>NC_137468.1:158070925-158670925 GCF_964235325.1 Thermobia domestica
AAAGGCATATAGAATGGGAATTGGAAAAAATGGGCAGAGACATATTGTTTTATGAACCCGTTTGCAGACGACTTAATACTATACTGAATGCTTTTTGAATAAGGCCACTAAGTGGCAATACTTAACATATGTCTGCGTGAAAACATGGCTGAACTTGTTGAATATAATGATATATATATTAACATAATATTTTATTTGGCATTATTTTGTATGTCTAGCCATATTTGATTACAGTACTAAAGACGGAGTCTTGTTTTTGTACATCCATTACCGAAGAACTTAAGACATGAACTGAGGTTTAGCGCGCTTTGAAAACCCGGATGAATTGACCTTTGTACGATTAGATAAACTTGTTGAACGACGAAACATCATGTGACGATGTGTAATTTTGAACATTGATACATGACTAAACACCATGTGACGATGAGTAATTTTGTTCCTTGATACATGATTAAACATCATGTGATAAGTAATCGGAGTCATTGACGTATGACAAGTAATTGTAGCTACAACCGTATGAATAAGTAACATGTGATTGATAATTATCCACGTTTGATTATGCATAAGGTGAACACGTGATGGGATGTTCACCAACACATGAATAAGCATTATATGAGACTGCCACAAGTAATTATGATTTCACATATTGTGAACATGTGATGGGAACGCTATGATAAGATATTATAAAAGAAACTGTTGATGTACTACGAAATAAGATAGATAGGGTATTGAACTTACATGATTAAAGAACCTTGTCACTAATTAAGATTGGCAGAGCGTTGAATACACAAGCGAGAGATTACCAATGATAAATAAAACTGAATTTAACATTATAGATGTTTTGAACTTTGAAAACTTGTTGTTTTCGAAATAATATTTGTTTTAATAGGTTGGTTCAAAATATTAAGTAGTTTGAGTACAACATGATAACATATTGTTTACATGTTTTCCGTATATCATGTGCTTATGATTACGGGTTGTTTTTGAAATTATATTTTAAAAAATATATTGATCATGTGATATGACGTTGGTGATAAAATGTTTCCTTATATACTGGGGTTTGAAGAGAAGTTGTTCATAGAGTCATCAACGCTGTAGACACGATTAAGAGTTAAGTAGAGAGGCAGATTTGAGATGGATTCTAATATTGAACCGGCAATGAAGAAGTTTAAGTCTTCAGACTATTTTTCTGAAATTTTTATAGACGCTCCGCAATCTCCAGAAATAATTATTGAGGAGGAGATTATTGATCTTAGGGATGAACCGGTTTTAATTCCAACATCACCAGTGGGATCACCTTCATTATTGAGAGCATCAAATACTAGACCATTGTTTGGTACAACATTAAAAGTACCAGCAATGAAATGGACCTTAACGCTGGATGCTGAGGAAGAAGAAGAAGAAGCAAGACCACAACCATTGACATATGTGGAGAATGAGGAAGCAAGACCCACATCACCAGATTTATTTATTGAAGAGGAGGAAGAAGAAGGAAGACCACCAGAACAACAACCATTGATATATATGAAGGAGGGAGAAGCAAGATCCCCATCACCAGATTTATTTATTGAAGAGGAGGAAGAAGCAAGGTTTCCATCATTATATGTGGATGCGGAGGAAGCAAGACCCCCATCACCAGATTTATTTATTGAAGATGAGGAAGAAGAAGGAAGACCACAACCATTGATATATGTGAAGGAGGGAGAAGCAAGACCCCCATCACCAGATTTATTTATTGAAGAGGAGGAAGAAGCAAGACCACCAATGTCATATGTAAAGGAGGGAGAAGAAGTAAGGCCCCCATCGTCAGACTTATTTACTGATGTGGAGGAAGAAGAAATTCTTCGTTTATTTGAGGAGTTGGACGAATGTAAACCTGATACACCAATTGCAAGTGTTACACCATCACCACAAAAGGAACCAATGGATTTATCAGTGCGACGAAAAGAAAAGTGTGAGTGCGGTTTTGATATTGTGGACAAAAACTGTATACATAAAAGTATTTTAAATTGGAAACCTGAAAATGTATTATTGTGTCAAGGCTGCAACTTTAATTATTACAATCAGCTTGGACATCATTGTTTGCTGGCTAACCAACTGTCATTAGAGGCGGAAGCATGGCTTATTATGTCAAGTGAAAATGTAAGAAACGACGTTTATATTAATTATTTGATTTCACATGCTAATATGTATGTTAATGAACAATTGTTTAACAAACAATATAATGAATTATTACAAAATCCGAAATATATTGAGGAATTACCCAATATACTATTGGAGAAAGACAGAAATGTAACATTTAAAGCATGATTTTTGTATACATATTTTGTTTTGTACTTATATTATTTCTTTGTATTATTATTATTTTGCTTGTATATATTTTTCTGTTAGTGAAATAAATATTTAACCAAAATTTTATTTTTGATTTTGTTTTTCATTTAAAAACTTTTCATGATTAATAATAAAAATAGGTAATATACTATTATTGGGTATAAGAATTGGTATTTACAATGAGCTTTATTTTGAAGAAACTTATTTTTTAAATACACAAATTGTAAATTATAAAAAGTTATACGTTAATTAGAATTGCAATATGAAAACTGTAGAAACTTTTTCATATACATATGGTATAAAAGTTCGAAAAAAACAAGTTTAAAAAACAAAATGCAAAATGAAAATAAAAATACAAGTTTAAATACAAAATGCAAAAACGCAAACTAAAAAAAAGTTCTCTTACATGCATGCATTATAAAATACACAAGTAAATTTTATGACATGTGAATTTTGTCTTGCTATATGCACATGTTAAAGCTTTTGTTTTTTACTGGCATGAATTAATTTTTACAGAATAGTTTAAGTATAATGTAAAACGCATTCACACAAAAGAAAAATACATTTAAGGAAATAAAAAAATGAAAACAAGTAATATACACTGATAAAATTTTATTAACAATAAAATATACACACATATACATTTGTATTTTTAATAATGTTAACATTCTTTGATATATTGTTTAATACATTCAAAATTTATATTAGTATATGCACAATTACATATTGGACAGTTTTCTGCTAATTTATACACAATGTTTTTATTATTTACAAATTGATTAACAGAAGAGTTTCCATTACAACTTTTTAAAATGCGGATTATATAGTAAATCTTTTTGTAAAAATAATTTGGTAATTAATTCAATGTTGTCTTTGTTTAATAACATGTTATATAATGTACATGTAAATTCCCAATCATCAATTTCAGTATCAGAATGCACTGCTGCAAATTGTTCATATAAATCATCAAAAGTTTGTGCGCTTACCATTGTACGCCATGCATTATAACATAACATATTATAGTCCGAAGTAATACAATCGTGTTCTTCTATTTTGCTTCTGTTTTGAAAACATCCGTAAGATAAAAGTTCTCGATGTGGTTTCCAACGGGCAATACACATTAACACACAGTGTTCTTTTATAGAAAAAGAAGAACAATGATATTCACATTTGTCGTATTTATTTAGGAAAATACACCGGTGTTTACAATAACGATTTTTGAAACACATTTTTATCCTTTTCAAGATATGATTCTCTTAAATCAACAATATGAAAATCATTAAATGTAATTTCCTGATATGTATAGTTAAATTTGTTTATAAGATTTGGATTAATGTTGGTATTTATATACTTTACATGAATTTTCAAATATTGTTTTAATATTTGATCATGTGTTGATTTTTTAATTAGGAAATTCCACACAACAGTATTTAATTCCTCATCGGTTTCAGTTAAACATTTATGTGCAGTTTTATTTTCACTACGATTTGCACAACCTTCACAAAGTAAAGGTTCAAAAAGTTTATAATTTTCTAGTAATTGTTTTACACAAATTTCACTTACGTTATTAGGAGTACAATTACACTTTACGTCGTTAAATATAAGATTATCATTAAAAATTGTATTTTCACTTGTTACTTTCTTTTCAAATGGTATTTCACTTAATTCTTTGAAACTTCTTCTTCTATACACTTGTTCGGGTATTGGCTCCTGTGTTGGAAATATTATGCGACATGTATAATCTTCTTCAGGAATTTCAGGATCATTTGGATTAACAAGTATAATTTTCTTTTGTTTTTCAAGTTGAAACTGTTTTTCACGTATTGAAATATACTTAGAGTCTACAGTATTACTTTTGGATAATAAAAGATTAGTTTGAATTTCACCTTTTTTTTTATTATAAGAAGTTGAAAATGGTTTTATATGTAGTGATGTATTTCTTTTTTCGTTTTGCACCAGCTGAAACAGACGGCCTTTGACTGTACATTTTATCACGGTAGAATCCGCTTTATATCAGTATGAGCCATGACCTGATTTAAAATCACAAACCTGCGCAGAAGATTGAGCATGGAAATCTTGCGGATTCTCTAATGATAATCTTATATTTAACGACGTAAAGTGTAATTGTACTCCTAATAACGTAAGTGAAATTTGTGTAAAACAATTACTAGAAAATTATAAACTTTTTGAACCTTTACTTTGTGAAGGTTGTGCAAATCGTAGTGAAAATAAAACTGCACATAAATGTTTAACTGAAACCGATGAGGAATTAAATACTGTTGTGTGGAATTTCCTAATTAAAAAATCAACACATGATCAAATATTAAAACAATATTTGAAAATTCATGTAAAGTATATAAATACCAACATTAATCCAAATCTTATAAACAAATTTAACTATACATATCAAGAAATTACATTTAATGATTATCATATTGTTGATTTAAGAGAATCATATCTTGAGAAGGATAAAAATGTGTTTCAAAAATCGTTATTGTAAACACCGGTGTATTTTCCTAAATAAATACGACAAATGTGAATATCATTGTTCTTCTTTTTCTATAAAAGAACACTGTGTGTTAATGTGTATTGCCCGTTGGAAACCACATCGAGAACTTTTATCTTACGGATGTTTTCAAAACAGAAGCAAAATAGAAGAACACGATTGTATTACTTCGGACTATAATATGTTATGTTATAATGCATGGCGTACAATGGTAAGCGCACAAACTTTTGATGATTTATATGAACAATTTGCAGCAGTGCATTCTGATACTGAAATTGATGATTGGGAATTTACATGTACATTATATAACATGTTATTAAACAAAGACAACATTGAATTAATTACCAAATTATTTTTACAAAAAGATTTACTATATAATCCGCATTTTAAAAAGTTGTAATGGAAACTCTTCTGTTAATCAATTTGTAAATAATAAAAACATTGTGTATAAATTAGCAAAAAACTGTCCAATATGTAATTGTGCATATACTAATATAAATTTTGAATGTATTAAACAATATATCAAAGAATGTTAACATTATTAAAAATACAAATGTATCTGTGTGTATATTTTATTGTTAATAAAATTTTATCAGTGTATATTACTTGTTTTCATTTTTTATTTCCTTAAATGTATTTTTCTTTTGTGTGAATGCGTTTTACATTATACTTAAACTATTCTGTAAAAATTAATTCATGCCAGTAAAAAACAAAAGCTTTAACATGTGCATATAGCAAGACAAAATTCACATGTCATAAAATTTACTTGTGCATTTTATAATGCATGCATGTAAGAAAACTTTTTTTTTAGTTTGCGTTTTTGCATTTTGTATTTAAACTTGTATTTTTATTTTCATTTTGCATTTTGTTTTTTAAACTTGTTTTTTTCGAACTTTTATACCATATGTATATGAAAAAGTTTCTACAGTTTTCATATTGCAATTCTAATTAACGTATAACTTTTTATAATTTACAATTTGTGTATTTAAAAAATAAGTTTCTTCAAAATAAAGCTCATTGTAAATACCAATTCTTATACCCAATAATAGTATATTACCTATTTTTATTATTAATCATGAAAAGTTTTTAAATGAAAAATAAAATCAAAAATAAAATTTTGGTTAAATATTTATTTCACTAACAGAAAAATATATACAAGCAAAATAATAATAATACAAAGAAATAATATAAGTACAAAACAAAATATGTATACAAAAATCATGCTTTAAATGTTACATTTCTGTCTTTCTCCAATAGTATATTGGGTAATTCCTCAATATATTTCGGATTTTGTAATAATTCATTATATTGTTTGTTAAACAATTGTTCATTAACATACATATTAGCATGTGAAATCAAATAATTAATATAAACGTCGTTTCTTACATTTTCACTTGACATAATAAGCCATGCTTCCGCCTCTAATGACAGTTGGTTAGCCAGCAAACAATGATGTCCAAGCTGATTGTAATAATTAAAGTTGCAGCCTTGACACAATAATACATTTTCAGGTTTCCAATTTAAAATACTTTTATGTATACAGTTTTTGTCCACAATATCAAAACCGCACTCACACTTTTCTTTTCGTCGCACTGATAAATCCATTGGTTCCTTTTGTGGTGATGGTGTAACACTTGCAATTGGTGTATCAGGTTTACATTCGTCCAACTCCTCAAATAAACGAAGAATTTCTTCTTCCTCCACATCAGTAAATAAGTCTGACGATGGGGGCCTTACTTCTTCTCCCTCCTTTACATATGACATTGGTGGTCTTGCTTCTTCCTCCTCTTCAATAAATAAATCTGGTGATGGGGGTCTTGCTTCTCCCTCCTTCACATATATCAATGGTTGTGGTCTTCCTTCTTCTTCCTCATCTTCAATAAATAAATCTGGTGATGGGGGTCTTGCTTCCTCCGCATCCACATATAATGATGGAAACCTTGCTTCTTCCTCCTCTTCAATAAATAAATCTGGTGATGGGGGTCTTGCTTCTCCCTCCTTCACATATATCAATGGTTGTTGTTCTGGTGGTCTTCCTTCTTCTTCCTCCTCTTCAATAAATAAATCTGGTGATGTGGGTCTTGCTTCCTCATTCTCCACATATGTCAATGGTTGTGGTCTTGCTTCTTCTTCTTCTTCCTCAGCATCCAGCGTTAAGGTCCATTTCATTGCTGGTACTTTTAATGTTGTACCAAACAATGGTCCAGTATTTGATGCTCTCAATAATGAAGGTGGTCCCACTGGCGATGTTGGAATTAAAACCGGTTCATCCCTAAGATCAATAATCTCCTCCTCAATAATTATTTCTGGAGATTGCGGAGCGTCTATAAAAATTTCAGAAAAATAGTCTGAAGACTTAAACTTCTTCATTGCCGGTTCAATATTAGAATCCATCTCAAATCTGCCTCTCTACTTAACTCTTAATCGTGTCTACAGCGTTGATGACTCTATGAACAACTTCTCTTCAAACCCCAGTATATAAGGAAACATTTTATCACCAACGTCATATCTCATGATCAATATATTTTTTAAATATAATTTCAAAAACAACCCGTAATCATAAGCACATGATATACGGAAAACATGTAAACAATATGTTTCATGTTGTACTCAAACCACATGATATTTTAAACCAACCTATTAAAACAAATATTATTTCGAAAACAACAAGTTTTCAAAGTTCAAAACATCTATAATGTTAAATTCAGTTTTATTTATCATTGGTAATCTCTCGCTTGTGTATTCAACGCTCTGCCAATCTTAATTAGTGACAAGGTTCTTTAATCATGTAAGTTCAATACCCTATCTATCTTATTTCGTAGTACATCAACAGTTTCTTTTATAATATCTTATCATAGCGTTCCCATCACATGTTCACAATATGTGAAATCATAATTACTTGTGGCAGTCTCATATAATGCTTATTCATGTGTTGGTGAACATCCCATCACGTGTTCACCTTATGCATAATCAAACGTGGATAATTATCAATCACATGTTACTTATTCATACGGTTGTAGCTACAATTACTTGTCATACGTCAATGACTCCGATTACTTATCACATGATGTTTAATCATGTATCAAGGAACAAAATTACTCATCGTCACATGGTGTTTAGTCATGTATCAATGTTCAAAATTACACATCGTCACATGATGTTTCGTCGTTCAACAAGTTTATCTAATCGTACAAAGGTCAATTCATCCGGGTTTTCAAAGCGCGCTAAACCTCAGTTCATGTCTTAAGTTCTTCGGTAATGGATGTACAAAAACAAGACTCCGTCTTTAGTACTGTAATCAAATATGGCTAGACATACAAAATAATGCCAAATAAAATATTATGTTAATATATATATCATTATATTCAACAAGTTCAGCCATGTTTTCACGCAGACATATGTTAAGTATTGCCACTTAGTGGCCTTATTCAAAAAGCATTCAGTATAGTATTAAGTCGTCTGCAAACGGGTTCATAAAACAATATGTCTCTGCCCATTTTTTCCAATTCCCATTCTATATGCCTTTGCATTAACAGTACATATCTATGTAGCCTTATTCCAAAATTCTGAAATATCCTAAGACCCATTCTATACGTGTTTCCAATAACAGTACACATGTATGTAACCTTATTCTAATTCTAAAATATCCTAAAGCCCTTTTTATACACATTTGCGTTAACATTACACATCTATGTAGCCTTATTCCAATTCTAAAATATCCTAAAGCCCATTTTATACACATTTGCGTTAACAGTATACCTGTATGTTGCCTTATTCCAATTCTAAAATAAGCTAAGGAACATTCTGCCCCATCACAAAATTTATTCTCAATCTAAGTATAGCAAAAAAAAGCCCTCTGTACTGCGACCCACCACAAAATTTATTCTGTAACTATATATAGCAAAAGAAAAAGCCCTCATTCTGTACTGCAGCCCAGCACAAAATTTATTCTGAAACTATATATACCAAAAGAAAAGGGTCTCATTCTGTACTGCGACCAAGCGCAAAATTTATTCTGAAACTATATATAACAAAAGAAAAGGCCCTCATTCTGTACTGCGGCCAACCGCAAAATTTATACTTAAACTAAATATACCAAAACAAATGGACCTCATTCTGTACTGCAGCCTACAGCAATATTCATTCTCAAACTAAATATACCAATAAAAAGGTCCTCATTCTGTACTGCGCCCCACCGTAATATTTATTCTAAAACTAAGTATCGCAAAACAAATGAACCTCATTCTGTACTGCTGCCTACAGCAATATTCATTCTCAAACTAAATATATCAATAGAAAAGGCCCTCATTCTGTACTGCGCCCCACCGCAATATTCATTCTCAAACTAAGTATAGCAAAAAGAAAAGGCCCTCATTCTGTACTCTATAATTAAGCTTCCCCTAAATAGTTCTTGAATATACCATAAATATTCCTTTAATATCCCCTAAATATTCCTTGAATATCCTCTAAATAGTCCTTGAATATCCCCTAAATATTCCTTGAATATCCTTAGAATATTCCTTGAATAGTCCTTTTTTATTCTTAGTATACCGCATGACTATCTTTAGTATTCCCCCTGTGACAATTCCCTAAATAGTCCCTGACCATCTTTAGTATCCCGTAACTACCCCCTTGACTATCTTTAGTATACTCTAATTATTCCCTGCCTATCTTTAGTATCCCCTAATTACCCTTTGATTATCCCCTAAATAGTCCTTGAATATCCTTAGTTTGGGCTAACTACCCTTTAATTATACCCTAAATAGTCCTTGAATATCCTTAGCTTGGGCTAACTACTCTTTAAATATCCTTAGTATGGTTTAACTGTCTTTAGTATACACCCTTGACTATTCTTAGTTTGCCCCCTTGACTATTCTTAGTTTGCCCTAATAGTTTTTGAATATCCTCTAAATAGTCTTTCATTAACACAATGTGTCTTACTACAGTCTTTGACTAATACATTGGGTCTTAGTAAGTTATCTGTTACTAACACAATGTGTCTTACTAAATAGTCTTCGCATTCTAGATTGCGTAAATAATCCATCGCAAAATCCATAAAATAAGCAAATGTGTTACATTAGTCTGTGTTTTGCAGTCTAAATATCATAAAGGGTAGTGAATCGGCTCATATTCCTATAGGCTACAATACAAAATGACCTAAAGCATTTTCATTTATTTTCATTTTACAAACTAGGCAATACATATACTTTTTCTGCACTTGTAATTAAAGTATACCAAAAACAATTCCCCATTTCATAATAATTTGTTATTTATTAATATCTTTAAATCAAAAATCTTCCATTACCATTCTCTAACTAAACACAAAATATAAAAATTTACCAACACTGCTACAGGAAGTTGAGTCACTTCCTGTCGACGCACATGTGGGAATACGTGTAGTTTAAAAAGTGCTTTACAACTGGGAATTTAAAAGGATATATATAAAGGTAAGTTTAATATCATTTTTAGCATTAAATTATTTAGTATGTACTAGAAATGAAGTATTTCAAATTGGTGATCTTTTTTTCTACATTTATTTTATGAATACTTAATTTATTTTTAAAATATAAACGTCGCTATGTGCGTTAAGCAAATGATGCTGGCCTACACTATTTAAAGGTATTTCAGCCATGTAAATGTTAGCCGATTGCAGGTTGTTCTTGTTTTCCTTGTTTTAAAAAACAATTATATTTTGTATTTATTAATGTAGGTGCTTAAAATATAGCAGTGATTAATTTTAAAAGCGTAGCAAATGGTGTCCATTTATATAAAAAAGAACCATGCGTGCCCTCATGTGGGGCGGGGTCGTGCCAAACAAGTATACATTTAAGTTATTTCCACAAATAAGTTCAAGGTATATACATGGCAGTGTCGCTTAATCTATATATAAGAAAGCATACCTCCCAACATTTTAGCAGGTCAGGGCAGGGTAAAGCATACGCGCAAACAAGTGGGGGTGGGCGGGGCACAGCCGGTATACATTTAAGTTATTTCCACAATAAGTTTAGGGTATATACATAGCAGTTGCGCTTATTCTATATAAAAAACCATACCTCCCAACATTTAAGCAGGTCAGGGCAGGGTAAAGCATACGCGCAAACAAGTGGTTCAGGACAGGGTAAAACCACCGCGCAAACAAGTGGTTCAGGGCAGGGTAAAGCATACGCACAAACAAGTGGTTCATGGCGGGGCACAGCCGGTGTGCATTTCCAAGCAATTATTCAGTATTAGCAAACGCGTAGCAACAAGTTAAAACAAAATAATAATTAATTTATACATTATTATCAAAGGTAAACAATGCTGCGTTAAGTTAGGTTATACGGTAAAGGCGTGTTAGCGATGGTCACGTTACAGTAGGGGAAGCGTTAGCAAGTATACCCAGTTTAGGTTAGTTTAGTAATGAACCATATGGTTTTCCAGTAAAGGTGCGTTACCGACGGTTACGTTACATTAGCTTAGTAAGGAACCATATGGTTTCCCAGTAAAGGCGCGTTAGCGACTATATGCATCTTAGGTTACCTTAGTAAAAACCATGTGGTTTTCAAGTAAAGGTGCGTTAGCCATCTTAGCTTAGTTTAATAATAGATAGGCAATTTAATTTTTGTACTAGGCAACTAATTTGTCCGCGGAAGTTATATAACACGAACTATTTTATAAAGCGTTTTCAAATGTAAGTTGGTGGCCGTATTAGCATACGTACAATTTTAAAAGTACAAACAGCTTGTGCTAGGTGCACACAGTAATTTTTTATTTCTCGTTCGCGTTAGTGCAATTGTAAACAGTGCAACCAGTATGTGCTAGGTGCACACAGTAATTTTTATTTTATGTTCGCGTACGTGCAATTGTAAAAAGTGCAACCAATATGTGATAGGTGTACACAGTAATTTTTATTTTATGTTCGCGTACGTGCTATTTTAAAAAGTACAACCAACATGTGTTAGGTGAACACACTAATTTTTATTTCGCTTTCGCGTACGTGCAATTATAACAAAAGGCGTCGCCAGCATGTGTTACATCGCAATGGCATTTTAAAATTATTTCAGTAAATGTTTGCTATAATTAAAAAATAAATCTTTGTGTAAGCGTGCAACATTAATAGCATTTCAAACAAACGCGTAGCATTAATGCCAAAATATTTTACAAATAATCACTTTTTTCTCACGTTTCAATGTAAATGCTTGTGGTGGTACGTTAACGATTATGTGTTATACTTTTAAAGTAAATTACAATTTACATTTGTTCGGTAGCCCTAGGTTTAAATATTAATGTACAAGAGGCGCGTCATTGAATATGTGTGGATATATACATCAACTACAATAATATCTTACAATTTTCGCTGGTCGTCCAAACTTTTTTAGAAATCGCAAACACACACACGCAGTCACACAATTAATTACTATAAAAGGCACTCTCAATAGTAACAATTATAATATATAAAGAAAAATGGAACATAGGAATTTATATATAAGTACTTTATTTAGTATAGGCGGAACCATTTTTTTCCATAAGTCCCTGTGCTTTATTGCATATAGGTGGTGCATGCTCAATGTTCTCACTGTGAACATTAAATCCATACAATAATAATAATTGCTCAGTTCAAGGCATTAATCTCTAAAGTTGCAGTTTATTTTTTTTCGTATTAAATTGTAATAACAAAATAAATGTTTTTGCCGTTCTCTGGTTATCTCTAAGTAATAACGTTTCCAAATTGTTTATATATATATATATTTACAAATACAAGTTCAGTTTGTAATAGGGCAAGCTTTCAATAACCCATCAGTTCTCGTGATTATCGGTTTATTTTTTCTCTATCGTCAATATCAATTAAACTCAGACACATAAACTCGTGATCCATCTGTGATTAACTCTGTTAGATATCACTCATGCTTGTCGATAATAAAGGTTTTTAACCTTGCACGTGATTGTTATTCAAAGTTCTCATTAAGTTCAAATCATACAAATGTTTGTAGATGATTGCAAGTAATCTCTGTTTCTTGTAAATAAGTAAAGTCTATAATCATATAGGTCAATCAGTTTTATCATTCTGATACGGTACAAAGTTAATCTTGACGTCACTAAAGCCACGCCAAACGGCTTTTCGCTCGTTCATTTCAATTTCAACGGCTCTCAAGGAAGGATGTCTGTGCACGTCAGTCTTCAGCTCGCAAGTAAAAAAGTTGTTTTTAATAAATAATACCCTTTTCATAGTATACTTGTAGGAGGGGGAGGGGGTTATTTTTAACTTTTCACGTTGTTCAAGTCGTGGGATGCTCACATGCTGTTCGTATGGGTCAAATATGCTCATATCTTTTTAACATGTAGCTTCTATTGTTCTCACATACTGTTCGTATGGATCCTGCACAGGGGCCATGGGTCCTGGGGGGTCATCCACTATGGTCCTGGGAACCATTTTCTTTTATCTGTTCCCACCTTTTTAGCAAGGAGTATGGCTTGCCATATTTTTTACTTTTCACATACTGTTCGTATTGGGTCCTGCATGGGGGCTATGGGTCCTGGGGGTCATTTCCAGGGGCCATGCATTCAGGGAAGGGAACCATTTCTTTTTATCTGCACACACACACACATAGTGTATGAGTATAGCTTGCTATACAAAACAATAAAATATTCTCACATCTTTTTAACAGGTAGCTTCTAATAAATTATATATATATATGCTCACGTACTGTTCGTATGGGTCCTGCATAGGGGCTATGGGTCCTGGGGGTCATTTCCAGGGGTCATTCACTGTGGTTCTGGGAACCATTTCCTTTTATCTGCTCACACCTTTTTAGCAAGGAGTATGGCTTGCCATATTTTTCACTTTTCACATACTGTTCGTATTGGGTCCTGCATAGGGACCATGGGTCCTGGGGTCATTTCCAGGGGTCATCCATTGTGGTCCTGGTTACCAGGGACCATGCGGTAGGGAGCATCCACTGTAACCTTCGTAGTGGTCATTCAACCTTTCCTAACATTATTTCGTCATCTATCTCCAGGAAAAAAAACCTGACCCTATTTCATCACCTCCTTCGATACTCACTATCTGCCTTTATCCTTAATTAAACAATCGATAAACTATCTTATCAAGGCGCGGCAAGTCTTTTGATGTTTACCGTACTAAATCAATACTACTGGCCAGAATAACAATTCCCCCAAAATCTAAGTTAAGGTAGCAACTAGAGGAACGAACTCAACTACATTTGAGTACGTATCATATTGTCTTGAAATCCTGTGAACTATTTTTTAAATAACAATTGTATTAAGTTTGTAATAAACAAAATAATTTTAACATACAACTATTAAAATTAAGTAATAATGTTATTTAAAAAATACTTCACAGGATACCAAAACAACAATATACAGAATCAAATGCTGCTGAAGCCGTTCCTCTTGTCGCTGCCTTAACTTAGATTTTGGAGGAAATATTATTCTGATACCATTGTAACTTCTGTGGATGGCAACACTGAAAATTCTTCATGTTTTCTGTGGTAGAATAACATTATCCATGACTGTGATAAGTTGCAATTCATTATCTCCTTTCACTTACGAATAAACAAGCAAATAAAAAAAATATGGTAAATTTTGTGTTATTTTTTGTAAGGCAAGCTCTTAAGCCGGTCGTCTATTAGGGATGATGTCCTTCGATGAGCATCGGGAAAGAAAGAAGAAATGAAATAGCTTGGGACATGTTTGTTAGGTAGTATTCCAGCATTTCCCTAGTGTGAATGAGGAAAAACTCACTCTGGATGGCTGGCCTGATAAAGATGTTACATCTTTTCGACAGTTTCCACCGGGAATCGAACTTGGATCGCTTTCGTCAAAGGCAAGCTCGCTACGCTACGAGGGGCCACTTTATGCTTTAATAAAAATATAGCAATGTATACCTATATAAGTGCATAAACAAGCATATAGCTGAATCTAAAGCTGTTTCATAATACATAGAATAATATAAAATAAATATTTCTTTAAGTTTCGTACGTGAAATACGAGAAATCAATCCACTTTGAAACAAGTCTTCTTTTATTTTTAAAAATCTAGATTCATTGGAATAGCTGTCAAAGCATTTCCTATGCGGGAAACAGTGATGTACAGAGAGAAGAGTAAAGGAGGAATTGTCCACCAAATACTTCATAATTTACTATAGTACTTAGAAGTTACAATGAAGTAAGTCTTTAAATGAGCCGTCCAATGGATCTTCAAATAAAACTTTCTGCTATACTACTGGGAGGAAACATAATTTACTTGAGGAGCCACCATTACTGAGTTCTATTATTATTATTATTATTATTATTAAATCAAGAGTTATTCCTTCAATATGGAACGAAGATAGTTGTGTACGAATTCTGTTTGAAGATTTCTATTTGATTAGTCAGAAGCATTGAATGTGAGTAAGTAAAATATCACGTGTAAATAATCGCTTCTATTTGCTGGTATAACCATTACAAACTTGGTAAGATGTGGTAAGTAGTGTTAATTTAATTTTTCTACTAATTGATTAACTTCTTTGATTTGATTAACATTTGATTAACTTCTTGTATATGAGAAGCGCATTTTAAGCCATCACTCCTGATTCCATATACTCAATGTAATTTTCTACATGTGATATCTAATAGCTAGTATAATTATATGTTTACGGGACACTGTAGTCAGGTAGTTAGAGGGTTAGGCTCACGTCCGCGTGACCACGAGCTCGTTGGTGTCCACCCAGCGTCGTGAGACAAACTGGGGAGTCAGGTGAAAACAAGCCGTGACGACCACCGGATCTAGAAAGCTGGCTGATGCACTTGGAAGAACAAGGTGTCACAGCGTTCGTCGCTAGGCAACATGTAGTTCAAGCAATCGCTAGCAGATGGCATTGGAGTAGGCTTAAGTCCACAAAATGGGCTGTAACACCAAGTGTTTTTAGGATGGTCTTTCCGGAAGGCGGAAAGTAAAATCGGAATAAATCCAGAATTCGAAAAATTCCGGATTTCGGAAAAATTCCGAATTCCGGAATTTTTCCGAAATCAGGATTTGTTCTGAATTCCGGAATTTTTAAGAAATCCGGATTCCGGAATATTTAAGACATGTCTAGTTTTTTATATATATATAATTATATGCTTAGAATTTAAAGTAACATTTTTATTGATGAATATTATTCTCCATGTTTCTAGTAAAATTGGATTTTATTTCTTTAAAGAAAAACATATCATAAAGGAGAAAAGTATTAATTTTATGTGTATGTCTTTTTAAAGAAAATTTAAAAATTCTTATTTCTAAAATAGTTCCTCAGGACAAGGATTGAGATTTAGGGGTCTCTAGCTTCTGTAGAACTCAATTAGAAGAAGAAATAGAAGATTTGACGTTTAAGTAACTTCAAATGATGGGAACACGCAATTAAATGTGCTCCAGGAGTAAACTTGATATAATGTAAGTATGTAGTATTATTTGTGTTTATGTTCTTCTGTCCCATATTTTCAGTTTATTTTATACGCGTAATACTTTAGGGAATATATGTCTGATGAGAAATATATTAGAATGTTTTAGAATTAGAAATATATTAAAATAGTGGATCATTAACTCATTTGACTGAGGAATGAATCAATCTGTACTAGCAGTAACTTTCGTTCCCGTTTTAAGTCCCTTCATATCTCAGAGCTGCTTAACAGAAATAATAAGCCCGGCAAAAGCTCTTTTAACCTCTGAGATACAACAATCAGAAGTGCATTGTGGGTAACCTAGGGAAGGAGCTGGCCGCCTTATTATAACCCTAGGCAAGAACATATCCTAAGTTCATACCTCAACTTTGTTTAGAGGTTTAGTTCTTCCCACTTTGCATGGAGATTGGGGCGGTCAGGGCTTCAATATACTTCCTTTTTTCAAAATGTACATCTTATTGTTTCATTCATTGAGTTACTCACTCTCTGAGTTATTGACGGCATTATCTAGGTGATATTCTCTGTGAATGTGTTACAAATTATTTTTTTCTCAAGTATTTAATTAAAACCAAAATCTGGTACTTCCTCTAATTTCTTATTTATATTATGGGTAAGTCGATATACAATCAAAACTATTTTTACTAGATGTAGGAAATAAGTTGGACACATAGTTAACACTCTTTTATTATGAACTCTCTTGCGTGAAACCCACTTAAAAGTAGGATGCATTTTCTCCCGTTTATGAAGGCTTTTAACAACCCTATGATTAAATAGTAAAATGTGGAGCTTTCATAGAAAATGTTCATGAAATGAAATTTCTGTTTTAACGTCCCTCGTTTATACTTTTTAGATTAAAAGAGAAGAATGAGTGATGAAAGACAATGAATTTGAAATAATTGGTCGAATGGAAATGTGAGAGTGAGGACGGGAAAACTACAGACACATTCCCCACCACAAACTCACATGGCCTGGAATCGAACCACGATTCCTCGCACCAAAGATTAGCACTTTACCGTTGAGCCAGCTGTTTATGTCAATATTACGTAACAGTGCTAAATTGATATTTTATCTCCGTTGGAAACTTGATCGCATTAAGTGCACAGCCCGCTATTCAAGTGGGTTTCGAACCTTTATACGAATTAAAATCCGGTGTAGTTACAGACTATTGTGCAGCATAGACATGGGAAAATGATTTGGCAGTTGGCCGCCAACCAGGGACGAAACAAGAATGGAGAGGAGCAAAGTGATGGGCGCTCCACGTTAACATCGTCTGCCCCTCAACATGACGTTTTGTATTGTACGTCCAGTAATACGAAGCTAGTATTTTCCAAACCAAATATAAATAACATAAAATAATAATAATAATAATAATAATAATAATAATAATAATAATAATAATAATAATAATAATAATAATAATAATAATAATAATAATAATAATAGGTCTCCAAAATTCTCTTCTCTCTACTTGTATTCCACAAGAAATTAAAGCTGGCGTCGTCACTGTGTACAATTACAGGGTGGGCAAAAATAAAACTGGTTAGGAAAATATTCATAAAATTGCCGCGGATTTGAACCTTGTTAATGAAAATGAAAATTGTCCATCACAGGAAAATTCTGGAAATCGCCACCGATAACGTCGATGCAGCGCTGTGCTCTATTTATCAAATTGTGAGTCACGCATAGCAGCTCTGCCTGAGGGATATCAGTAATAGAATTTTCAATGTTCTGCTGTAGCTCTTCCAGTGTCTGTGGATTATTTGAGTACACCTGGCCCTTCAATATGCTCCACAGTGTGATAGATCAAGCGATCGAGGTGGCCAGGAGATTATACTGCCTCTGCTGATTGTCCTCTCCTCACAGAACGTTTCATGCACTTGTGACAATATTGTCAAGACGGTGTGTACTGTTGCTCCATCTTGCTGAAAATATCCGTACCTCGTCATTCATTTCCTGTGAAATTATTCAGAAATGTATTAAACTGATTCTGGACATACTGGTAAGCATTAATAGTTTGGTGAAAGAATCATGTAATGATGCAGAAGCATGACATTGGGCACCAAACACCAATCTTAAGATTATACAACGGATCTTCAAAGTACTAATGGGATTTTCTGATGCATAATGGCGTTGTTTTGTGAGTTTACATACCCTGACAGACTGAACCAGGCCTCACTTGAAGAAATGAATAATTGACTATCCAAACGTTCTGATTCCACTTTACTAAGAAACCCCGGCAGAGCTCAGTCTGGAAAGTTTAACTAATGCACAATAGCAAATTTGTAGGAATAAAGTTTCAGGTTCTTTCTGATAATGTTTCGATGCGACTACACATATCTCTTAATTCCTACTTGTACAGATAATCAGCGTTCAGATTTCGTTGGACTTTATTCTCGGCTTTCCTTCACTCGAGCATGGTTTTCTGGTGTTCGAACTCGTTTTTGTATACTTACAATTTTTATTCACTACGAAACCTGTTTCGCAACATTTTGTCACTAAGTTTTGCATTCCAGATTTTGCTGAACGTTTTGACAAAACACTTCCATTCTTAAACTCTTGCATAAATAGTTCCACACACGTTTTCCACGAATTGTGCTTCGGTTAACTGTCGACAATGAACACGCACTGTTTTATCGTGAATACCATTTTGTATTGCATTCAACTGATTACTAAACATGTCTGCCTATCTCACTTACTCACACGTAATGACACAGCAAAGAACTCGTGACAAAACCTGTAGGAGATTATCATGGGTAGACATGTGACAGCAACTGGTTATTGCATTGACGCAGTGATGGCCATTTCCAACACTTTCTGTAAAGAGCAGTTCTCCTGCCCATGAACAAGGGTATATTCAGTGTCAGGATTAGAATTATTTTTCGAGCCAGCTTTATTTTTCCTAACCTTGTATATTTACTTGGAAAAGGGTATCGCCTCGTCCGGAGCTCGAACCAAAGGAGGTATTTTTAACTATCTAACGATTACACTTATTATACGTCAGTTACAATAAGACTTTCTTACATCTGGTAAACCAAATAAAATAAAATAAATAAGTAAATACAATAAAACAAAAAAGAATTAAGAACCCAGAACTATTAATTTTTCCTTGTCGTGACGCTTCACATGACGTCTCGTTCTACCTGAATGTGAGCCAGTTGGATATGTGTGAGAAAGGATATTGTTTTTATTCCAAGTTTTCAATATGACGTTAAAAGGAAGGGACAAGATGGACACTCTTATTCCGGATCAGATGTTGAATCCTTAGAGATTGTGTGTTCATATTAGTGTCTTAAATATTGTTGGGGAGTGCGATCTTTGTGATAGAAGTTTAAAGTTGCTATCCAGAAGTTGTGGGCGTGATCAACTTCGTATTTGTGTCAAATATGGACTGGGTCCTTTTTCTTATAACTTGCAACGCATTTTATTTGCCAGACGTAACTGTTTAAGTTTACCCACAGATGGTTTTTCAAATTACTTTGTGTGAATAATTATTGGATTGAATTGTCAAATTATTTTTATAGGTACATATTGGCAACTTGTGGAATGATGTAATGGATTATGCACCTCAATTCTAATGGCCGGCAATCATAAGAATGTTTTAAATCGCGTAATCATTTTATCTTAACAAGGAAATACCGAAATTATATCGAATAATTTTTGGTTTCCTCTCTTCTCCGGCCGTTTTAAATACAGTTAATGAGAGATAATAATAATTAATGAAAAGTTATTACCTTTAATTTAGAAATTTTGTGGAAAAGAAAAAATATTTTTTACTCTTAAGTCTACGGCTTCTCAATGCGTTCGCAACGCGTTTTTATGGCTTATGTGTATGCTTGGAATGTTCTGACATGTATTAAAATATGGGTGGCAAATCATAATGCACTACAAATGCGAAAGCAATAAAAAAGCGTAGAATACGTCGGTTCGAGCATAGTTGGTGCGTTTCGGAACAGTGGATCGCCTGCTGTTTCGGAATCAGTAAACGATGTCTAAAGAAAGAAAAAAAAAAAAGGAAAGACGTGTTGTCAGGCAAGGGGATTTTTAGCAAAAACCAGCTGCTTTGAAGATGCTTTGTCCACAGTATTGCAACTCTGCTATTATAAAGTATGTGCGCGTATAACGAAAGCAATTCACAAAAATACAAGGAAATTCCGAAAAATTAGCTAATCTCAAAAAAATCTATGTAATGCAATAGGGTATCATGAGAAAAGACCTGGAAGCCCTGACTGGTCGACAGTTTAATTTAAACTCTGGCGAAAATAAAATTACCAAGTAGTCACCTGGGTCTAACGCATCGGAAACGATTCCCCATGGGCCATAGCGTAACACTAAGTGAGGCGTTTTGTTCCATAAACAACCTAACCCTTCATGAAAATTGACAACATAAATTGACATGAAAATTGACAACATGATCAAGTCACAAAAAAGTTTGTACCCTGCTGAGAAAAAATTCTTTCTGAGTTTAAATTCCTTTTAAGTAATTTTCGGCTAAACATGAATTCCTAATTCGCCGAACATGACCGCCTGTTCAGGTGTACGAATTTAGTAGCCAAAGGCATTCGGCGAAACAAGAGGACACGAGTGTGAGTGAGGGCTACGAAAAATGCCCATTATCGGAATGAATACCCGAAGCGGTTTGTTTGAAAAGTTTTTTGTTTGGAAAGTGGTCCAAATAGCACTTTCATGTGAACTTCAAATAGAGAAGCAACCTGATTGGTGCGGAGAGATGTAATTTGATCATGAAACATCAGCTGCCCCACTGTACGAATTGACGGGAATCTGAAACGGATATCCCCTGTGACAAAAATGTATCCCCCCTAGAGTGGAACATTCTGAATCCTGACAAGGAAAACGTTTTCTACCTCTAGAAGTTTTTCGAATGGTCATGTACATAGAGAAGAAAACTACTTATTTTATGTAACCAAACTAAAATAGCACTTTTATCTTACTGTAAACAGGTTATGAAACATCTGCCTTTTCAACACTTCTGCAGTCACTAAAATCACACACTTTCTTTCTTGAAATATTTACTTATTCATGAGGAAAATATATTCATTTTGTCAGGAGCAAGCTAAAATGGATATTATAAGTAAACTGGTTTGGATGTTGAATCCAGAGTGACCACGCCAAATCTCAGCATCAATCCAAAAAGGGAACTTAGATGACTTTTGTGGTTTTGAGGCAACAAAGTCTTAGACAACAGCTACAATGGTATCAGTAAGATGCGCTGTAGCATCATCGATAGACTATTTTCCAACAAATACCTTGGAGAAAGATCTAAAGCACGATAGATGCCATCCTATGGAACTCTCTTCCACAGTCTATTAACAGGTTCGCAGACTAGAATTTCTGTTAGAAGTTCGTATGTAGAGACAAAATGTCAGATCCAATGAATCATGAATGGCAGAAGAAAGTTGAACGTGGACTTACGTCAATCTCATTTAGTGAGCAGACAACATAATCTAGGTTACTATCCCCGCTCGTGTTGAACATATTATATTGACATAAGCACAGATCATGAAAAATGTATCTGGTCTATCCGTGGCTTTGGATTGAATATTTTAAGAAAAGAAACACTCATCAAAGCTTCAAACCCACTATATTTTAAACTATATATATATATATATTTCATTTATGTTATATAGTGTCTGAGGAAAGATATGTTAGATATTCGAAACCGTTACATATTATAGTTTAAAATGTAGTGGGTCTGAAGCTTTGGTCAATGTTTGTTTTGTGTACCTGAAAACCAGTTATCATTTCCAAACTTACCAACAGCCATATATGATGATATGTAGTCAATGGACATATTAAAGTAGTCCATTAAAACCGTATCACTAAAAAAAAAGGACTGCTAATACCGAATCTCTGCAAGCTTCCAAGATGGTTATGGGTGAGTTTTTCTGTGGCCTATGGTAACAACCAAGGAACACTCTCTTACTTTTAGTAACACTAACTTCTACGAATATAATTTCACAATTTCTTGTCAGGTTGTGATGTACTTTGCATTTCCAATTGTTTACACAAACCATAACAGACCCCGAGTGGATTCACGATCTTTCCTATGTATGTTGAAATGAAGTAAAAATGAAAGTTCATCATGTTGTACCAAATCGTTTAACCACGTTTCAGTGACAACTAGTCAGTCATACTGTACTAATTCAGTTTTTGCGAATTTCACAGTCCATTAACTTATTATGTCCCTGACATTTTGGAAATAAATAAAGGAATCAACACTGCCATTTAAAGGAGCAGGATTCATTTGAATATCCGCATCATGATAGGAAATAAAGGGAAAATAAAAGAGTGTTACTCTATTTGGTCATTTCATATAGTGCCCTAAAGTGTGGAAGTATTCTAATTTACTTTGAGCTCTTAAGATACAAATAATTAATCTTTAATAGTTTTATTCAAATACTTACACAGGTTTCGTTACATTTTGTAAAGACAATTCTGCTGGATGTGTCTGAAACTTTCTTAATCTAAATTAATGTAGTGAGCTACAATATTTATTGTTCTTTTATTTACTTTTCTTTTATTCTCATTACTGTAATTATATAAAAAGTACTTTTTGAAATGTACGCATATAGAATATTTTCACATCCTTGTAGTCATTAGATCTGCTTTAATAATTTTCCACTTATAGGCAATGTACTGAGAGAATTCCAATAATACAGTAGAATTAAAGTTGGAGAACATTGAACCGTTCGAAACATTTCAAAGAAATCTGTCTATTTGAAGACAATACGATTTGTAGTTAGAACTGTGAATTAAGTATTAGCTAAAACAGCGAATCATGTATTATCATAAGAGCAACACATACTGTATAGTATAAACGATACAAGTAATTTTTTTTGAATTTTACATTCACTAACGTAATAAATCTAAAGTATAAATGGAAATAATAATTTTAATAAGAACATAAGCTTTTAATAATAAAATAAAGATTTATTACATTACATTTAACTACATTTAACTAAGACAGTTAAATATTGATTCCTGCATAAGTAGTAATCTTTCCATATTTTCTAGCAGTACATTGGCTACATACGAAGAGATGTTTGAAATCTAAAGGAAACTGTTATAGGAGAAGGACGAGACATAATGTTCGATGAAATGAATTCCTTTAAGTTTAATTTCTCCAAACTTCTTTAAACTTAATGTTCTTCCCTCAATTTTTATTTGAGTTTCTTCTAGAAATATTTTCACAATACTGACCATTTTATTTCCATATTCCTCTTTAAAATTCTATTCGCAACATAGATAAATTCATTCAGTTTACTGAATTTGTAATTACTACAGAATTTGTAGTTACTCTTCTTCAATTTCACTGTATATAAAACCGCGAATACAATTTGTTACTTCACTGTAAATTTTAAATTTGGTGTCCCGTGGTATACTGCAGACGGGATGACTTGTAAGGCATCCATTGTTAAAACGGCCTGTTAATGTATATTTAAAACCAGAGAGCAGACGCAATGATGTTGGAAGATACATTTTTTCCAGATAATAGTCATGTTCTGTTGAGAACTCTGTTTCAGAGTGGCCTTTACTAACTTGCAGTGTGACTGGTCCAATGATGTCCTTATAACCATAGTTTAGCTGTACACAAATCGAAGGATTACTAAATCCATGTGAGCAACACAGAAAGCCATGTAAAACTACATCCCCAAGTGAGCTGAAAACTAATCTAAATTTGTTCGAGTATTGACAATCAGAATATCCTATATTTCCCACATTAAAGATCCAATTCTTCTTTTTGAGAATGGCGGATTGAGGTATCTTGAACTTATCACGCTGTTTCATTATATTACAAATGACACCAGTAGGTCTGTTCTTTTCTGGAGAAGCCAAACATCTAAAGACGGTTAATTGTTCTTCCATTGTTAATATACCTGAGTCTACAACAATTTCATCAAAGTCTTTGAGAGAAAGAGAAAGAAATCTAATCTTACTTATAATGACGTCTCCTAATACTTGCCTCTGATTTCTTCCATTATTTTCTAGTTTCTGCCTGGTGCATTCTGCAGATGCCCATTTAATGATAGCATTGATTAGATCTACTTCTTTATTTACATTTAAATCATCATAGTCAAGTAAAGCTGACAGAGTTTTCTGTTTCATATTCAAGAATTCTAAGCTATTGATCAGTTTCTGAATGTCTTCCTTCACCATCTGAAACAACATGTAAAAGATAGAAAATTGTCTTACTAAATTATAATCTTATTTCAACCTCATCATAAATTTATCTTAAACTTTAATCGTAATTCCATATGTCATAATGATTGTCAGTGGTAACACATGAGCTACGTGAGCATCTACAGGAAAATTCACTTAGTGAATAAGCTATCGTTCGGTGCTTCAATATTTTTATGGATGCGTACCGAACTAAATGTTTCTACTGGCTCGTCTTTGAGTATTGATTAAATCGTGTACACGTAAAAACGTGGTTATATATAGTAGTGCAGTATGTAATCATCCTGCATTTCCAGTTACCAACGTGAAAATTGAAATATTGTTACACATTCATTCAATGACGGAAAATTACCGGGAGGTAGATAGTAAAATCATTATGGTCGATGCTGGGAGCCATCTTGGAAAATGGCGAACTTTTAGACACAACATATTTTTTCATAAAATCTTTGCAAAAGCATTTTTCTTCTTGTCCAATCTGTCGCCATACGGAACAAACACAGTGCATACCAAAAACTATCCGAATTATAAGTGATTCAACCGCAAGATGGCCTCCTAGGTCACTCGATCTCACTGTTTATGATTTTTTTTCTTCTAGAAGTATATTAAGGACATTGTTTATGTGCCTAT
Organism: Thermobia domestica; assembly: GCF_964235325.1. Taxonomy (NCBI): domain Eukaryota; kingdom Metazoa; phylum Arthropoda; class Insecta; order Zygentoma; family Lepismatidae; genus Thermobia; species Thermobia domestica. The sequence continues at coordinate 158,096,003 of NC_137468.1, forward strand.
ACTCCCAATTACTCCGGATGAAATACGGAATTGGATTACAGCGGAAGTGGCAGTAGTGACTGCTGATATACTCGCAACTGTATGGGAGATTGGAACATGAAAGTGAACGATCTACTTTGTGTGGATCTTTTAGGTATCACTTATTGTGAAGTAACACCATTTTGAAATCTAGTGATTGTAGTGAACTTCGTAAAAATGGCGTGCTGTTGTTCAGAACAACCCCACGACGAAAGACCCCTGCGTTGAAAGAGTCCGGGTTAAAAAGAATCTGCAACAAAAGTGCCCGCGTGAAAACGGGCCCACGGGCAAAAAGCCTGAAATCAAAGCAGGAGTAAAAATAAGGGTTCACGAGGAGATGAAGTTCCCTTAGTAAGCTGAAGTGTTTATACAAAAACGAAAAATATCAGTGGTTATTAGTAACAATAGGAAATTTCAATGGCACTTTTCTGTTGTTCTGCAACATGTTATCGCTTGATTCGGTTCCCCATGAAAATTTTAAAGTTTGCTAGCACCCTCATCTCCCTGGGCTTGTATTCACGTGGCATAGGCCCGACCAGACTATATATAATAATGACTGTTCCCTTAGTTTTGGAGAGCAACTGTTTGTTGTAAGGACATACATTTGGACCTGTATAAAGAATTAAGCAAAAATAATAAGCCCAGTAATAACGACATATATGGACGAAGGAAAAGCAAATATTGCAATTGGTATTATTACAAAACTGCATTGATTGGTAGTGTGGTCATCATGGAAGTCATCTTGAATTCCAGCATATTGCATAGCGCAATATTTTTTAAAAGGAAAGGGGTATGGTTTTCACTTCAATTTAGGCTTGAATATTCCCACAAATGAGAATGTGAACTCATTTTTGATCCATCGCAATCCGCTTATGAGATAGTATGTGCTACGTTTCACATATATGTACCTAATATTTAAAAAAGAAAGTAGTCCTATCGCGACAGGGCAGTAAGAAAGAGACGTGACCGGAGAAAAGAAAATGTTGCAAGTTGATATTGGTGTAAAAACTACATTGAATGATTTATATATGTACATCATGGTGCTATCTTGAATTCCACATATTGAATATCACACGATATTCTTAAATAGGAAGAGGTTTGTGCATTACCAATTTAAGCTAGAACTTTCCTACAAATGAGAATCTGAACTGATTTTTGACCTAGCGCCATTCGTCTACGAGGTAGCATGTGCTATGTTTGACACTTGTTTCTCGTAAAAAGAAAGTATCTTGACAAACAAGTATTAACGAGGGTCGTTAGTCGTGTTCGTTTGCTTGCACCTGTAAAATATTGTGAAGTAATTTATTGATAGAGTACAGGATGGTGACATAGTTTTGTCTGGTCAGTGTGTTGTGCTATGTTGGGTTAATACGGGAAGGGTATAATTCTTGAATACATAGAAATAAACCATATATTATGCAAATTAAGAAACACGAGATAATTAAATTTGCTAGATAAGCCCAAAAGTTGGTGGAAATATGTTTCTTTCACCGACAAATCTAAATTGAACCTGTATGGAAATAATGGTAAAATAATAGAGTTTCAACAAGTAAGTACAGAGCTAAATATCAAGATCCTCCAGTCTACTGTAATACATGGAGGAAAAAGTGTACTGGTTCGGATTAGGTATGTTCATCAGGTGTTGGAGAGTGTGTTGACGAGATTATGATAAAAGGAATATATCTTAACATTGTTACGACAAATCTTCACCAAAATGCGGAAAATTTAGAATGAGAAAGATTTCTAATTTTATAAAGATATTGATTCCAAACATAAAGTGTATGTTGTAATGAAATGGTTGTTTTATAACTGTCCAGAAAAGCGTAAAACTCCACCTCAAAGCACCGACTTCAACCCAATTGAGAATATTTAGAACGAACTGCAACCTAAGATCAATATGTACAAATTACGTAAAAGAAAGTTTGAGAAAAGCATTACGCACAATGTGGAACAATATTTCCCCACACTATACCAAGAAAATTGTAACAACCATGCCGAAACGCTTAAAGGAAGACAAATCGTCGTGTCTTTGCTATTAACTTGGAGGAAGGAAATAACTTTTGAGGACCTTTTATAGTAACTTATTTCATGAATGTTAATGTCCGAATATTAATATTATGAGGTTAGCAGAAAGTGACACATGCAAATTTAGTATATGTTTTTTAATCTTATAGTTTATATTTATTCACTGAATTATTTTTATGTATCGCAAATATATATATATATATATATATATATATATATATATATATGTGTGTGTGTGTGTGTGTGTGTGTGTGTGTATTAAGTCTCTCCTATACTTTTAAAGATAATAATAAGGGTCCCAATAATAATGTAAGATACTATCTCTTATGACACAAGTGCCAGCTGGTAAGGGCCGAATCCAGTGTTGGAAGTGGTAGTTACAATTAGGATTAAAGTTTTAACACGTTCGCTGCGGCAGTGTAAAACATAATTCGGATCTCAGTGCTCTACGAGTCTCACCGTGTGTCTCGTTGAAGGTTAGCACATGAACGCTAGTAATGTTAAAAAGCTATACAAACGAAAATACCAGAAAAGCACAGAGGTAATACAATGCATAAAATGCACAGAAATGAAATATCGCACGAGCCACCAGTGAATCGTAACGCAGCGAATGTACCCTTTCTGACTTGAATTATGTTTTGGGAATGGGATTTTTTTATTTAAATGGATTATATGTTTAAGTCTAAGGAAGTAAGAAAATTCATTTTTTTTCCTCAAAATTATATATTGCCAGGGTGCTATATCTATAACGTATGAGTCAACTTGGAATCATTCAGCACGATATATGCGCTATGAAAGTCAAGGAAGTTTGTGATTCCAAATGGAATCACACTGTCAGAAAGGGTTAAGAATGATGGTACTGCGAAATTAGGAATAACTATGGTTTATGCTGTGTGAACTAGGTAAGAGAACTGAGGCGATTTTAGCTATACAACGTTGAGAACATATGTAATGATAAGTACTCTTAGTGAATAATTCAATTGGCAGTTATTGAAATATTAATGTAAAGGATCCTTAGGGTTATGTGTAGCTCTGCATAGGTTTGAGGAAGTAGGCAAATTAAACAAAGTGCAATCAGAATCAGTTTCTGTTCATAGGTCGAAAGTTTTTAATAGTAGAACCAAGAAGGAGAATTGTGTCCGTGTCTTTGGCTAGAATGCAGCAAAGTGAACAAGAAAGTACTATGTTACTAATGATGTGTGACTACGGAGATCGCAAGCGATAGTATATAGATCTGCGATAGTAATTTAAAACTACTTTCCTCGAACGTAATCCAGTTCCGAAGTCAACCATCGAAGAAACATTCAACATTTTGCAGAAAGTGGAAGTGATAAAGACCGTGTGTGATCAGGAACGCCGAAATCGTATACAAAAATGACAATTTCTTTGAATGTGTTACAATATTTTGTGGAATCTCCTTAAAACAACCAGCGTTGCTAACATGAAGGTAATTTATCAGAGTTCAGTGCAACGAATTCTAGTGCGTAGTAAGTTCAAACCTTACAAAGTGTGTTTAGTACACGAACTGACGACAATTGATTTTCATCACCACAATGTATTTTGCGAAGTAATGATACAAAATATCGATGACACAGTATTCACGTAAATGACATCGTATTTTCTGATGAATCAGCATTTACGTTGAACGCCAGGTGAACTGACATTAACTGCATTGGATGATGGAACATCTTACCTTAATGGAGCGATGAAAATCCGCATTGGGTGGTGGAATATCATACCTGGTATCCATAGAAACTGAATGTTTAGGTAAGATGATAGGAAACATCATTATAGGTCATTATTGGTCCTTCTCTTCACTGACGGCAATATGAAAGATGGGAAGTATTTGACATTGCTTCGTAAACAGATTACTCCTGCCATCAAGTCTCCATATACCTAGGTATAATTTTGATCCCGTTTGGCTTCAACAAGACGGATCGTCTCCACACTATGGACGGATTTTTTGACAATACTTACGTGGAAGATAAAACTATCGGGACGATGGATTAGAAGACAAAATGTGGTCGAATTTTCTGCTAGAGTTACTGATTTATCACTCTTGGATTACCTTCTATAGGGATACAATATGGACAGGTATACCACACACTCTGAATGACTTACGGCTTCACAGTTTGAAAGAAACAATAAGACTTCCTTGTGATATGCCATAGTATGTACTTTCCAATTTTTACGACCAGGTTGCCTATAGTTACATAATCGACAAAGTCTAAGTAAATGTCACATTTTCTTGTTCATGCTCTCTGTAATATGCAGTATACAGTTATTCATAGGAATATAGTAAACCTTCTTTCAGATAACTGTCAATTCTTTAATGTCAAGCATAGAACACTGTAATCTCGTCAAGATTTAGAGATAAGTCAAAAATGAGTTCAGATTCTCATTTTTGGGGAAAATCCTTTTCAATGTTGATATGTCACATATATCCTTTTCATTTAAAGAATGTTATGTGTTATCCACTGTTACATAATCCAAGTTGGCTGCCATGATATTTACACCGATTCAGTGTAGATTTTACACCAACATTCACTTGCAATATTTACTTTACTTCCGGCAGCACGTCTCCTTATTATTGGCCCGTCCCACTACTCTTGTCTACCTCGTAAAAGAATGGTGATAGGTAAAAAATGAGTTCATATTGTCGTTTGTGTAAATATTCAAGCTTAAGGCCTAATGCTCACTGGCAACTTTCTGTCGGACAGCTATCTTATTGCCCTGGCTAAATGCATTGAGTCTTATGTGAGTCGGCTCACTGAGGCGACGGCGACAGAACAGATGCCAAGGTGTCGCCAAGCAGGGCAACAGCTCGGCGAAGGAGCAGTTGAGCATCAACTATAAAGGTAACCAAAAAGGTTCTGTCGCTTTTTCACCCACCATTTTCGAACATCGATATGTCACCTAAGACGTACCTGGAAGATCAAAAATAGCCCCATCAGCATTGACGACCTTCTGCCAACGTTCTCGAAGGACATGGATTCCATTCCAGTAGAACTTAGTGGGCCGAAAGAGAAGAATGTATCAAGTGCATTTTGCACATCTACTAGGGATTTAAATTGGCATCATCTAAGGTGATTGTCCAAGAAACGGAACAGGTAATAATCGGACGGTGCAATGTCTGAATAGTATGGGGGATGCAATAGTGTTTCCATCCAAGGTGTAGAATGGGTCATCCTAGTCACGTGAGGCTTACCGTTGTCCTTTACCAGGAGGGCCCCTTTGAAATTCAGAAGTGCTGGCTCCAGAGTTTTGAGTTTTCCTTGAACACGGTTAAACTGCTGACAATACACAGTTGTATTGATGCTCTGACCAGCTGGTGCCAGTTCCCGTTGCACGATGCCGCAAGAAGTCCACCAAAAACACACGAGCAGGTTTCCACTGTTTTAGAACCGGTTCATCGAGCGCTAAAGAGATAAGACAGGAAATAATCACAGGTGTCTGCTTGTGTTGCCTTCTGGCCCGAATTCATATCATGTGGGAGCCCTTGACCCAACTTGTAATGCTTCCCAAATTGATGGAGATGCTGCCGAATGGTTTCTCCTCTCACATTGAATTCTAGTCCCAGTTCCTCACTATCTGGCCACTGTTCGTCTCAATTGCTGCCTGAAGATATTCATTTTGTGCATGTGTTTGTCTTCCAGCACATGGTGCGTCTTCGAGTATTTCGTCACCGTCCTTAAACGTGTTAAACTACCGCTACACTGTCTGCGTACTCACGACACCCTCACCAAAGGCCTGGCTTATCTTTCGCCCCACTTCAGCGACGTTTGACCCCAGTCTGAACTTGTACAGCATACACGCTCTTTTGACGCTCTGTGGAGATCGCTCTGCGGTGTTCAGACTGTCCTTACGCAAGTTCACGGTGTAACTGAACTGCCACAGCCAGGTAGTATGTTGGATACACCCACACCAACAACTAATCTTCGCTTTATCTAAATTCGCATTCAACTGACGGCGTGAGGGGCAATTGTACACAGACCACCTGAAAACACGACAGGTTACCTTTATAAAAATGCATTGAGTTGTATGGGAGTCCACTCACTGCGGTGCGGTGAGGACGACAGAAAAGTTGCCGTGGTACCTTCAACAGGGAGATAAAAAGTAGTTTTCTACAAGCGTTTTTTGATTAAATAGAAAAACGCCCAGCGTTTTATAAGAGTTTTTAAAAATATTCATATATAAATTTAAAGAAAAAATTGTGGAAGGAAGTGTGTTTCGCTGTTATAAGAAACTGGAACTATCTTTTCAGCGAAAAAGCAAATAATACAGGAACTATCTTAGTAGTGAGGGAATGGGGATTCTGCAGACAAATTTATTATTAGCCCATTTTAGCTATATGTCACACTATCATCTCTAATAACTTCTAATCTACCCCCTAATAATTTTTAGCGCACTCCCTATCCCAAATAACTTCTATCACATCTCAAATAACTTCTATCTTACTCATAATAACTTCTAATGCATTCTATCACTAAATCTAGTTATAAAAATCATTAAATCTGGTTATAACCGGTTTTGACTTCAAAAATCATTAAATCTGGTTACAAAAAATCACTAAATCTAGTTACAAAAATCTGGTTATAACCGGTTTTGACTTCAAAAATAACTAAATCTAGTTAAAAAATCTGGTTATAACCGGTTTTGACTTCAAAAATCATTAAATCTGGTTACAAAAAATCATTAAATCTAGTTATAAATTAAAAAATCACTAAATCTAGCTACAAAAAATTACTAAATCTAGTTACAAAAATGAAAAATCACTAAATCTGGTTACAAAAAATCATTAAATCTGGTTATAACCGGTTTTGACTTCAAAAATCATTAAATCTGGTTACAAAAAATCACTAAATCTAGTTACAAAAACAAAAAATCACTAAATCTGGTTACAAAATGTCACTAAATTAGTTAAAAATTAAAAAATCACTAAATCTAGTTATAAAAAATCACTAAATCTAGTAAAATAAAATTACAAAAACACTTTTATGATTTTACCATAAAAGTTAACTAAATTCTACATAATTATATAATAGTTACAAATTAGTATATTGATAGTTACAAATTAGGATATTGATAGCGAAATCTTCTGCTAACTTCATTCTCTATTGAAAATAATGATTTCTTAAACTCAGTCCATTGATCATAGTTCAAACTGAATAAACATCCATTGATTTCAAATACTACTTGCGTTTGATCTTGTACATCTTTCACAATCACATTGAATGAATTAGTAAGAATAAATTTCTTCTGAGGATCCATACTAACAGCTCACTTTTTTATAAGATTATTTTTATTTGCATCAATTTTGTTACATACAGAACTCAACAGTTGGATAATTATCTTTTAAACCAGTGTATTTGATTTTTATTCCATCTTTAACGATCTCATCAATCATTTTATCTGTTAAGTGTTTTGTAAATCTAAATGGAAGAAAGACCTTAAACTCCTCACACTCAACTAAAATGCTCTTTCCAAACTTAGTTTTAATCTTTTCCATTTTCACAATCTTATATTCTGTATTTAATTCTAATTCTCTTAATCCAACAACCTGTTTTTCTTCAAGACTTCCAAGTTTATTTGAAAGTTCAATATGACTCGCCATCGTATTTATTATATAGAATTTTTTCTAATAGTCACGAATTCCATTAAGTATGTCATTGATTCTGTTAACAATATCTCTTACATTTTCATCTGTTAATTCGCCATTCATGAGCTTAATTACATTAAGCTCATCTTTAAACAGCCCAATTCGATTCACCATATTTTTATAATATTCTTTCTTTGAAGCTATATTAAATCGTGTTGATAGACCAGTGATAACAGCAGAAGCCGAAGCAAATGCAGTTGTAATAATTGAATACACTGTAACAGGAATAAATACATTGATGAGCCCTGTAGAAGCTGATAATAGAATTGATAATGTAATAAGAGTAGTATAAACACATTTTATTCTCTCAAACTTCCTTTTGTTTTCATTAATAACTTCTCAAGATTTAATATGGTATCTTCAATTAATGCAATTAAATTCTCACGCGGAATGTTATCTGGAACAGTCATTTTATTAAATAAGTTTTTATGATATTGTCATAAAAAACACTTACAAACTAAACAAATCTAATAAACATATAATTGATTTATATCTTCTCAATTATTTTTTTCTTTTTCAACATCGTACTCTAAATTTTTCTTACCAATCATAACAACATAGCAAATTGTCTTATCTGGTACATAGCTTTCAAAATTAACAGTCAGTTTCAAATTAGTTCTATTACTTACAGTTACTGATTTATGCTTGCTTGTGTTAATTACAAACATTGGTCTATTTTCTAAAAACTCTTTAGGATAATAAAACATCTCAGTATTTCCAATTGTAGCTCGCTTATATACTGTATATATTTCATAAACTTTCAAATACTTATGTTTTGCAAAATCTAAGTTTAAAGATTCTAATGGGAAAGATTCATTTCTAGAATTACGAAAATGGATATTCTGAACTTTACAATGATCAAAATAGCTTGAATCTTTTTCTTGATTATCATTTCTATCAGTTTGGAAAAAGGCAATCACGAAATTAGGCATATCAAATTCACTTGAGTTAAATTGTGTTTGTTTAAATCGAATTCTAAATATTTGCCACTAACTGATTTCTGTAAACATTGATATGTGTTGAATGAAATAGGAATCTTACCTTCTTTTAACATATTAGATCTTAACAAGGTGGCATAGTTAGGTTCATAATTAACAATAGGCATTCTTAACTCCATATTTGTAATCTTAACTTTACCTGGATGCGGTTGATTATCTTCATATGTTCCATCCTGTTTTTTTGTTTTCCAAATAGCAAATGCATTATCATCAGAACCACTTCTTTTAAATGTATATTTCAAACCTCCTTTCCACATAATATCTTTAAAATCTAAACAAAATCCTGGCAAAAGTCTTAGCAAAAATATTATTTCTTCATCTGTTCTTGTCCACGTAATTCCTTCCCATCCACATTCATCATAGTGATTTGCCTCTGGTTTTGAAATCGTACATGTGTTTACAGCTGTTGAAGTTAAACCAGGATAATCTATAATATCTAATATCTGTCCATGCTTACTAACTTGAATTTGAGAAAACAAATGTGGGAAGAAATTATTAATAAGTCTAATATTTTGACCAGCAGTATATTCTCCATCAGCATCTCTACTTCTAATTTCAAAAGTTACATAAATATCAGCATAATAAGGATGTATGAAGCCATCACCTACGTCAATATCAAATTCAATAGATCTGTTTGGCTTCTTTAAATTCTCGATTGTTTTTTGATTAGGTTTAAAGGATTGTAATTCATATGATTCTATCTTATCCATATTTATTATAAAAAATATTTGTAATCGTTTTATGAATTAAGCTCATAAAATAAACCCATAAAACTTAAATATAACTTCTGCAAATATCCTTATTCCTATTCACCTGACTAATAATTTCTGAAAAACTATACCCATCTGTAAACATTTTTAACAGTGTAATGCATAAATGTCCACAAATTACCTCGTTAAAATGTTGTATACGGCTGCTATTGTACTCTATATTATGACCAAGATATTTTACGAGTGTTTTTGGCGGATTACCTCCAAATGAATCAAACACATACTTTCTACTTCCTTTTTTCCAATAACAAATCCAATGCGTTCCTATATTATCAGACGTATCAAAATTAACAATGCCACACTCATTCTTCCTTAGTTGTTTTGGTAATTCATCACTCATAAATACACCTCTAAAGTTTCTTAAGTTTTTTAACAAGTTGTATTAGGTCTAAATTACTTAAAGGTTTAATTTCTTCTTTTTCTTTACTGTTTTGGAGTTTACATTTTTTGAAAGCTTACCACCTTGTTTTTCTTCCATTCCTAAGTTGTGTCGCTTTTGTTCTTCTAATTCCATTTTATTTTTTTTTGCATCATCTACAGTCTTAGCAATAGCAGCCGCACCTCCAGCAACAGAACCTAGAGCACCTATTAAAGCTAAAATCGTTGGAATAGTAAATATAAAACCACCATAATGAACTTTATTATCATTTGTCTTCATTTCTTTGTTTATTTTCTTAAGTTGTGGTATAGAAAGAGATAGAGACATACATTGTCCTTTACTTAGTTTTGCTTCTTTTTGTTTGAGTTGTTTGTTAGTTAAAATGTGATCTATATTTAATTGTTTAAGTTCCTGATTAGGAATCGTAAATGTAAAACCTTTTAACTGCATATTTATTATATAATTAAAAGCTTTTTATGAAAAATTTCCATAAAAAGTACATATAAACCTAAATCTAAAAAATACTTATAAACCTAAACCAAATCTTACTTTCATTACATATAAACGTAAACCAAATCTTACTTTTGTATTCATCACTAAAGCAGTTCCAAGAGCAGGTAGTTTTTCAGTTATTAAATTAGCATCTTTATCAAAAACTCTTTCCCAAGCTTTATTTTCTAATTCCTTATCTGCAATATGTCTTGATTCTGTATCTTTATTATCCCTATAGTATATATCATGTTCTTTACAAGCCTCATCTAATGGGTTAATACCTTTATCACCTCTTTCTAATCTTTCTTGAAGTTTTGTACCCGGACCACAATATTGAAATCCTGGAATATGCAACTCAAATGGAAGTTTATTAATCAAATCATTTACTAATCCTTTTCCATACTTTTCACTATTCCAAAATTTTGGTGGTAGCGTATTTAATATCTTTATCAAATAACCTATACCTTTTGGATCATTAGGTATAAATTGTGAAAGTTTAGAATTAATCATATCCATAATACCTACTTTCTCATTATAAAAGTTATCATTTCCAGATTTTTCTTCCCCATCAATAACAATCAAGCGATCAATCAGTTTTCTCACATCATCCATCCATATGTATTCTTTTGATAATTCGTTATATACCTTTATTCCTTCTCCAGATTTTGGTGTCTTTTTTGAAGGTGTTGTTAGTTTTATATATTCATCCCAAATAGGTTTGATAATTTCTTTATATTTTTTACCTTTACTAGATTTTTGTTTTCTTGTACTTGGATCATTATTATGAAATGCAACACTAGAATCAATTACTATTTGTTTATATTTTTCTAGATCATCATCATTATAATTTGTTGGATTATGTTTTGTCAATAATTCCCATAAACCTTCTGTTCCTGTATAATGTCGACTATTAATAACTAAATCATCACCATGAATTTTAACTTCTGCATTTCCTATCATATGTATAATTTTCCCATCTTCATCATATGGTTGTATTCCAAAACTTTTATCATCTCTAGTTGCATAATATCTTGAGGCAATCTTACCAAAATGAGTTGTTGCTAAAGATTCTATTCCTTCTACTTTATATTTAATTTGTTTTTTCATGTGTTTTATTTCTTCTGTTATAGGCGTATCACTTTCATTTATAGGACTATCATACATAGGTGGTGTTTCTAATAAGCTTGAATCCACTCTCGCACTTTTATACACAGCTGGAACTAACTCTTGAATTAGATTTTTATTTTCTTCTGCTACTTTTGATATATCTTGCCCTAAATCTTTAATTGCATCAACAACAGGCTGATCTTGTTCTTTAAATTTCCCATACTTATTTCGATTACTTTGTTTAATTTGCTTAAATCTTTTAATAAGATCTTCTTTTAACTTAATATACTTCTTAGCTTTATTAACATCCATTTATTATATAAAGAAAAAATAAAAACATAACATAACATAACATATACGTTCACCTGCATTCATATACGTTTAGTTTACACTTTTAGAAATTCTTTAATTTTATTTCTATATTTACCATTATTCGCCTTCCTAGTCATATCTATTGTTAAGAAACCATGTTCTTCACTCCATCACTTATTACATAATGATTGTAATTTTTCAAACGACATATCAGATGCAACAAATTTATCATATATATGTTTTAAATTTACATTGTCCTGTCTAAATATACAAAGAAAGTTTAAGTTGTCCCTAATTAATTGTTTTGGTACTTTAGAATATGTTTGTCCAAGATAGAAACAGTTCAAACCCTTATGACGACCTCGAGTAAAATATTCTCTAACGTGATTTTGTTCTTCTAATATGAAATCATCAAATACTACCACAGAATAGTCCTCACATTCATCTAATGGAATAATCTCTTCATTGTTTCCTTTTATTATTGATACTGTATCTTTAATATTACGTTCTATATCTCGAAAAAGTTGTATTAAGTGTTGGTATTTAGGTTGATTTAAACTTTTAGAATAGATATAAACATTTGCATATTTTAACCATTTAGGTGCCAACAAAAAATTATCAATCATTAACGTTGTTTTACCACAACCACTACGCCAAACTATTAAACATCTTATATCATCAGGTAACAACTCACCATTCTTCTTTCTCTTCGCCGTTTCTTCTGTTAACCTTACTTTAATATCCCAATTATCCATATTAGTTATTTATTATATAATAAATGAAAGTATTTAATTTAAATGGTTATTCATCTGTATTAAACATGTCATTGCACTACCCATTTGAAAACGATTTAGAAGTAGCTGTTGCAGGATTTTACACAACGTACTTAACTCCAAACGTTACAGAAATAAATAATAAATTAACGCTTTGCACTGAAGAACCAGAAGTTACAAGACAAGCCATAGTTCAACCTGGTCAATATAGTTTAAAAGAATTAGAAGAATATATTAAATCAAACCTTCCATTCTACACTGATGAATTCAAAGATACTTTTGAAATTACAGAAGACAGGAAAAGAAATAGAGTTAAAATATTTAGTGAGGTTTGTGATATAACCTTAGATACCATTAATACTGTATTAGGTTTTAGTGAGAAAAAGTTAGCTAATAACATAGAACATATTGGAGAAAAGCCACCAAGGTTTCATCCGTTTGATACTATAAATATTCACTGTGATTTAGCAGAAGGTATGATTTTAAAACACAATGATAGAACACACAACGAAACAGACTTAATTGCAACATTTAGAACAAATTCAGAATTTAGAGAACCAATTATATATGAACCTAATGAAAAAATATTTTTCCCAATACATCACAATAAATTTAATAATTTCAAAGTTTCAATTAAAGATGAGAATGGTGATTTGATTGATTTTGGTGGAGCTCGTATAACTGTTCTCCTTGCTGTTAAATAATTTGAATTGTTATATAATAAAGATGGATATCTTTGGTAATACTAAAACGAGGACTACAAACCTCAATCATGTAAGTGAAGTTTTTACATCAAATAATATAACATGGGTTGATTTCAAAAATAAAAGACTTGTTAATGTAGGTGATGCAATTGACCAACATGATGTAGTAACTTTACAATAGCTAGATTTAATAAATAGTAATGTTAATAGTCAATTGGAAGGTGATAGAAACAAATTTGAAGATGTATTAAAAACATTACAAGACACATATATAAAGAAAGATGATTTTCAAAAGATTAGGATGGATACTACTAAATTAATCATGCAAAAAGAAACTATACCCTTAATATGTCGATTGAGAGCTAAAAATGTTAAGGAACCAATCTTTAGAATATTTAATCTCTCTAATGGTTACAAATTTCTCTATAATGGGAAAATAATGCACATAGAATTAAGTTTGGATAAGTACTTTCTAGAGATATATTTAGGTGATACTTTGATTGAAAATTTACCTGTAAACATTAAAAAGGGTGATATAATTACGTTTCAAGCAAATAAGAATTCAGGTATGGAAGAAGGTCAATTATTGTTTGTTATAATGTACATAGAAAGAGAGCTTTCATAAAACCATTTGCTATATTCAATCTATATAACAACATTCTAATTCAATCTATATAACAACATTTTAATTCAATCTATATAACAACATTCTAGATTGAATTATACAGATGAATTATAAATTGTTATATAGATTGAATTATTGTTTGATTTATAGACTAAGTTATAGAATGTTATATTGATTAAATTATATAGATGAACAGTGTTTGAATTGTAGAAGTTATTATATAGATTGAATTATACAGATGAATTATAAATTGTTATATAGATTGAATTATTGTTTGAATTATAGACTAAGTTATAGAATGTTATATTGATTAAATTATATACATGAACAGTGCTTGAATTGTAGAAGTTATTATATAGATTGATTATAGATTGAATTATAGATTGAAGTTCATGATCAATTATAGTATTAATCAACAAATACCAACAACAGCATTAATTATAGTATTAATCATCAAATACCGACACCCTTTAATTATAGTATTAATCATCAAATATCAACACCCGTTAATTATAGTATTAATCATCAAATATCGACACCCGTTAATTATAGTATTAATCATCAAATATCGACACCCGTTAATTATAGTATTAATCATCAAATATCGACAACAGCATCAAACAAACATATGCTTGAATTATAGTTTGAATTAGGCCGATCTTTAGAATGATGTTGTTAGTTGAATTATAGTTTGAATTAGGCCGATCTTTAGAATGATGTTGTTAGTTGAATTATAGTTTGAATTAGGCCGATCTTTAGAATGATGTTGTTAGTTGATGTAGTGTTTGAATTATAGATTGAGGTTAATAATTTTCCATATAGTAAATAGTATGATGTATTGTGTTAAGTGTAAGAAATCAACAGATACAAAAATAGATAACATTAGAATAGAACAAACAAAGAATGGAAGACATATCAAGAAAGGTATATGTGTTGTATGTGATACTAATAAATCCCAATTAATTAAAAAGCCAGATTGACTATATGAAGGTGAAGGTATTAGAGAAGACATTATAGAAGAAATTCATAAACCATCTAGAAAGAATTATCCTAGGTTAAGTCTTATTGTTAAAGGTATAGATGATTTATGGCAAGCAGATCTTGTGGAAATGGATAGTGGTGTGTTAAAAGATGTTTCAAAATTAAATAAAGGTTATAAGTATTTGCTAACGATTATAGATGTGTTTTCAAAATATGCATTTGCTGTTCCTGTTAAAGATAAGAGTGGGAAGAATGTTACAGAAGCATTTGAATCAGTGTTAAAAGTAAGAAAACCTAGTAACTTACAAACTGATCAAGGTAAAGAGTTTTACAATAAAGAGTTTAAGAAGTTGATGGAGGAAAATCAGATTAATCATTACTCAACCTATAGTGGTAAAAAAGCTTCTGTTGTTGAAAGATTTAATAGAACACTTAAACAAAATATGTGGAAGAAATTTACTGTTCAAGGTAATCATAAGTGGTTAAAAATATTGCAAGGTTTGGTTAATGAATATAATAACAAAGTACATAGAATAATTGGTGTGAACCTGTAGAAGTGAATAAGAATAATGAGCATGTGATATTGAAAAAGTGTATAAGAAAGAATATGAGCCTGTTAAGTTAAAGTATAAGATTGGTGATTATGTTCGTATAAGTAAAATTAAAGGTTTGTTTGAGAAAGGATACACACCTAATTGGTCAACAGAAGTATTTGTTATTAATGAGGTTATACCATCTAATCCACCAACATATAAAATTAAAGATTTAAACAATGAAGAAGTTAAAGGAAGATTTTATGAACCAGAATTATTGAAAACTAAATACAAGGATGAGTATTTGGTTGAAAAAATATTGAGAAAGAAAGGTATTAAAGTGTTTGTTACATGGTTAGGGTTTGATGATTCACATAATAGTTGTATAGATAAAAGTAATGTAATATTATAAATGTTATATTTTATGGTTTAATAATTCACATAATAATTAAATAAATAAAAGTAATATAATATAAATGTTATAATTATGGTATAATAATTCACATAATAATTAAATAATATACTATTATAAATGTTATATTTTATGGTTTAATAATTCACATAATAGTTTGATAAGATAAGGAAAATGTTGTAGTGTAAATTTAATGTGTTTAACTTTTTATAAATATTTTCATAAAAGGTAATAAAGTGTTTATTAAATGGTTAGGGATTAATAATTGTATAATAATTAAATAAATAATTAAAAGTAATATAATATTATAAATGTTATTTCATAAAAGGTAATAAAGTGTTTGTTAAATAATTAGGGTTTATTAAATGGTAAGGGTTTAATAATTGCATAATAATTAAATAAATAAAATTAATTATAATATTATAATATTATAAAGTGTTCGTTAAATAATTAGAGTTTATTAAATGGTTAGGGTTTAATAATTGCATAATAACTAAATAAATAAAAGTAATTATAATATTATAAATGTTATTTCATAAAAGGTAAATAGGATAAGAAGGTGAATGATAATTATGATGATGAGTGAGTTTATGAAAATGATTCAGTTTTTATCATATTAAAATGGCTTTGATGGGGTGATCCCATAAAAGCCCTATACTAACACAACACACTAATATATGTAGACAATGGCAGGAGTGTACATATATTAGCAGTTGTGTTAGGAAAAATAAGTATGCTAATGTTGATATATATAACATGAAAAAAATATGAAAATGAACTAAAAAATTTGGTGAATATAAAAAACGATACAGTACTTTTTCATATAAGATGAGTTTATATAATGTTAATTTTACTGGTGAGGAGATGAAGGAGATGTCGATTACAAAACTAAAACTAATATGTAAAGTCAAGAAAATCCGTAACTATAGTTCTTTAAATAAGAGTGAATTAATCAAAAAATCGAACAATATCAAAATGAACCAGATGAATTGAAAGTTATATACACAATGAATGTTGATGAATTAAAAAAAACATTGTAAAAGAAAGGAATAAAGGGTTATTCTAAATTAAGAAAGGCTGAACTTATTGACCGTATTAAAAAATATGAAGATGAACAAAACAGATCACAAATTAGAAACATTTCCATTTAAACAAGATGTTTTTGAAGAATCGAAACCACAACGAATACCAATTAAAATAGAAACAAAGGAAACAGCAATACAGAAACGATTACAAACTATCACAATTGAAAACATAGGAGGATATAAAGATCCGGTGAAGTTTTTAAATATAAGTGGGAAAGTAGTTATTAACAAAATCAAGGAAGAATTAAAGCATCACCCATTAAAAGTCAACCTTGTATTCATTTGTGATTATATTAAAGATAAAGAAGTACAAGAACGCAATTTTAAAACTATGAATGAAAGAATATTACAATCAACTGACTTAGATGAATATATAACCCATGCTAAACAAAAACTATGTAGAGAGATGGAGGAATTTCAAGGTAGAGGATCAGGATGGACATTACATCAAATTAAACATTTAGAAATCAGACTAAATAAATATTTACCATTACGAGCTTCTTCCTATATTGACCTTCCTAAACCAATTAAAGATAAGAAAGCAGTAATCAATATTAAAAATCAAGATAAATGTTTCTTATATTCAATTGCAAGTTATTTAAAACCTATTGATAGATGTTCTCAATATCAACGACCTTCACACTATACAGAAATTGTGAATGAGTTACAAGATAAATATTGTAATGGTATTGAATTTCCTGTACAATTAAAAGATATAGTGAAGTTTGAAAAGAGAAGTAACATATCCATTAACGTGTATAGTTATGATGATGAATATAATATATACCCACTTCAAATCACAAAAAATAAGCAGGACAAACACGTCAATTTATTATATGTAAAAGATGAAAATAATAGTCATTTTTGTTGGATAAAGGATTTATCGAGATTAATAAGAAGTCAAATAACAAAACATAAGGAGAAATTGTACTTTTGTGATAGATGTTTAGTAAGACATTTTAGAAATGAGAAGCAATTACAACAACATGAGCTATATTGTAAAGAGTATGAATCTGTTAGAATAGAACTTCCAAAACCATATGACAATCAAATACAATTCCAAAATTATAATAGATTATTAAGAGTACCATTTACGATATATGCCGATTTTGAATGTTTGTTATGTAAAATGGAAGAAGACCATAATTGTTCTAAAACTGTGAAGTATCAAAAGCATTTACCAATGAGTTTCTGTTATTACATCAAATACTCAAATGGTATGTATAAAAGTCCTGTTACTTATATTGGTTTAGATGCTGCAAAGGTGTTTGTGAAGAAGTTAAAACAAGATGCAATAGAAATAAAGAAAATATATAACAAAAAAGTTGAAATGAATTTCCTAACTAAAGATGAGAATGAGATATATATATAGTAATTCCAATAATTGTCATATATGTGAGAGAAACTTGAATGATTTACCACCAGCAATTGAAAAACAAATAAATATGTTAAAGAAGAAAATACAATTCGTTAAAGATAATGATATCATGATTGAAAAGTTAGAATAGAAACATGAATTAGGAAAATGTTTGAAGGAGATAAATAAAAATAAAGCAAAAGTAAGAGATCATGATCATTTAACTGGAAAGTTTAGAGGTGCAGCTCACAGTTATTGTAACTTAAGCTATCGAAATCCTAATTTTACTCCAGTATTTATTCACAACTTACGTGGTTATGATACTCACCTGTTTGTTAAAGAACTTGCTTATGATAAGAATGAAATAAAACTAATTGCAAATAATGAGGAAAAATATATAACATACTCAAAATATGTGAAGGTTGATAAAAAGAGTGGGGTCCAATTAAGATTTGTAGATTCGTTTAGATTTTTATCAAGAAGTCTAGCTGAATTAGCAAAAATTTAAAACCAGAACAATTTAGAGAAACATTAAAATTCTTTCCTAAAAATGTAATTGATTTAGTAATAAGAAAAGGTATCTATTCATATGATTATGTTGATTCACCTGAAAAACTAGATGAACCTGTTCCACTATCTACAGACAAGTTTAAGAATAGATTAACAGGAGAAGATATAAGTGACGAGGATTATAAACATCATATATTAATCTGTAAGATGTTCAATTTAAAAACTTAAGAGAATATACTCAATTCTACAACAAAACAGATGTATTAATATTAGCTGATGTATTTGAAAGTTTTAGAGATGTGTGTTTAAAAGCATATGGTTTAGATCCTGTTTGGTATTTCACTGCTCCTGGTTTATCGTGGGATTCAATATTAAAGATAACTAAGATCAAACTGGAAATATTAACTGACTATGACAAAATATTAATGATAGAGAAAGGTATAAGAGGTGGAATTTCACAATGTAGTAAGAGATATGTAAAAGCAAATAATAAGCATATGAAAAGTTATAACAAAGACGAACCTTCAAAGTATTTAGCTTATCTAGATGCAAATAATTTATATGGTTGGGCTATGAGTCAGTACATGCCTTACAAAGACTTTAAATGGGTTCAACCTTACATAAACATAATGAATATTCCAGATGATTCAGAAACTGGCTGCATATTAGAAGTTGCTTTAGAATATCCAGAACACTTACATGATAAACATTCAGATCTACCATTAGCTCCAGAAAATATGTGCCCACCAGGATCAAAACATTCAAAATTATTAACAACGCTTTAATAAAGAAAGATATGTTGTTCACTACATAAACTTAAAACTATATATGTCACTTGGGATGATATTAAAGAAAATTCACAGAGTATTAGAGTTCAAGCAATCAAACTGGTTAAAGGAATATATTGATCTAAATACAAATATGAGAACAAAAGCTAAGAATGATTTCGAGAAAGATTTTTACAAGTTAATGAACAATAGCGTATTTGGTAAAACAATGGAAAACATTAGAAAGAGACCATCTATTACCTTAGAATGTGATCCAATGAGGATAGAAAAGTTAATAGCGAAACCGAACTTTGATTACAGAACAATATTTACTGAAGATTTGTGTGCGATACATATGAAAAAAGAAAAATTGACCTTCAACAAACCAATATATGTTGGTATGGGTGTGCTAGATTTGTCAAAACTATTAATGTATGACTTCCATTACAACATTATGGAACCTAAATATGATATTAATATAGGCTTATGTTATATGGATACTGATAGTTTTATATATGAAATTAATACAGATGACTTCTACAAAGACTTAAAAGAAATGGTTGATTTATTTGTTACAAGTGATTATGGAAAGGATAATCAATATGGAATACCACTAGTAAACAAAAAAGTATTAGGAAAGATGAAGGATGAAAACAAAGGTAAAATAATGACGGAGTTTATTGGGTTAAGATCAAAGATGTATGCCTTTAAAGTTGAAAATAAAGAGGAGAAAAAAGCAAAAGGAATAACAAAATGTGTAGTAGCAAAAGAGTTACAATTTGATGATTATAAGCAAACCCTATTCAATGATGTAAAAACATAAAAATATATATCTAATTCGAAGTTGTAAGCATGATGTGTATACCATAGCTGTATATAAGTTAGCATTAGATTCAAATGATGATAAAAGATATATACTAGAGGATGGTGTAAGTACATTAGCTTGGGGGCATTATAAGATATAGTTAAAATGTATTTATGTGTAGTTTAGTTTTAGCTCATATTTAATTAACTTTTATGTATAGTTTAGTTTTAGATAAAATTTAATTAACTTTTATGTATGGCGTAGTTTAGTTTTAGGTCATATTTAATTAACTTTTATGTATAGTTTAGTTTTAGGTAAAATTTAGTTAACTTTTATGTGTGGTGTAGTTGATAGGTGTTAGTGAGTAATTATACATAGTTTAGTTTTAGGTAAAATTTATATTTTTAAGTCATAAAAGTTGTTTTTGTAATTTTATCCTTAGACATAGGCAATCAGTAACACGTTAGAAAAACATTATAAGAAAATATAAACCATTTACCGTTTAAATTTTTAAAATCGATGAATATTTGGTGTAGTTATAACAAAATCAAAGTTTCGGGAATTTTTTTCGGGTTTACTTTTGAGTTTTCGGGAAAATGTTATTCTTTAAAAAAGTCTTAGAATTTTATTGTGATTATGGTAGTATTTTTTATTTTTCGATTTGATGAAAATTAGTAGAGATATTGAAAAATGGAAACATATCCTGAGGATTATGCAACCATTTATGCATTTTATAAAATTGGATATGTTATTGGTATTCATTTGCCGTTTGAATTTTTGAAATCGGTTAATTAGGGACTGAGCTATTGAATGTTAACGTTATTTGGGGGTGTAACTATCAGTGTTGCCAACTCATTTTTAACAATTATCATATTTATTAGTAATGGGGTGAAATCATCCCTATATGTTTTAAAGCGATATCTTGAAAAATTTAAATCCTGGAACTTTCCGAAAAAATATTGAGTTGGAGACACTGCATGGTAAAACATTAGTTTTGTTGGCGGTTTATTTAAACAGTTTCTCGTTCATGCTAGCTAAGTAACACGGAAAGTTTTTTAATTTGCATAGTTGAAGTTGTCCGATCAGAAATTTTCATGAGCAACGATTGTGAATCAAGAAACGAAAGACAGACACTCCGGCAAAGGTTTCATCTGGGTTAATGCTGGCGGAGTTGCTTCTAAAAAGAAAGAAAATATGTTGTTGCTGCTCCGGTTGACTGAAGAGAATGTGAGTGTGGATGAATGTATGATGATGTAAGCAAGTCACGTTCCCATGCTAAGAAAGAAAGAAAAAGAGAGAGGCTATATAAATCTAAATACATACATGTATGCTGTTGCTTCTCTCGAGCAAACTGAATTGTAAATGTGTGTGTGTGTGTGTGTGTGTGTGCACAAACCTTCTGTGTTGGGTTGTATAAATACAGGCGGCAAAATGCTAAATTCATTATTTTTTTATCCGATTTTGATAATTCAAACGGCATTTAAAAGAGTATGTACCAGAGTTTAAAATGCAATTGTTCATTCTTGTTAAATGTTGTTAGATTTAGAATTTTTTGTTTGTTTTTGTAACTAGATTTAGTAATTTTTTAAAACCAGATTTAGTGATTTTTGAAGTCAAAACCGGTTATAACCAGATTTTTGTAACCAGATTTAGTGATTTTTGAAGTCAAAAACCGGTTATAACCAGATTTTTGTAACCAGATTTAGTGATTTTTTGTTTTTTGTAACTAGATTTAGTGATTTTTTTGTAACCAAATTTAATGATTTTTGAAGTCAAAACCGGTTATAACCAGATTTAATGATTTTTATAACTAGATTTAGTGATAGAATGCATTAGAAGTTATTATGAGTAAGATAGAAGTTATTTGAGATGTGATAGAAGTTATTTGGGATAGGGAGTGCGCTAAAAATTATTAGGGGGTAGATTAGAAGTTATTAGAGATGATAGTGTGACATATAGCTAAAATGGGCTAATAATAAATTTGTCTGCAGAATCCCCATTCCCTCACTACTTATCTTTTCAACCATTATTCGATAATAATTATATATCACTGTCATACTACACACTACAAGATTTATTGGTTTCCTACAACTAGAAAAAATGTAAATAAAATTATTATTCTTAATTTTGTTACCATTTCAAATATGAAAAAAATATCAACTGTACAGTTTAAAACTGGCAGAAGAATACACGAGAAGAACGAGGAAATTCAATTTTTATTTTATGGCTATACGCAAAACATCTGAGAGTAGAGTCATGGTGCAGCGTTATCGATGTACTAAGTTTCATTTTGTTAGTTATTTCTAGTCGTCTTACATTTTTGTTGTTATTGTTATCTTTTGATTTTATTAATTGTTCCTGCTCGCATTATAGTTATTTTCAATGCTCTATTTTTGTCAGTCATTCACCTACCTTCAAAAACATTGGCTTAATTAAGATAATTTACTAGAGATTTATGGTCCCTTCTGAAAATTGCAAGAACCTTAGCATTATAGAAGACCTTGTTATAGCAAGGTTACATAAGTCGTCTGAGCCCCATATCTCGCCCTCAAACTTACTCACTTCGAATTATTTAGCTCCGCATTTCAGATGGGTGTCCCACTGCCGAAGAAATGATTCGCAGGACATTCATGTCCTGCTTTGAAATTATAGACCTTCAACGCACCCTAAAGCTTGTTCACGCATACTCCGAGTGTGAAAGTACCCACGTTCTGATACTTGTCTAATAGACCTTTTGTACTAATTTGAGGACTCTCATTCCACCCAATTTTGAGATTATTTTTCTCGAGATCCCATAGATGGACATGTTAAGAAAATAGTTCTATTGGATTGAGCGTCTTGAAATTAGTTGAAAAGACACATTTAGAAATTTATCCAAGCGGATCTTATTTCATTTACTTAAATTTATTTATGTAAATATTGGAATGGGCGGTAGTTTTTAAATGCCCGAAACCAGCGATTATGTAAACTGTCCCAGTTCTAGGTTATGTAAATGATTATATGTAGTACCTGGCAACTTTTCTGTGGCCGTCACTAGTGAGCAAGGGTGTGGCAACTAAAATGTCTCAGTGAAGTTGCTCACTGTAGGCGACAGCGACGAGATAGTTGTGCAACTATTTAGTCACCAGCGAGCGGTAGGCCTAAATTGATATGAAAACGTACTACATTCCATTCAAAAATATTATCCGGTATGCAATGAGCAGTTTTACTATCAAACATACTTTGTTGAATGATCAACTTTTTAAATAATGCTAAAGTAATGAATCCCGACAAACATGTGGATTTAATGAATTGTATAAAATAACCCTGAAACGGTTCATAAAATATATATTTCTTGAATTGACTATAAATTTGGCGAATAACATTTCTATTTGATCAATCATGGGGTGAAACTAAATGGTCCCTTTGAGAAGTAACACCTCCACTCACATGGTACATTCGCAAAATACCCCTCGGAATTCGTGTTAAATTGATGTAAAGTTCTTGGCGGTCCAATGAGTATTGTACTAAGTTTAGCGGCCCATACCGGTAATTTGCATATTAATGGGCCTTCATATATCCGGAATTCAATCATACACTACTATAACGCTCGGACACAAAATTGCTCTAGTTCCTTTAGATGTAACTGGAAGATACTGCATGTGAAATGTCAAGCACTTCGTGAATATTGAACCAAATAGAAAGTTGTGCGTATATATAGTTTGGCCCTCCACTGTACAACACGTGTTGCGGTTGCCGATCGTTTTTTGTTTTCAATATGTCATGTGGACCTTCCTCTTCCGTCAGCAGTAACCAGTTTACCTGTGAGTGTCGTTGTGTGAAAGTGGTGCGGTAAAATGGGCGAGCTGACAGTCTTACAAAGAAGTATGATCGTTGGTGCCCGTCTGGTTGGAGCTTCAGTGTCAACAGTGGCGAACATTGTGGGGGTACCGAAAGGCAATATGTCCAACGTCATGAGTGCATACAAAATTCATGGGCAAACGACGTCTGCAAAGCACAACAGTGATCGAAAGACAATCCTGTCAGATAGGGACCGGAGGGCATTAAAACGGATTGTAGCAGCTAAAAAGAAGACCAATGCAATGAAAATTAGGTCTGAACTCAATTCCAGTCTACAGAACCCGGTTTCATCGAAACCAGTGCGACGGGAACTTCACAAAGTGAAAATTCATGGCAGGGCCCCTGAATCTCCAAACCCCTGGTCACAGCAGTAAATGCCAAGAGGCGTATCCAGGGGTGCAGGGACCACAAGACGTGGACTCATTAGCAGTGGAAACACGTAATGTGGTCCGATGAATTTACCTTCACTTTGTTGCCAACAACTGATCGTGTTTACATATGGAGAACATCGTCGCAGGCCTATGATACAGACTGTCTGCTCCAAACTGTAAAGCATGGGGATGGTTCTGTTACAGTTTGGGCAGTGATATCGTGGTTTTCTCCAGGTCCCATCATAGTCCTGCATGGAATGATGAATGCTAAGGCGTATGAGGCCATTTTGTGGGACCAGGTTCTACCCATGACCCAAATATTGTTCCCTGATTGTGATGGCATCTACGAAGATGATTTAGCACCCTGTCACGCTGCAAAAACGGTGAAATCATGGTTTGAGGAGCATGACCAGGAGCTATCAAACCTCCTCTGAGTCCCACAATCACCAGATCTGAACATCATTGAGCCATTGTGGTCTGAGTTAGAAAGGCGTGTTCGGTCTCATTACCCTTTACCAGCATCCCTTAAGGAACTGGAGCATGTTTTGGAAGAACAATGGTACAAAATTCCACACCCGCTGTATACGTTCATTCTACGTCGGATCCAGGCTGTTTTGGACGCAAAGGGAGGCCCCACACCATACTAGGTATGATTTTCACACTTTTGCAAACGTTTTAGATTTTTTGTCCAACCCTTATATATATATATATATATATATATATATATATATATATATATATATATATATATATATATATAAGATATACTATATACTATACTTTATATATATCGTTGACGAAATATCTTCTGAACGTACATATATATAGATACACAGACGGCAATACAAAAATAGTAGGTATTCACCTAAATCTGGTCGTATCTGGATTTACATTAGGCATTTTGACCATAATACAATACTTGCTTCTTATAATATGAATGAAAGTAATAAAATCTCTCACAGAAATGTAATAAGATTATGACTTCACTGTTGTAAAGAGTTTGTTTATACCTACAGTTAGTTTTCCAGTTAGAAATTGTTTTGATTTGTCAACATCAAAAAAGGAAGCGTAACTGATATTACTCTGCAATGTCAATTCGCGAAGTGCCTGGAGGGATTTAACATGCAATACCTTCCAAACGGTGCAAGCAACGTAAAATTCACTACACCAGTGAATTTTCGGGAAAATTGTACATGAACTTGATATTATCACCTGCACCTATTCCGATTTGTAAAACCGAAATTTAAATCCAGTGTGGCGGATCCAAGAATGCAACCGGGGTGGGTAACGTGTCAGAGAAGCAGACTTGATCCAATTTCAAGGCTTATATTGGTCTGGTCTCTTGTAAATAGTTGAAAAGTGACCAAAAGCACCCGAAAAAGTGACCAAAAGCATAGGAAAAAGTGACCAAAAAGTGGCAAAATCTCAACATGCCCCTTTGTCAATTCCTCCATCACCTTTTTCTTTGTTTGTTGTTCTGTTTCATCTTTTCTTCTTTACTTCTTTCTTTTTTGAGCTTCCTCCTTTCTAAGGATTTCTAAGTATGCTTTGTAGTTACGGTAAGGAGACTTAGCAGATGTAAGAAGCTTCTGAGTGAGTGGAACCAGTTCTGGCCTATTTCCGAATTTCTTCATCCCAGACATTATATTTATCTTCGCATAAATGGTTCTCAAAAATGTGAAATATTCAAATTCATCTCCTACTCTTAAGAAGAACATACAAGAAGCATAACACAAGACG
This sequence comes from Thermobia domestica, assembly GCF_964235325.1. Taxonomy (NCBI): domain Eukaryota; kingdom Metazoa; phylum Arthropoda; class Insecta; order Zygentoma; family Lepismatidae; genus Thermobia; species Thermobia domestica. Next base: position 158,122,266 of record NC_137468.1, read on the forward strand.
AACATGATGAACCACACAATTACAAACACACACAACGTTGAGTGGAGCGTTCACTATTACGAGAGAAAACTAAAAGATTATTATGATAGAAAAAAAAAAATAGACAAAAAAGAGTTATCAACCTCACCTTAAGAGCTTAAGCATCCATCAACCATCCACTGTGCTTTAGAAAAAATAAAAGCTGAAGTGAGAATAAAGCTGACTGTTTCACATGTGGCAGCAAGTATTGAAGCTTTCAGAAGAGTAATAAGTAACAAGTTTCTACCTTTTTCCATTTATTTTTATAATATTTTTCATAGAAAACTGCCAATGAAAAACATAAATCACACGAAAAAGTTTCTTTACCCCCCCCCCAAAAAGTAATTTTTAGTGACCAACTTGAAAAAAGTAACTTTTAGTTAAAAGAAGTGACTCGCTATGAGCCCTGCAATTTGTTTTACATATGCCCGCATTCATGTCCAGTTACATCTAAAGAAACTGAAAGTAATTTTGTGTACGAGCGTTATAGTAGTGTATGACTGAATTCTGAATATATGAAGGCTTATAAATTTGCAAATTACCGGTATGGGCCGCTAAAATTACTACAATGCACATTGGGCAGCGGAGAACTTTGCATTTGAATCAAGTTTACAGGAATCCCGAGGGCACACTTCTTGAATGTATCTCGTCAGAATTTCTTCAGTAAATTCGGGTTTCCGACGGATTTCACATTGCAACTTTGGAAAATGGAACGCATACAAACACTACGTTTTTACGTTCAATTAAATAAGATATTAGCTAAAGATGTAAACATTCGTAAATGGTAAAAGACATGTTTTCTTAATATATATAATAGATAATCCTCACAGATAAACCTCACCTATTATATCTACTAGGAAAGAATATATAAGTATTCTCGGAATATATCACCATCCCTGGATATCTCAGTCTTATCACATGTTTCAAAATGGGAATAACTTTTCATTCAAATAATATGCACTTCTGAAAATTATAAGAAAAATACCTTCATGCAATAATCTTTCAGCGATGATTCATCAAATAAATCAGCAAACTCATAGGCTTGAATGGCATCAACAGAATTCACTTTCTCAGTTATGTATGTGGAGCCTTTATCAACAAGCTGCTGTATACCATACTTCTTGCCAGCGTAGATCACTTTGAATGCTTCATCATAGTTTTCAAACGTTATCTCATTCATGTATATCCATCTACAAAAAAGTAAAAAGCTGGTGTTTTAAATTGTATATACAAGATATTTATACCGAATTATAAAAAAATAATTATAAACATTTTATTCTGGCATAAAGGGGTATATGCCGCAAACTAAGCAAACATTCGAAGAATGCCACAGCATCTGAATTTCCCAGAGAGTTGTCAGAACTTATCATAAAAACTACGGAGCAAAAGTGAAACAATTTGAGAAATACAACAAAATAAATAATAATGAACAGAATTAAACAGTAAATAAACCCATTTTAGTAGCGAATAAGTCTGACCTAGAGTATAAACTTGTGTGAAGACAGAGTCCAAATAATACGTGTATATATCAGTTTAAAATGCACTAATGATGAACGAATTAGTTGAATCATTTCAAAAGAACAAATTTAATTAGTCTAACTTGCTGGTAATTGCAAATGAGAAATACTGACAATTACTCACTTGTTGAACTAAAATTAACGTTTATAAAAATAATCAAAGAACTATAAACATAAATTTAAAAATGAAATTTTCTATAAACTATATATATATATATATATATATATATATATATATATATATATATATATATATATATATATATATATTCAAAAATGAAATTTTCAACTTATAAAGTTAAAGGAAATTTTGAAACTTGTTCTAAGACAGAGTTCGGTATAAAATTAAGCCTTAAAGAGTACGGTAACATCTACGTGTGCTCCTCATAGTCAAAACATCAGGTCTCAAAAAATACTGATTATTCTAGAACAGACTGCCATTTCTGGAATTCATAAGACACTGAAGACGGAACCATCCGATTGGAGGTGTATTTCAATCAGGTACAGCATCGTCAGTAACCTGAATACTTTACAGGGAGTTTTCATCACTAATAAAATTGAGTACCAATGTAATACTATTCTTTTTCTTTTAAGATCTGGTGAATTTATTATGTATCATTTCTATTTCTATTAAACACATAACAAATAACCAGTACCTTGAACGGAATTCTTTCATTTAGACATTAGTTTACAAGGTTTTTGCCTGTAATGAATGAACCATCCGTATTTCTCTCCTCATCGCACTCGTTGTTAACACTAATCCATTCACGAAATTGCAGCCATTGGATTGCAATTCATATTGATAACTAAGGCAATGGAAAATATTTTGATAGCTAACACCTTTTTCCTTACGAAACATATTACATTTTTTTCTTAAAAAAAAAAATAGGTCATTGCATTGTAAAAATAATATACAAATAAAATGCTTCGGATCGATAGTGTGTGGATGTTTTGCTTATCTATGTTGCAAGACAAACCAGTATTCGAATTTCATTTCTTGTTCACAACAATACAATTACTTGTAATTATAAGATAGTTTATATGCCATTTCTTTGAACAGCACACTACGTAGGTGTGTATGTAATTTCCAAAATAAATTATTTTTTCACTTTTACAGAACTCGCAGCACCATATCTTGCAACCCAACACTATGTTACACAACCTGGAGACAAAGTATCATTACAAGGATGAAGAAGTAACCCCAAAGCTCTGGACTTTACATGTTTAAAGCGAATTGTAAAGATACCTTTAACCCCATCAAGAAGAACTTATAATAACCATAATTGTATCGTGAGGTGGCGCGCACGCAACTATAGCTAACACTTTTCATTCAAAAGATTCAAGATTTGCCTTAAACAATATATGAGATATCTAGTTTCTGGTTCCCATTCTACATGATATCTGAATTTACATCTATATCACAAATTTTCTGTGGAATTTTATGAAAAGTTGTATTAAAATTAAGAGACTTCAGAAGTGATGAAGACGTTCTCTTAACAGAAAAAAAGAGAAACATAAGCAAGCTTTGTGTGAGATTAATTGTTTATACTAGGTTTAGAAACAAACAATAATGTCAATCTGAAACTGACGTGATGTGGGTAAACCATCGTCATTTTATCTTAACCTAAACTTTCTGTTTCTCAGTCTGCTTCATAAACCTTAAAGATAACTGAAACAGGTTGCAATTACGAGGTTTGGAAGATACGTAAGGTTTCTGTCTTCATTAATCCCATATGTAATGTAGAGAATGAAATATAATGTTTCTTACTTTGTAATTATTCCTTTATAAAAGAAAGTTAAAGAAATCAATCTTACATTAAACCATAGTGCGAGAACAATGTACACGTAACGGAAATTATTTACATACTGTAACATCTTCTGGAAGATGTAGGGTTCAATGTCCACTATCTCGATTACATTCGTTTCAGGAAGAGATCCGAAGAACATAGCCTCAAACACTGGGCTTGATGCTGTTAATATAAGCTTATGTGCCTTTATGATCTGAAAAGTAAACGTTAAATATTTACACTCGGAAACTTATTGTGTTAACAAAATATGTGGTCAATTATAAATATATATTTATTTATATATTTATATATGAATCAGTCATTTGAGAAACACCTCATATCCAAAAAAAGTAAACTTTCGGGAAATCTAAAAAAAACAGTTTTTCCATAATTTAACATAATATATTTTTTGAAATTTTTTATATGTTTCTACAGGGGTTTGGTAAGCTAATTCTACGAAAATAAAATTTTATTTTTATTTTGATATTTAAAAAAATTATAAACGTTGTTGGAGATGTGTTGTTTCTCAAATGACTAACTAAACGATATGTTATCAGATATGAAATAAAAGGTAAAACAATTCAAATTATTAATAAAAATCAGTATTTTCTTTTTCAAATAATGTATACACATTTTCCAAACATTGTTTCTTAAAACAGTTCAATGTCATCCACATTGACAGTTGGCCAGTCATAAATTTTTGAATAAAATTCACCAACAATGTCTGCAGGTATATAGGCTTCGACTTTCTTGAGATCATTGATTATGTTGATGTTGATAGGTACACATTTTTGCGGATACGCAGTGATTTTTGGAAGCTCTGGTAAACCAGTTCCCGGTTTTTTCAAGTCAAAAGTTTGTTAATTGAGTCCACCAATAAAGTTTTTTACTTTAACTTGGCCTACATGTTTATTAGAGTAATGAAACTCCATAAATGTTGAAATGTTGAATTTAATTTTGTTTTCCCTTGAGATGTTCCTTGCTTGAGTCTCCGTAGATATTACATTTTTTTATAAAATTGACCAAACCATGATTTAAAATCCTTCACTTTTTCACTTTCTACTATTTCCACAAGGAACTTGTCCTGAATAGCAGCAGAGTGCAGCATAAGTTTAGCATACTGTTTTACTGTGTAAATCCTGTCAGTTGTTTTAATTTTTCGTTTGGTTACACTAAAGTCGCGGTCACACGGAAGGTACGAATGACCTCGAATAGGAACATAGTGATGAATACTGCCGAATCGGCCAGTTTCTATTAGGGCAAGAAAATACCGCACAACCACGGTGTTTTTGTTTTGTCCAGGTGTACCATCGGAAAAACCATGAAGATGCCTAACACCAGAATCTAGAACTTCATTGATGTAATCAACTAAAAATGAACAAATTTCTTTTGGCCCCTTCTTAGCTAAGCCCTCATGATATACATAAAACTTGGCTTTATTGGTTGCAGCATCATGAATATTAAAAACATTCACTTTCAACTGCCGTAAGTAAAATATTTCTTGAACTGGTATTTGAGAAAGTTGAAGGTTTTGCATAAAGTTCATGCAGATCCCACCTACTTTTTCATCCGTTAAACACTTTTGTCTAATATTTTCAATGGCTTTGAAAAACTTTTGTGATCTCTTTTTATGCACAAGGAGTTCTGCAACATAAACGCTTTTAGCTACATCATTTAAAGATTTATTTTGACAGACAGTTCCTCACATTTACAAGAATCAATCTGAGGCCTCCCAAAATTAGGTCAAAATGCTCATGAAATATTTTCAAATAAATCTTGTAATCAACACTCAAGTCTGGATGTTTTTCTTTGAAAAGTTGCCACATAATTCTTACATTAAGGTTAGCGTTCAAGTATTTGTAAGACCTGCTGGTGTAATGGGCTTCTTTCTGGGGAAAAGAGGTTATGTGGTCGTCAATAGCCTTTATGATATGACCTGGCTTAGCGTTCCCTGGAGCATTTGTCATTTGAGAAACAACACATTTCCAGATGAGGTGTTTCTCAAAGGAATGGATATTTTCTAATGCGCCATCACCATGGTTACTAAGTGGAGGTGAGTTGTTCTATGCGTATTGGATGTGTCTAGCCCTCACCAATAATTTAATATGTCTAACTCAATTTTGGCTAAAAATGGACATGAGGTGTTTCTCAAATGACTGATTCATATATATTTTTTATTTATATATATTTATACGCGTTTTTGGAATTCAAATATTGAAACTTTTTTTGTTTCCAAAAGTTTTACTTTGTATATACCATAGACAATACACTTTTTAATACTATAAAATAGGACTACTAGAAATGTAGTTATAATGGAAATCATATTTACATCCTCTCTTTCTGTGTGCTTTCAATCGAGTTGATGAAAGTGCATTAGTTATTGTTTCTCTTAGAGATACAAGTACAATGCTTTTCAAAGGGAAACACTTTTCACACACACAATGCAGTCGGGAATACACATACACACATTAATGCACAAAACAGTTATTTACGTACATCACATAAATTTAGTAACCACATTGTAATAAATGTGATCTAATATATAAGTATTTAATATAAATTTATGTATTACTAACTAGAACGTGTAAATGATAAAATATAGCAGGATTTGAAATGTATTTATTAAAGTAACTTAACCTCTTTCCAGAATACAAGGAAGGGGCCTTCTTTCCTCACGCTGCGGAGGGCCATGGCTTCCTTCAAGCATAAGTTACCAAGCACCGAATTTTTTTCTGTTTACATAAAACTTGTGCATGAAATAATGAAAACGAAATATTTCAATTTTACACCCTTACGGTTATGTCTTGAAGACTAAAGGAGATGATTATGATGAGAATGAATGAAATGTTGGAAGTAAAAGAGTAGAAGGAAACAATAGCACCTCAAGAATCAAAAGCACACAGTATTTGTCTACAAGAAGGTAGGCTTGGCGCGAGCTGGGATTAAAGCACGGACCCTACACAGTAGAAGTGAACGATCTACCACTGAGAAGTAAACGGCTCCAAAACTTGTAATATACAATAAATAAATAAATAAATAGAATAAGAAAATAAGGTCCATAATAATCTCATATTTTAAAAAATTGTTCCGTCAAGAAGGAAATGAGTAAGTGCATAAAAACTTTTATAGCAGACTCTTTACATAATGTTACAAAAATGACTACAATTTCAGAACTGTTGAAAACACGAATAAATTAATGTAGCAATGAAAACCTCTATACATAATGTCATTGAATCATACAGACGTTCCTGTTCCTGAGGGATTATTTCCATGCAGCTTGTATGCTAATTCATAAGACATTGAGATAGCTGAAGAACCGTCATGACAAAGGTGGCAACATGGATAAGGGATAAAGGAAATAGAACTTGCAGTAGGTATGTGGAAGAGAAATTGTTTGGCACATTGGTAAGAAGTAATTGTATCATGAAGAAGGCGATAAGCCTGGGCAAATGAACAAAGATGAAGGGTAGCATTCGGTGAACCGAGTTAAAAATGCAGGGCCTTATGCAGAGTCGTTTTGGCGTATGATTAGCGTCATACGAAAGGCCTGACTACTGCAGGAAAGATGTTAGTCGAACTCTTTAGTATGGCGCTAATCACCCATCAGAACGACTCTGCACAAGCCTCGAAGAGTTTAGTTAGCTGATTACCGTAGTTTATGGAAAATTTCTCAATTTTGATAAGTGATCTACAGGATGTATTAATAAATGACAGAGTGTCTATGATGACTGTATTTCTTTTAGTAAATATTGTTATTCATCGTGTAAAAATATATTATTGAAATTTGGCCAGACCTAATTAAAGATCTTATCATGATTTAAGAAGAGATGAAAGATTTAAGTACTATCGATAGATGATGAAACCATTCACGCAGAAATTTACCAATTTTATATCGCCAATCAGTAGCGTAGTGTGCTATGAGACATTTAGACATTGTCTACCCTTTCAAATTAAAGGAACATAGCTTTAGAATTTCCTTACTAATAAGGACTAATATACATTTCATGTTGAAGAAAAATATAGAAATACTAGGGCCAGCGATTGCTTGGTTAATAAGAATAGTAGTAGAGCCTTTCTAAATAATTTTACTTTTCAAAAGTCGGGGGGAAAAAGGCCTATCTTCATCAAACAGGCTGCAGAGAGACAACCAGGAGACAACAAGAAATATGTCTCAACGCGGCTGAAACAAATACACTTGAGAAAGCGCCGCGCGCATGTGGCTGTAGGCTTCTCACTCGCTGAAACAACCTTACAAAGAGACATAGGGCAAAATGTCTCAGTAGCAGTGATGCCATACTTAGCAAAATGATACCATTTTAAATCCAGTATACTTTTCATTCTTCCTTTTAGATATTCAATCATATTTCAAGAAAAAATATTAAGAAATAGAAGGAAATGAAAACCTAAATTAATAACTACCTTAAGAAGGTTTTATCGATACATTAATTCATATAAATCTTTCACGGTCTAGGTTCAGCTTCTGTTTAATTGCAATACTAGAGTGTATCAACACTGGGAAAGACAAAAGAAGGGCAGGAGGTTTTGTAGTCTGCTATTTTGTTGGTTTTAAAATCGTTAGGTAAATTTGTATTTGGGTCTGTCTGAGTTAGTTATTTATTATGTGCAAATCAAATGATTGGAAATAGATTTACTGCACCAGTTGTTATTAAATGGCAGGTCTAAGCTCTCATATAAAAATTAGTATTAACTTTAAAAATAGCCAATTTATGAGTTTACTTTTTGAATCAGGAATCGTGCAAAGCTAATAGGAAGATTATACATAGAAGTAAATTATTAATTCAATAGCTATAATATATTTAGTGTATATACCGAGATTTGTCAGAATAAATTTATATCGATATACTGGTTTAATTTAATCAGTAAGGAATGTGTTTATCGAAATTAGTTTTCTGTACATTATATATAGTAGTACAACATCGCGAAAATAAGTTTCTAACGAAATTTTGTTAGGAGTTTCAATATATATATATATATATATATATATATATATATATATATATATATATATATATATATATATATATATATATATCCTGTCTAGCCATTGCGAAACTTAACGCTACGCTACTGTCGCCAATGATCATTATTGGGATCACAACGGATTGGTAACATAAGTTTTGTTGCTTACAGACATTGAAAATATTTGTGAATCTCTCTCTATTGTTTATTATTTCGTGATGTTCTATTGAGTAAAACTTTCTACTCGTACATCTTATACTTTCTACTAATGATCTAACACTATCTCATATCTTTTCCTTTTACATTTTTAGTTATCTAATATATAAATCTCAGTTTCCTTTTCTCTAAGTATATGTTTAATATTAGATGTTATACTTTCATTCTCACCTTTGTATTTATGTGGATGGACGTGTTCATGAATATTTTACATAAAATAAGGACTGTGAACTAGTCAGAACATTTTTTTCCTGAATGTCATTCTTCTAGATGTCATGTCATTCTTTTTTTCATCATTTACATCTCTCTCCATCAGTTTCTATTATCATCACTCTTCGCCCTTCTTTCATTAGATGGTCATTCCAAGGTAGACCCATTCTAAATCTATTCACTTATCGTTACATTCTTGATTGTTTCTTTTACTCTATCCCTTCTTGTTTCCTCCCAAATTTAATACTGCATTGTTTATTTGGCAACTGGTATTTCGCACATGTTTACATTATAGATAATGTTTCTATAATCAATTTTATATTATTATTATTATTATTATTATTATTAAACCTTAGTAACAATTGTTGGAGTCTGAGTTAATAACATTTTGACATGTAAAGAAACTCGCTTTAACTTTGTATCTTAACGTTGTAGGGAGAATCATTATCATGCTAATTAGATTTATTGTTGCGTAATCAACTTCATAATATTCCAAAGTAAAATTATTCTCGTTTATCTTCAATTTAACCCTTTCTAAGATGATGCTAATACAATGGATTCAGTGCAATGGAAGATGGTTATTCTATTAATTGCTTAAACCTGGATTTAATTGTAAAGCTAAACGATCCTGTAGGGAAGCAGAACTTTTCTCATTGTACGAATGGGGTGCGGAAAGTTCATTGTTTTGTCAAGAAAGACAATAGCTAGAGGTATGAAAGCATATAGTTTTTCAATATATTATCCTTAAGAATGAGACAGTTTCTGACCAACTATTTATAGGACAGTGTAGGTACTTTATTATGAGTAATCACTTGCCTAATAGATCACATTAAACAGGAATAATATATTGCCTTGATAAGCAGTAGATAATTACGAATCTATTATAAATCCTATTTGACTAAAGTGAAGATAATGTCTCAATAGATACTTTAATATGTATTTAGTATATGATCAACACTATATGATATACTGATCTCGTCCTTATATTCTTTATTGCCTGTTATAACCTGCTATGGGACCTACCGTAGTCGGGTCAAGACTATTTAGGAACTAGTATGTGCCCTATTCAAACATCCATGTTTCAGAATCCTATGGTATTTTCGCAACACTTTCTATAGAGGTAGTTGGTGAGTACTTCAACTTATATGACCGTAGCCAAACTCCCTGTATAAAAATTGTTGTGTTAGTACCGCTGGATTCTGAAACATGGATTTTTGGATACCGCACATATGGATTCCTAAGCAAAGTCTTGACCCGACCACGATAGGTCCCATGGGTTTGGAGCTATGGATGCTTAAAGTTGATTTTTTTTTCGTGTTTTCGGAAGCCTATAACTCCGAAATGAAGCATTTGTGCACCCAGGTTGGTCTATACTTTTTGTCTTATCTTGGTGTCAGGAATCACCTCCCAAACGTTGTCGCTGTTGTTTTGATTAGGGTACTCCTCCTCACAACTGTCCCTAACTTTAAAACTACACGATTTTCTCCCTATTTTTCCTTCATTCACTGGACTTAAATACTAATGATACTACGGATATTAAGAACTCAATAAAAATCAACCTTTTGTTAAAAAGAGAATGTTGTCATTAAAAATGTTAGTATCTTATCCCTAAGTTTAACCGACCTCCTTTTACCGGTCAAAATCAGGAGAAACCGATTCAATTTGAAAAGTCCTTATTTTAAACTAAAATGGTGAATTTAGTGTATTATAATGTACGAGGGGTGTTTAGGACAATCCAGAACTTTTTTTTGTTTTACAAGTTTAAAATGAAACCCCAGTGTAAAGATAGTGCAATGCCTTAAGAACTGGCAATTGTGCCCTGTTACTGGTATGTGGGTCTCATTTGCACACGAGTAGAAACATAGAGTAAGGATAAGTATAATAGGTTTTAGCTTCTCTTTCCGCTGAAACTAAATCATGTGACTATTCAAAGCAGTTCGGGTAACATGAACTGCTGAAAACAAAAACAAATCAAATCATTCAGAGCACATGGGTTTGATAAATTACCAATGGTGCAATTATTTACTGCCAGTAGCAGACGTTGCGATTAGTTACGACTGTAGCCAGCAGGGTCCCTGATATCATTTTCGTTGCATTTTGGGAACGATGTAAAATTCAATTGGGTATATAGAGACTCTGGATCAGGGTGATCAGTGAGTCCAGAGACAGAGAGGTATTGTTTTTAATAAACAACTGCAAACTCTACTAACTATTTAATAATACTAATTAAATACTAGTTACTAAATACTAGAATGTGTCTGAGAAAGGCTATGTTACATAGCCGAAACTGTAACAGAAATACATAATCTAATATATATATATATATATATATATATATATATATATATATATATATATATATATATATATATATATATATATATATATACTGCTTTAGTCAGTTGGAGTTTTATTAATAATACTACTTACTAATTTAAATACTAAATATTCTACAATTTAAATACTAACAGTACATGTTTGCATTTGCATGCTTGACTAGATGCGGCAAAACTATGTAATACAATACATATCGAACTTTTAAAACGATTTTACTTACTTCTTGGTTGGTGTCTTCATCTCCAACAAGAAACGTACAATCTGTATAGAGTGCATTTTTCAGCATATAGTGTACCCTATCACTCAAGTTTTCTTTTTCGTCCTGCCAATATTTAAGTTGATGGGAACTCATATTTCTGAAATATAATAATTACAATGCAAGTGTGTAAAAATTCAAAACTTATACTGTATATCCTATAATTCAACAATCATAACAAAATATACATTAATAATATATTTTTCTAAAGACTTGAATTTCTCCCTTCTTTAGTTTTGACTATAAATAGATGACAGTAGATATGACTGTATGTGGTCTCCCGCTTAGTGGGTGGGTGCATAGAAGCATGCTTCAACCCGTTGAAGCCTTCACTTTTATTGACCTCTGAGCAGAGTTCAAGGTCTTTTGTGGTTGAAATATGGCGATTCTCATTGGGTGGTCCCTACAGGTCCTGTGGAATATGAAGAAGAATAATGCACCCTAAGGCCCCTGTGGAAAAAGAAGAACGGTCTAAATGTATTGGAAGGAACCCCATTGTCCCTTTCATTTTTATTGTTACCTAGTTATAATGTACGAACGTTGTGTGATGTTAAATTTTATTCGTGTGGGACTTATCTAATTTTTTGGCCACTAAGGCCACGTTGGTAAAAAAAAAAAAAAAAAAAATAAGAAGAATGGTTTTTGACGAGATGGCTGGAGTAATTCGTAAAGCACATAAACTGTTTACTTTCACTGCGACTATCCCAGATACAACACCTTTTGTTCATATAAGTATATCTTGCTTGAATCGCCATAGAAACTACTCTAAGAAAGTGTCCCAAGACAGACTATCAGCATTTATCAATAATTTCAATTCAAATGTCCAAGTATCATGAAAGAACCAAATTGGAATACTAGTGTATTTCGCGAGAGCAGAACGAAAGGATCGTAGCATTGATCTTCTATATAAATAAGGTAAGTTTATGTTTTTATATTTATGTGAAAATTGCAACACACAATTTATTAATTTGTGTTTAACATGTGTATTGTAGTTTGCTTAACATATGTTTAAACGTATATGGTTTGTTTCTCATAAAGCATGTGGAATGTTTTGTAAATAAGAGAGGAAGCAATAGTGCATTTAATGTTGAAAGAAAAAGAAAGTTCCAAACTGTCCAGTTCCAAAGTTCCAGTTTAAACTGATAGTCATTAAATTAACCCCTTACCGCATGCCGTGCCATATATAGCACACACCTTTTTTTCACTTTAGCTTTATTTGTGATTTATCAAAGGCATCAAATGACTGTTTTGTCTGCTGTGTGAGATATTGATGTGTATGAATAAGAGATTTTGGTGTCATCTGGCATGTTCTTTGTGAGTTGTAAGTGTGTCATATATGGCACTTACTTATTTCTCGTCGGAATTAAGTAAAAATCTAAAATTCAAAAGTTCCCATATGAAGATTTCAGAAAAATAAACACACTGCTGAACAAGACTGCACTTATTTAATATAAAAACACATTTACACGTGACGTTTCTATCTTCTAGCCAAGATCCTCATCAGACGTACACTGAGTGATACAAAAAATTACTAAAGTATATATACACAATTCATCTCCCTATCTGCTCTCTCATTGGCCCGTTCAAACAGCCAATCAGAAGTGTGGAAATCTATCTGAACTGACCAATGGGACAACATAACATTCTACCAGAAAGAAACAACAAGGAGCAAGCAACCATTGAATACATTAATTCATATACATTTTTCTGTACAGTAGAGCGTCGATTATCCGAACGTCGGTCAACCGAACGACCGCTTAACCGAACTGTGTACTCGCTCGCACCTGTTACTTTCCCACCCTACCGTCCATCATCCCCTTCACTCCCAAACCAAGTTTCCCAGAGCAGTCGCCGCACTGAGCCACCGCTGGCGGAACATTGCTTCTAATGGGACCTTCATAAGGCGCTGCTGACCGACCAAGCCGCCAGTCGCTGTGTTTCAACAATCAGCACACTTCTGTCGGTTTGGCACTGGCTGTAGAAGTACAGTACAGTGCAGTTCGATTATCCGAACAAACCAGTTTTCCGAACACCCATGTCCCCCAATTACTTCGGATAATCGACGCTCTACTGTATTTATCAATAATATTTCTCCATTCTTTATTAATGCTGATACCTTTGGTCCAATTCATTAAGTTTGCATCCTCTTCCTTTTCTATCCACCAGGCCTCTTTCCACTTTCTCGGCCACAATCTTTTTTCCCGTTCCAGCACAATCACTTCTTCCCAGTTCACATCATGTCCCTTTTCTTTTACATGTTTAAAGATTGCGTTTGTTTCTCTGCCATATTTCACATCACTTTTATGTTGTTTAATTCTTTCTTTCAATAATTTCCCTGTCTCACCAATATATTTCATATCACAATCCTTACAATTTATACAATAAATGACACCTTTCTGATCTCTCTCTTCTTTTTTCTTCCCTTTGCTTTTGACCATGTCCAATACCGTTCTGCTACCTTTTCTATACACCTTGACCCCTTGCTTTCTTAACATCTTTCTTAAAATCTCGGTAACTTCTCCTAACCCTATAATGCCTTTCCGTACCCCCTCATTGTCCTCCCCACTTTTACCTTTCCCCGAGACCACAGATGCTTTAACGATATCCCTTTTACTATAACCATTCTCATACAGCTGTCCTTTAAAGATTTCCACATTCTCTTCTACATTTTTTTTTTACAAATTTTGGAAATTCTTTCTAACATATTTCTTATGAAATTAGCTTTTGTGCTTCTATCTACATTACTTTTCTTATTACAATAAATACCAGCACTACATTCTTTCTGATACCATTGAGTCTTAATGCTCTTCCCTTCCTTACTCATTAAAATGTCAAGATAACATAATACACCTCCTTGCTCTGTTTCTAGTTCTAATTCTATTCCCTTCTCCTTATCTTCAATACTACCAACGGACTCTATCAACTCTTCTTTTGATCCTTCCCATATCCCAAAACAATCATCAACGTATCTACATAAAATTCGAATCTTTTCTTTCCCCTTTTCTATCACATCCTTCTCCCACACATTCATAATGATATCAGACAATACCGGACTTATCTTAGATCCTATACTTAAACCATCCTTAATCTTATATATGTCATTCTTAACTTTACAGAAACCAAACTCCCATATTAAGTTGAGTCCTTTTCTAACTTTCTCCCATTTTCAGCCTTTAACACATTCTCTCCCCATAACTCTCTTAATCGTATCACTTGACACGATATGGAAATCTTTAAAAGACAGCTGTATGAGAATGGTTATAGTAAAAGGGATATCGTTAAAGCATCTGTGGTCTCGGGGAAAGGTAAAAGTGGGGAGGACAATGAGGGGGTATGGAAAGGCATTATAGGGTTAGGAGAAGTTACCGAGATTTTAAGAAAGATGTTAAGAAAGCAAGGGGTCAAGGTGTATAGAAAAGGTAGCAGAACGGTATTGGACATGGTCAAAAGCAAAGGGAAGAAAAAAGAAGAGAGAGATCAGAAAGGTGTCATTTATTGTATAAATTGTAAGGATTGTGATATGAAATATATTGGTGAGACAGGGAAATTATTGAAAGAAAGAATTAAACAACATAAAAGTGATGTGAAATATGGCAGAGAAACAAACGCAATCTTTAAACATGTAAAAGAAAAGGGACATGATATGAACTGGGAAGAAGTGATTGTGCTGGAACGGGAAAAAAGATTGTGGCCGAGAAAGTGGAAAGAGGCCTGGTGGATAGAAAAGGAAGAGGATGCAAACTTAATGAATTGGACCAAAGGTATCAGCATTAATAAAGAATGGAGAAATATTATTGATAAATACAGAAATAATGTATATGAATTAATGTATTCAATGGTTGCTTGCTCCTTGTTGTTTCTTTCTGGTAGAATGTTATGTTGTCCCATTGGTCAGTTCAGATAGATTTCCACGCTTCTGATTGGCTGTTTGAACGGGCCAATGAGAGAGCAGATAGGGAGATGAATTGTGTATATATATTTTAGTAATTTTTTGTATCACTCAGTGTACGTCTGATGAGGATCTTGGCTAGAAGATAGAAACGTCACGTGTAAATGTGTTTTTATATTAAATAAGTGCAGTCTTGTTCAGCAGTGTGTTTATTTTTCTGATTTTATTCGCAAGACGTTGACTATGAGTGTGTGTCAATGAGGATTTCCAATACTGACTACTTTTTTTTTTCGCTAAAAGAAAGAAATCATGCAGAAAGGGGTTAAGGGGATGTACATCTTTGGGGTCAAAATTTTCTATGTTTGATTTATATGTTTTCTTAATACATGACACCTGTAGAATATTTGAAGTGTAACTTTGAAGTGTGTATGTCTCCGGAAATCTTCTTAAAGCATTATTAATACGCAGATATTTGTTAAAATTTTTCGTTTCTTTTTGATATAGTTATATTTTAATACAATTTATTTGGACACTTAATGTTTTTTCTACATTACCCAACTGTGTGCGTAATTTTTCATTGTTCACTGTACTCAGGGCTTGTCTGCGAAATTTTTCATCATTATTGGTATATTTGCCCTTAGTATTAATTGATGTTATGTACTACATAAGTCGCACATCGAGTTCACGTGTGAGTTCACTAACAAACAAGTAAATTTATTCCTTACAAGTATACTGTGGCAAGACAATAAGAGAGAATGTAAATGACCTACAAAGTATGAAGGGCTATATTTTTCCATAAATCTTCAACTGACGAAAATCCAACGAACATGTGTCCAAAGGGCAGAGAATCATGGTGTGGATACAACAGGACAAGAAACTGGAGCAGTGTATAGTTACAGACACTCCCTACCAGCTGCAGTAATGAATACCATAAAACCTACTTTTAGAGCACTTGCAGACCCAAAACGTCTAGAAGAATGTCTACAAGGTAAAACAGAGAATCCAAATGAAAGTTTTAATTTCGTGTTCTGGCAACGCTGCCCCAAATCAGCTTTCGCAAGCTCAAAAGCTCTACAAATAGCGGTGTTTTAAAGGATCTGTATAAGAAGAAACTAGAAAAAATTGAGATGTGAACGAACGAGCTATTAAAGGAAGCAAGAATTATGAAAAGAAGACTTAAAAGAGCATAAGAGGATACACAAGATGACGAAGTCTATGGATATGGAGCGTTTTAAGAACATAGAAATGTTCGTGAGTGCAGATCACATTGTATTTCCGAGAAATTCACATATATATTCTTCCGTTATCGTATTATAACTACGAGTTATGCACTGTACACACTACTGTATGTTACACACACAGTAGGGAAGCGTATGGCCAGATAAGTACAAATGTAGTATAGAATGTACACTATGTATGTATAGACTAAAACCTGGATCCGTACCGTGAAACCAAAGCAGAATATGGCCACTGAGTCCGACAATACCAAAAGCCGTAAATACCCCCTTAAAAAATATCATTTTATAAGAACTTACAAAAACATAAATTAACAGATACACTTCATGGTTTTACAAATGTAATATTACCAATGGCGACGATAGCGCCCCATAGATACTGCAGTGTTTAGAAATTGCACTTTTATTCTCCCCTTAACTGATTAGTTTTATGCTATGTTCATTAGGGTTCTGGAAGCTTCAAAGTCGGGAAGAGAATTTTGTCGGATAGATGAGGTGAGGGAGGCAACTGGTTGCATTACAAGCAAATACTATATTCCAGTTCTTTATGACTCATCTCTTTATTTAGATACGAAACTCTACTGGTAAACAAATGACTGTAATTGGAGCAGTAAATGAGAACAGTATTATCCAATAGACAATAAATTAATGCCGATAAATTTACAAAAGATATGTAATCTGCTTTCGTTTTTGAAATGAAATGAAAAGTAAATAAACTTAAGCCAGGTGCAGATTAAGTAGAATAGTCCGCCAAATTAAAAGAAGCATTTTTCATCTTGCTCTAATAATATCTAAGACATTCTAAACTTTTATTACTCTGATGCATATTCAAATAATTGTGTACGGATTGATTATATACGTGCAAAATAAGTGCCCTGGAAATGATTATGTGATACGTACCATTTTATTATATGTTATTATTTGATCATCACGGAATTCACTCGTAATCTTAGAAATTGTTTCTTGGAATAGGAGTTCCATTCATGAGCGCAAGTTCACTTTATAAGAGCTTCCGTTACAGGTATAAATACGCGTCAGGAAGCATGACATAAAAGCTCCTCCGCAAAAAAGAAAACAGTTCAAACCAACTTGTGCTAGGGGCACTAAAACTGAGAATGCTATCTAACTGAGTCAAAACCTAAGCACAGCTAGGGACCCGCGCGGTAGGTGCATCCCAAGGAAGCATAACGGCAGAGGGTGTGCGCATAAACGAAGACAGTGCAAAAGTACTTGATATCGCGCAAAATCACATAGGTTAGAACACACTTCATGGTTTCATGCTTATAACTCTATACTCGTAAACAAAAAAAAAAAAAAAAAAAAAAAAAAAAAAAGGTTTCCTATGTCGCCCAAAACACTCTGCCTGTGGAAATTATGTTACACCAGTGATCGCCAAACCGTCAATCGCAACTACTACTAGCTCGAGGGTACATTTTCGGGCGATCGCGTTAACCCTCCGGTTGGCTAATCTTCATTCCTCCACTGATCAGGCAATAAACAAAAGTAAGATTTAAAAAAAAAATGTTGGTAGTTCTTTTGATTGATAACTCATAGTAGAATTTAAAAACGGTACGGTAGCTGAAAAACTTCATAAGTTTAGTGACCATATATATATATGTACTCTTCTTTTTAACCCAAATATAAGGCTGTTAATAGGTTTACTCTTGTAAACATGACATTCTGGTTTCCTATATTGTGAAAAATTCTTCCGGCTGTGTGATTTAGTATCCTACATAATCATCTTTCATAAACATTCACATTTTAACTGTAAAATTACCATTTTTATCACGGACTATATTCCTTTCACGTCTCTAAATTTAACCATAATTTTAATAATGAAAGCTAATGTTCAAAAGTCATTTTAATAAAGGAGCTTATATGACAACTAGAATCTCAATTGTTTCAATCAGAATAAAACTGTAAATGAATTATAAATTGAACGAATAGAAAAACAAAATGAAATCTTTCAGTTTAACATCTCATAATTATATTGAACGAATAGAAGAGTGTGCGCCTCAAATTATAATAGGTAGGGTGCTGGTTAAGTTTCGGCATACCATTCAATGCTCTGCGCGGAGAGATATTTGTCTAAGGAGCAAATTTCTACAGGCGGAGAATTAAATAATAACTAATACAGTTGTATTTTATGTTTAGATATGAAAATCATTACAAGTAGTTTACAGTGGTTTAAATAAATGAGTGCACATGAAGGATGACTGTACTAGATATTATTTTCGGGTTAAGTTCTAAAGTTTGTAGTAAAATTTTGAAAATTTACCGCGAAGAAATGCATAATGTGTACGTTTGAGTGCTTGATAATATATAAGAAGTGCGGAAGTTGAGTTTATTCGCACAAGGGAACTACTTCGCATAAGGTTATTGCATGGTTTGGTTGCGGGAAAGTAACGAGCATTTGTAATCTGAAGATGTCTGCAGATATACAGAGACGCTCCATTTAGCATCCATATAGAGAGACGAGAAATTACACTACAAACCCTAAGTTAACCCTTTCCTACCTTACCCTACTTATCCCTATTTTACTATCCTACTCTATTATACCTTATTAAAGCTGTTCTAAAAATAGATTATTTTCAAAATTTTCGTAGCTGTTATTATGCTTTTTGTGGAAAACCAGCCGGACGAACAATTTCGGAGTTAATACCTTATTTTCATAGTATCAGTTCAATAGGGGTATCTCTGTACAGTGTACAAAAGCTGTGTTTTGTTTACAAGTGTAGCGTTACTAGTGAGAAAGCACTATAAGTGCTATAAGAGCTCTTTAACTCGTTAATACCTGTTTTAAAACTTTTGCTTACTACATATTGACAGCCGCTGACATCCTGCTGCCTCAGACGGACACAGGCTCTACCACCCGAACCCACCAGTTTAACATTGCCCTGATTCAGTTAAATTGAATTCGTGGTTTAAAATGGCACCTCGCAGATCCTGATTTGTGCCTTTTATGTTGTAGTTTCTATGTCATGTGTCCATATGTTGTATTTATACTGAAATCTTGAAAGAATTGTTTCAACAATTAATTCGAGTGGTGCCTACACTTAACCTGCAAGATAGGTAAAACAGAAATCTCCATTTATCCGAAAATCTTATCTACTCTCAAATAAATCAATTGATCTAATTTAAAAAGATGCCGCATAATATATCCGTTACCGTTAACAAGAAAATGGAATTGTCATAACCAAAAATCGTACTGTACCTTATAGAAATAACGATTTCGTAATTTTCGGTGAATTAATAATGAAAAGATTAAATTAATTCAATCTATACCACTCGCAATTTCTAATCTCAGTAATAAGGCTATTACCCAAGAAGAAGGATATAGTATACGTAAGACCGTCTGAGTTCCAGAAGAAGCTGGACGCTCATACTTTTAGGGATTATTCATTGAGTATCTACGAACTTAGAAAGGGGGTAACAAATCCACTTTCATTTACTTATCCACTGATACGAAAATAAAAAAGAACGTACCTATTTGCCCTTGTACTTTATATGCTATAGCGCATTACATTATATGCAACAAGGATTTTGGTCTGCATCATGATATAAATTTAAAAATATTTAACATTTTTCGAATCGAAATCAACAAAATTTATTCTAGAAAGTAAAAATAGAATGTTAAGCACATATAATGAAGACAACGCAGTGATTTAATTTGGTAACTTATAAATATATAATATGAAGTATCCTCGCGCACGGAAGACAGGGTGTTCTCATGTATACTATTACCTCCAAGAAAATGTATACCAACACCACAGATCACATAGCCAACACCAAAAAAGAAAATTATGATTAGTCAAACAACATATCGAAAATTCATTTTTTTCTTTCTTAAGGTCAATAAAAGATAAATACTTTAGGTGCAGACCTACGTTCCAGTTACCTATCACGGAATATTATTATATGTACAGGGGATCCCGGGTTAGCAATTTAGGCCCGTATTTATTAATCTCCCCTAGGTGTTACCCAACTAGGACGCCACCCACGGATTCCCACAGAAACGGTATTAATAAACCACGCGCATCATTCCCCTTCTAGGCAAGCAACTAGGTAATTGCCGAACTGAGATATGGAAACGGTGCTTTTGCATATAAACTGAAATGGTCAACGAGGCCAATTCTTTTCGTTAATATTACATAATTAATTTCACAATCACTTTCGTTACATAGAACACTACATTTTTTGTATTTCTACGTTATATATAAAAAATTCCATATATATTTCGAGTACTTAAGCATTGAAGTACCAAAACAACATAATACGTTTCTTCCGTAAATTTTACAAATCTATGTTTACCTAAGACTTGCAAATTGAAAAGCTAACACTGTTTCTTACAGTATAAGAATCATTTACAAAATCTGAACATGAATTTTTAAGTTCTGAAGGGAGTTTCAGATAGAGATTTTCAAGGTGAAACATGTCAAAAATGACGCAAAAGTGGACTTGATTCTCTTGTGTACTTCACCCGCCATATTATTAACTTACAAACAGTTTTGTGATCATTATATATATATATATACAATTAAAAAAATAATAATAAATAAAATAAATAAAATTATGAACTGTTGTTGTGTGTTAATGATGTTCACTTTCCTTGAGACTACAGGCTATGCAAATGTATCACTGACTGGTGGTAACGAACCTACTGTGCCCGTGTGGGCTTGCCATCAACAGTCACTGACACATTTACCAAGCCAATCATCTACGGAAAATAGAACTCAAATTTGCCCGAAAATGAGAGTATTCCAGTCTCTCTTCCATCTCAATTCACAGTCCGGTATCCAGGCCTGCAGTTCATCATTCGCATCCCACCACGAAATAGGTTGCCAACCACAACTACTGACACAGGACATCGACCTACGAGTGGAGCTGGCAATGAGCACCATGGAGATCTTAATTTTGTCTGTAAAAGCCCTATTTAAATAAAAAAAAAATCAAATCCCAAACAGAATTTTGTAGCGCAACGGAATAAAAAAAATCCAAACTGAGATTTTGATTAGAACTGATAAAAAATATGAAAATTTCTACAGATTCGGTTGTTTCCAACGCCGGTCACACCAACGAAAAATCTCTTTCTTCGATTCACAGCTATTTCATTTTACCAGTAAAATAATTGTATACGTACTGCTCTTTGCCTTGTTCATGGTTCTCATAAAATATCAAACATAACTATACTCAAATTTACTTCTTAAAACTAAAATGTTATATTTTGTACTTGAAAAGAAAGATGTTACTGCACGGCTAGTAAACTTTTATTTGACATTATTCATTGAAAACTGATTGACAGGAAATCTGATATAAAAAAAATCTTTACACTTGCTTGTACGGATAAACCCACCGGAATTGAAACCAAAAGAGGATAACATTAAGAAATTTTCTAAATCTTCAGAGCCGAAACATTGTTAATTTTCATTAAATTTTCCACAAATATTCTTAAAATATTCATATTCATTAATATTCTCTCAGTTGCAGGATTTTTGACATCCACAGTTTTTCCGTATATCACATGCATATATTTATGTTACATTCCTCAGCTATATGTTATATACGTCCATTTGTATGTGAGACCCTGACCGCCTATATTGTTTCATACGAAAAGTACGTATATATGGAACACTTAGACGGAAAGTATTATAAAACATCCGTTTTCAGTTATAAGTCTGGTGTAAGTTAAGTCCAAAAACTACAGGAATTACGCATGTAACCTACCGTTTTAAGTACGCTACCTACATTTTTTCTTAGTGTAGCTCACAAGAAATTTATCGAGTTGGAAATTTACACCTGATTGTACAGCGGGGGACACTTCTAAATGGTACACCTTAGCCGTAAATCTCCATATGGCTGTACCATTTAGAAGTGTCCCCCGCTGTACAAGAACTTAGTTTTGTAATAGTCTTCCTTATATCCGAACCAAGATTTTTCTTAAATCTAGGGTCCAGATACAAGATCCATTGATCCACATATACAGTCACTTCAATAAGAGCAACATCTGACTTCTAGTGAACGAACAAACTCGATCCATTTGATCATGTTGAATCATCTGTGCCGACTCTAATGGTGCAATTGATTTAAATGGATCGACTCACGACTCGTTCACCACAGAGCCGATCTCAAAAAAATCGTTTGCATGTCATGTCTACTGAGCCGATGGCTCACCTCAAGCGAGCCGACTCGAGCTGATGGCTCACCAGAGCCGAACCAAACCGAGCTGATGGCTCATCCCAACCGAGCCGGCTCGAGCCATCGGCTCACTTGAGCCAGTTGGTGGCTCACCTCAACCAAGTCGGCCCGAACCTTCGCTCAATTAAGTAGAGTCGATAGCTCATCCCAACCAAAACCGGCTTAAGTTATCGGTTCAATTGAGCCGTGCCGATAGATCATCTTAACCGAGCCGGATCGAGCTGTTCTCTCAGTTGAACCGAGCTGAGCCTGTTGACATCACTGCCTGGGTTGGGCTTCTGCTTGGGCTCAAAAATTTGACCGTACAAGTCTCAGCCTTGACAGTAAGATCTACACAGTATACATACTTTATTGGTGCTCACAACATTTGAGACTGTCTCGTTATATAAAAAAAATATATTGTCTCGTTATCGAGACGAGACGAGACGCGAACAATGTCTCTTCTCGTGAGCAACATTAAAAGTAATCCACTTTACTACTTATATTTCTAATGGCTTTCGCTTTCCAGTCTAGTCAGGTCATGATTTCAAAACGAGATGAACGAGCGAGCCATGTATCAAACTCGACTCAACTCAAAATTCGACCTCAAAACAGTGACTCGACTCGAGAAAATTACCTTTGACTCGACTCGAATTCGAGTTTTGTTTCGAGTTGAGTCGAGTTTTAGCTCGACTCGTGCCCATCCCTAAAAAACACAATTAAGCCATTAGTAATACAAGTATACATTTTCAATAACTTGTAATTTGCCACCTTAAAACAAATCGGAAATCGGGTTTATTTCCTGTTGGCTTTCAGGACTTTTTCGTGGCAAATCATCCGCAGCGAAATGATGTCCATCCTTCAGCCAGGAAATAACTAGCTCGTCTACTTTGAACTTGTCTAGCGGTGGACCATTAACATTGATGAACAACAAGTTAGACAATGTTTGAGCACTTAGTCTATTTCTAATGTTAGTCATCTATAAATTCATAAGGGGAAATCCCCATTCACACTCAGTCGTGGAAATTTGTAATACTTGACTGCTTGCTAGACGACGATTTTTGAAATACTCCCCAAGAAGTATCACCTCTCTATCACCTTGCAACATCTTTTTCATTATGACCATGTCAGTTGGCAATTTCGACTCATGGAGAACAGAAACTTCATCTACCACATCTTCGATAGGAAATCTTGTGCATAAATTATCAATTAAAACCTGATAAACTGATGATTTCTTATTCGTTTATAAATTTAGTTTTTGAAATTACCAAGTTCCCTCACCCCTAGAAGGCAAAAGGAAACGAGGTTTCAGAGAAGTGTTCAGAGGTGTCTGAGAATTTCCCCTTCAATTACCACACTGCTGTTTGTTATGGGCCAAATTACGATGAATTCCAATTAAATTATCATAGTATAATTATTTCCTTGCTGAATTATAGACTTTTCAGTAGAGAAAGGGATGAAATTTCAAAGTCCCAAATCAAGGTAAGTAGACTAACGTAAAGGAAAAAAAAAAAGTGTAAAATTTTCCGTATAATTATGCATACAATCCAAACTAAAATTTCCGTGTACTTAAGTCTACAGTATAAATTTTGTCTATTTTTCTCACAACTTTATGGATTGATTGCCCTGTGCTGCAAGCGCTCCATATAATAAGCATAAGCTTCAGCAATTATTATAGTAGA
The DNA here is from genome assembly GCF_964235325.1 of Thermobia domestica. Classification (NCBI taxonomy): domain Eukaryota; kingdom Metazoa; phylum Arthropoda; class Insecta; order Zygentoma; family Lepismatidae; genus Thermobia; species Thermobia domestica. Next base: position 158,146,567 of record NC_137468.1, read on the forward strand.
AAGCAATGAGTATATGAAGCGAAGTCCTGTATTTTTTGTTTCTGAATTTTTTTCTTAACTAATATCGATCATTTTTGATTATTTTTACAAACCAACTCACTTCCAATTTTCCAAATATAGAAAGTGCCTCCCCCTTCCATAAAAGAGAATTTAAAAAAATGCTAAGACAGATTCTGTTTATTTTTAATAAAGAGTTAATACACTGAACTTCAGCTTCGTAAGTTTAACGGCAAAAATTCGGATCCTCACTACCTCTTTGGGTTGTGTATTATAATGAAAGCAGTGGCGTAGCACACTTTTGCGGGGCCCCCCGCAAAGTATACAGAAGGGGCCCTAGTTGTAAAGCCGACAGAAGTAAGGTTGAAGTTCTACTTCTTTAAATCTTTATTCATCGCAAGACTTCGGGGCCCCTATACCTCGGGGCCCCCCTGCACTGCGGGGGTTGCGGGTGCAGCTGCTACGCCACTTTCATTATGAAAGTAATATAACAACCCAGTTTGGACTAAGGCCTAACTATATACCAAAAGTCATTTCATTTGACTTTGTAATTTGGCCGTTATGATCAGGCACACATAGTTACATTCGTTTTTTTTATATAATAATTTATACATTACTGTGAGTCAAAAATGAATTTTTCCAGTAGTTAGCTCCTCTAAAAACTGACAGGCCTCGAAAGCCAAGTAGTAGTATAAGTCCTATTGCTGTTATTGCAATTACAAATATCAAATCCAAAAGTGCGTGTAGTCTTTTTTCACTTAAATATAGCCTACTCACCTTAGGTAAGTAGACGGAAACAAATGGAAAAGGAAGGGAAATGAAGGTCTTGAAAGTAAAACGAAGACAAATTTACCAGTCTTCAGAAGATACTGCCTACAATGCAGTAAGCAGAGTGAGTCGGTAGGTCAGACTGAGTCGGTCCGTCGCAGAGGGGTCATGGTGGGTGGTGGGTCGCAGTGGGTCACGGTGGGTGGTAGGTCGCAGTGGGTCACATGCTGTTGACCCACGACCCACTGACCCACCCAGAAAACTTGACCCACCGACCCACTCCATCTCTGGATGGAAGTAGGTACCATCTTTCAAGTCATTTCACACAAGACGTTTCCTCGACCCCGAAAACTATGGATTCGATACAAATTTCAGTCGTTTCTGAAATTATATTTGGCACCCTCCGTTCTCATCTTCTGTCGTTGGGGATGAACTTCGGACTTAAACGCCATTGTGAGCGTTACTATTGATTTTGGCGCTGCCTATATAAATTCTCAACCCAGCTGACATGCTAGTTCATGCCTAAACTTGGGATTAAATGTCATCGCGAAGATGACTTAATAGCTTGACTAATGCAAGCTATAGATTCAATACTAATCTCATGATTTTTACGTGTCACACCTTCAAGAATACTATTCAGGCACTAATATGAGCAGTTTTCAATTATTCTACTAGGGCATTCTACTCCCCATACCAGACCTAGGGGTTCTAACCTTTATAGGAAGCTGAATTTGGACTTTAGGGACTAGGGAACTGTCACCAATCAGCTCATGGACTTCAAAAGCTATTGATTCGACACCGAAATCGGCTGTTTTCGATCATGTATATATATATATATATATATATATATATATATATATATATATATATATATATATATATATATATATATATATACAACTCCCCTATGTGTACTGGGGAGTATTATCCCCAGAGTACTTTTGCAAATTAAAACTTGTACGAAGTTTGATAAAGATTGCTCCTGGTATTCCAGAGTTATACCGGAGCATAAACATTCATTTTTTTTTAGAGAGAGAGAGGTGAGAGAGAGAGATCAAAGTCTCATCAGTTCCATATAAAAAGCATTTCAGGGTATTGAACTGAAACATATGGAAACAATTTCTCTTCTGTCTTTTTTACTAAAGCAGAATTTAGTCTCTTAAAGTAGCTTGTGAGAATCGTGAATTTGCTCTGCAGAAGGTTTTGGGGATAGTGAACTTGTTGTCAGGCACTAATTTGGATATTCTCTGTTTTTACTTGCATGTTCTTACGCTTCTGACTATATTTTAAGGAAGTAAATTCCATTCTGTAATGAGAGTACTGAGAAGTAACCTCCATATGACAAATAGCTGCAGACAAATAGGGGACTACACAAAAAATACTTATTCATTACTATTCAATACTACATTCAATACTTATTTATTACTTAATTCTATTTAATATTCACATATAATATAGCGATGTTCTGTCAGCACTCAATTATTTGTAATAATAATAATAATAATAATAATAATAATAATAATAATAATAATAATAATAATAATAATAATCAATAGTAGCAAAATAAGAAATAAAGCTCCATTACTTCAATTTGTGTCCAAATGCATGTTCATGTTTCATATTTCTATTTTGTGTAAGCCAACTTTATGAGTTTTTTTGTTATGCTTCCAAACTTGCTGTCCTAATGCACTTGTTGCACAAGTGATAGAGCAAAACTTATTTAAAGGAATGCATTCGTTATTAAAATAAAAAATTAAATACATTAAAAATGCTAACTTACAAACACTTCTTCTTCTACTGAATCTTTTCCCCACTTACTTAGGTCGGTTTTCCTGGGTGAAACCCAAGGATGTTAAAACATACAGGATCTGCCTATACAACAAAATCTTGAAGCCATACATTACAGTTTCGCCACTCCCACTATGCCCACTCCGTCCAATAAGATTGCAATGTTTCGAGCCAACATTTATGGAGGAAACAAACAAAAAAGCCAATCAGACGATGGTGGAAACGAGAGTAGCCAATCAGACGTATCGATGGTCGGTTGTTTCTTTGGCTTCATTGAGTTACTAGGATGAAGATACATATGGGAAGATTTTCTATATTATAACATCCTTGGCGAAACTACACTGCACCTTATCATTCTTCACAGAATTTCCCGACTTCCTCTTTGGTCGGCCTCGCGCTTCTTACAAAAATAATATTATTAAATGTAGCCACAAATATTTTAGTGACGACGTTGTCCAAAGTCATGAAGTTTCCGCTGAACACTTCCCGTTCCACAAGACAAATAGAAATATATTAAAATATCTGTGATATTTGAGAATATATACAACTACACTTTTCGTAAATTTCTCTTAATGTATCCTATGTTATGGAATAAAGGTTAAATTAATGCACTGACTTACTATATTTACGCGAATCCAAAATTTAAAACATAAAATTATACAAAAAGAAAAACGTTCCTTGATGAATGTAAACCAGGGATGCAAATAACCGGGAGCAACAGGATTGCGACCACTATAGATCCCGAATTGCGCACAAATCTCTGTTGGTCTTTCTGAACACAGATTTTTGCCCAACGTTGCCACAATGGTAGATTTAAAATCTGTGCGCAAAGGTTTTCCTTCAGACTAGGAAAGAAACAGAAACTAGAAATAAAATTCATATTATATTGAGGATTAACTAAATATAATTTGGTCAGTAGATACAAGAAGTCATGATATCTCCAAATTTACAATCCAAATGTTAAAATTTTCTTGTCTCATAATCTAAATCCCTTTGGAGTTCTAGTATGTATTTTTAGGTACTAAAGTAGCGTCCTCATTATTCCATTAAAAAAGAACCAATAAAGCTTTTTACTTTTTATCAAGTCTAGAGGTACTGTAGAACACGTTACGTAGTGCTCTCAAACGGGTCGGGTTGACCCGACCCGACCCGTGACCCGACCCGACCCGAGTCGGGTCGGGTCAGCTCGGGTCGGGTTACGGGTCGGGTCGGGTCAGGTCAACTCGGGTCGGGTTATCGGGTCGGGTCAGTCGGGTCAGTTCGGGTCGGGTTGTTATTAGATTTTTTCGGATCTCTGCGTTAGCACAAGGTGGATCCAGAGGGACAAAAAGGTACATAAAATTGATTTTATGGTTTAAAAAATCCCTTTTTTCGCGATTTTCCCGCCTGAGATACATGATGGAGACATGTGAAGGGTCCGTTTGAAAGGCAGTTTTATTCTGAAGATAATAAAGGGCGAACTATGATTGTAGGATAAATAGAGGTGTCTCAGGAAATGTTCTGCCTGAGATCAAGGTATTTTACAGTAATCTGGGGCATTGTGGGGATTATTGATATTTTTTCCCGCTCTGACTGTTTAAGATAAACTCTTGAAATTTTGTACAGACATTTATAGCACGGCCAACAAGAGATGGTCTCTGACGTTTCTTACCACATGCGGTGGGACATTGCAGCCCCTACTTTGATACAAGTGTTACCAACCACGATCACTCTGTCTTATGCCATTAATTAAATTGCCACTACAGTTGCACCGAAAAAAAAACCTTGACACGCGAGTAGTGGCAATGTCACTGCGAGCTGTCAGAGACGTTCTCTTACTGGACGCACTATAGTACACCCCTTAGTGTTTTCCAGTTGAGTTTTAGGTATCTTCATTAACACAGTGGGGGTCCAGAGGGGTTCAATTAAAAAAAAGAAAAATTTTCAAAGAAAATTCCCGATTTCTCTCAATTTCCCACCTCAGAGACATGATAAGGAGATGTGAATGGTACCATTTGAAAGGTTGCTCTATTGTAAAAAGAAAACGAGGTATGAACCATGATCCTATGATAAATAGGGATGATGCTGTAGCCGCTTGACTGAAAGTCTCTAATTTACCTTAAAAAGCCGGAATCTATAAGGGTTAAGCATTTCATACTGCTTCAATATAATGTTATGTTTCTTTAAATCTTCCTTTTTTGTGTATTGGTATATCCTTTTGCAATTGATCTTAATTTCAATTTTGTTTCTGATTGTATTTTCAACAAAGAAGAGATCACCTGTTAAATATCTGGACCAAGTGAATAGAATTATTAATTGTAATGTTTGTGAAAAGTTTCCGCCCTATTTTCGTTCGAGGAGCTACTAAGGGTTCTGAAGCCCATATTCTAGGTGGGAACCTAAATAAAACAAAGCAAACATTTATGATGACGTTCTTAATGTTAATAATAATAATAGTAATACACTATACATACTTCCCACTACTAACCAAGTTTTATGGAAAAATTGAAAAAGAATAATTTTCTCCATTGTCGTAAAGTTTTGCTTTGGTAAATTTATTGAGGTCTGTCGTTAACGTCTTGTCATATAATAGGATACTTATTACAATAATATGTGCGATACAATAAACTTAAACCCGGGTTCGATTCCCGGCGGGAGCTCATGTGGTTCGGATTCCACGTTAATCAGTAGGTCCACGTCTCATATAGCCTCGCTGCTCAACGGGACGTAAAACTGAAAGTCAACTCAACTCCACAATAAACTTAAATTACAATATTATTAGTATAATACAACGATGTGAGTAAACTACTTCCTCATATTATTTACACTGCATTCCAATATAATCCTTGCAAAATTACACGATTTACTTATTAATAATATGGAATCTGTCAATATATATCTTACATAACCTTCCTAAATCTAGTTAAAATATATAATTAGAAACAGCATGATGTAGCTACCTGCTAGTTTTATTACATGCGACTACGACTATGCACAGTAAATACTATCATTGTTCGTACCTAATGTTACTCGCACAAGTTAGGACGATAATCTTAGCTTCTTCATTTATGAATAGTAACTTTTCTCCATCATAACTGAACTCAACTTCTCTCTCAATCACTTACTAAAGCAGCCTCTGTAATATTTCTCGGAAGAAATGGTGTGAGATCTTCTTTTTTTCGAATGCAGTATATAGCTTCTCTATCCTTATGTGTTAATTCCTCTGTATTTTCTAAATTAGCAGTAGTAATCGCATGACTTGGCCGAACTTTTTGGCCCCTGGGTCCCTGCCTCAGGATCCATGGTCCCTGGCCCAGGGTCAATGACCTAGGGGTACCATGGCCCACCCCTAAAATTTGGCAGGGGTACATAGGACCACCCCCCCCAGGACCCATGGTCCCTGGCCCGTGTCAATGACCTAGGGGTACTTAGGACCACCCCTCTAGATTTTGGCAGGGGTACATAGGACCACCCCTTAAATTTTGGAAATTGCCAAATCTAAAAATTGGGTGTGGTAGCCTAGGACCACAGTATGTACCTCTATCAGTATTGGGTGTCTATGTCGTTCCCTTTTATGAGTAAAAAATTGCCAAAAATTCAAATTTCGGAGGTTTTTGACCTAATTTATCCCCTTGGATGAGGTATTATTACCCTATATGGTTATATGGGCGTATACAGGGATTCATTCCCTTTTATAAGACATGGGTATATTAATGCACCCCTTGAAATTTTTGGGAGGTGTACCTTGGCCCACCCCTTCAATTTTGGAAATTGCCCAATTTAAACATTGGGTATTATAGTACAGGACCCTAATATGTATTATGATAAATTTGGGTGGTCCACCTCGTTCCCTTCTAGGGGTACAAAATTGCCAAAATATAAACGTAAGCAATACGTAGTACCACGTGTTTGGTTTTTGGTCGATTTTATCCCCTTTGATGAGGTTATTATCCTATATATATAGTTATATGGTCATGTATAGGGGTCCATTACCTTTCATAAGATATGGGTATATTTGTGCACCCCGGGAGGGGTACTTTTGGCCCACCCCTTAAATTTTGGAAATTGCTCATTTTATATATTTGGTATTATAGTACGGGACCCTAACATGTATTATAATAAATTTGGGTGGTCCACTTTGTTCCCTTTTAGGGGTACAAAATTGCCAAATTTTAGTACAACCACGTGTTTGGTTTTTGGTTATTTTATTCCCTTGGATGAGGTCCTATTACCTTATAAGGGTGTATACAGGTGTTTATTTTCCTATTGTAAGACGTAGGTACATTTGTGCACCCCGGCAGGAGTGCCTTGGCCCACCCCTTAAATTTTTTTTGGAAATTGCCCAATTTAAACATTTGGTATAATAGTATAGAACCCTAATATAGATCACTATAAATTTTTCGGTGGTCTATCTCGTTTCCCTTTTAGGGGTATAAAACTGCCAAAATATAAACGTAAGCATTACGTTGTACCACGTGTTTGGTTTTTGACCTAATTCATTTCCTTGGATGAGATCCTATTACCTTATATGGTTGGGGGGGGGCGCGGTGGCTCAGTGGTAGAGCGTTCACCTCTGGTGCTTGGGGTTCCGGGTTCGATCCCAGCCCCCGCCAAGTGAACTTTGTGGTGGACAAACACCGTGCTCGTGGGTTTTCTCGGGGTTCTCCCGTTTCCTCCCACTTTCTTCATTCCACCATTTTCATTCATCTCTCATTATCACCGTCTCCTTTAGCCTCACCGGCATAACCGTGGGACGTAAAACTTAAAGATTTCATTTTTTTTACCTTATATGGTTATATGGCCATGTATAGGAGTCCATTCCCTATTATGAAACATAAGTACATATGTGCACCCCCGGGAATGGTACCTTGGCCCGCCCCCTTAAGTTTTAGAAATTGCCAAATCTAAACATTTGGTATCATAGTACTGGACCCTAATATATATTACTACAAAATTTGGGTGGTCCACCTCGTTCCCTTTTAGGGTGCATTTTGTTCCGCTTTAGGAGTGAACCTTGCAATCGTCCCGAGTTTGATTCTTGGAAATGTTGAATTTAACGTCCCCGCGAAAACGGTGATAGACCGAAACATGAACTTACTTGACTGAGGATTGAAGCAGTGACCTCATACAGTAGAGACAAGCGCTGAGCCATCGTACACGTGTGTTGATTACTATGCAATAGTCCCGAGTTTGATTCTTGGTGCTAGTTTCAGGAAATGTTAACGTCCCACTTGAAACGATGATGAGAAATGAGAAAACATCATAAACTTACTTGCTTGCGGATTGAAGCAGAGACCTCACACATCAGAAAAAAAAAACGCTGAGCCACCGTACTCCATTCAGTGCGAGCAGTTTTGCGTATGAAAAGAACATGAACAGATTATGTTACATTACTACACATTTCTGCTTGTTGTTACGCATAGAAGCTTGTTATTGTGAAATTGCAGAATCTGCTTTTACTACATCAGCATTTTTTCTCAGCTGACGGACTTTTAAAGCTCAACTTTACATTTATGTCAAAGACAGTTTCGTAACATATCGATGAATGTTACATTTTTTCAATCAAGTTTAAGGAAAATGAATCACATTTTAGATGTGGTAATTTGAATGTCGTAAGAAACAAACGAGTCAACGGTATGAAAAATTGCGATACTAGATGTCGTAACGATTGATGTGTAAGGAGAAAAACGTGAATAATGTCACAACCAATCAGATTGCTTCTTACATCACGTTTCGGCTCATGATGAAAGCTGTGTTTTCATTGGTTCTCCGTGATGTCATTGATTCATTTTCCTCGTTTCTGATTGGCTGATAGTGATGTCACTTTATAGTTGAACACGTTTTAGATCTAAATAAATTTCTTAATTTCATTTTTGAAGTTCTACTTCCACGAAGATCTTGAATGAACGTAGGTGTACCTCTTGTGACAGCGTGACTTTACTCCGTTCCTTGAATTTGAGGTAAGTATCAACCGCGTTTTCTTAACATCAATGGAGTGCTTTTGCATGAGGATAACATTGTTATCACTGTTTTATTTTAACATGAATTATTTAGCAAATGGAAGAATAACTTGACCGGGGATCGAATTAGGAATCCCACACATTAGAAGTAAGCACAAGAAATTTGTTGATTTTGGTTTAGCGTCCCTTCAGTAGTGGGGTGCTAGGAATACAGCTTAATGTTGAATCTGAGCGCATACTGGGTGTTGAACCAGTGCCAGAGTTGCGTAACGCTAACCACTTAGCTCAGTTTCTGATAGTAAACAAAGAAACTACGCACGAATTTGTTCCCTACAACGTGAGACGTGGACTTGCAGTTTAATGTGGGATCTGATCTCCCGCCGAGAAACGAATTCGAGTCTTTCTTGCCTTAGCTCGAGAAAAGCAAGCGCATGAGATTTTGTTTTCGTTTCATGTTCGTCATACGTTTTAAAGTTCAGTGTCAGAGGAAAAATGCTTACTACAATGATTCTTTCAGCACAGTTAGAAAAACAATTTCATTCATTCTTTTTATCACTACAGAAACTTAGGTCATTTACATGTTGATGTTGGTCCGGGTTTGACGACAATAAAACGTTTCAGTAGTAGAACTATTTGAGATATGATCATTCTTTTAGGATTGATCGTGTAGTCATTTTGATAATGTAGTGATCTCTGAATTCAATTTTAATTCGTGCTTTTTTTCTCTCTCGTTTTAGATATTTGTTTTCTTTGCCTATTCCTTTTTTGCTTACCTTACCTTTTTTTCCCTATTTGAATATGGCTACTTCTGGCTTTACTGTCTTGCGAGAAATCAATAGACATTATCGGCGTTTTAATCTCGAAGGACGAATGCTGGAAATTCAAATTAATGCTCCGGCCAGTGGCACCGATATTGTGGAGTGGGTTCAGACCTCCTTTCAACAGATGTTGGATTATTTATTGGAAAACGTCGACGAATCATCGATGGTTGGATTATCGATTTTATCCCACGATGAGAAGAACAAACCGTTTTATCTATCTTTCCGGCATGCAAGTAATTTGACACTGGAGACTTTATGGGCATCCTTTGATCGCATCCTTCAAAGTAACGATAGTTTTCTCATGAACGAACCGTTCATTGTCCATTTTCATCATGTGGATGTGCCCCGTGGATTTGGATTGGTGCGTCGAGGTCTTTTATCAAACGACGAATTATTAAAACGCAAGAAAGGCATTCTACGAGTAAAAAACACCAACAAGAAATGTTTAGCGTATGCAATTGTGATTGCTATTGGCCTAAAGAAATATAAGGATACGAACAAGAAACTGTACAGACAATACCAGGACCAGAGCAAGTGTGTTGTTATTCCAGCCGTACATGAACTTTTGTCCAGATCATCAGTGAATTTAGATCATGGGGGATCCGTGGAAGAATTACGACAATTGCAACGCTACTTGACAAATTATAAACTTACCGTGTACACCAGCTTTTCCGGAGAAGATATTCTGTATGAAGGGCCTGGTGGCGAAGACAAAATTCCAATCAATTTAATGTGCATCAATTCTCATTATGACATCATCACGTCATTAACGTCTGTTTTTTCTACCAACTACTATTGTGCTGCATGCCACAAAAAATATGATCATCGTAATGCACACGTCAAGAACTGTTCGGCCATGTGCGAGAAATGTTTGCAGAAACCGCCATGCAGTAAGACCAATACGGAGAAGCAGTGCCTAGAATGCAATCGTGAATTTTATGGTGAAACATGCTATACAAATCATCTGACTGTACCATATCATAAAGGCCAACCAATATGCAAGATGGTGAAACAGTGTGCCAAATGTCTACGCATTTATTCGTTTGTCCATACAGGGGAAAGAAAACATGATTGTACTGATTATTTTTGTAATGTGTGCCATAAACATGTTACGTCTACCCACCAATGCTACATGAAGCCTGATACGACTCAATTAAAACCTGGAGTTCCATCAGTGTTACATGCCAAGAAAGCTATGATTGTCTTCTATGATATCGAAGCCACACAGGATACTTTCTTCGATGAAGACACGTTCATTCATAAGCCCAATTTACTGGTGGCCCAACAAGTATGTTACAACTGTGTTCAAGATGAGGATATACATCATCCGTGTGAAGTTTGTGGACAGCGAGAACATATTTTTCAAGATGATCCGATCAATGCCTTTCTTGCGTATTTACGTCAACCACGACCCAACATCAAACTTATTGTATCTTTGGCACATAACTGTAAGGGATATGATGGTCATTTTATTCTTAAATCTTTAGTGGAAGAACATGAATTGAAACCTACTTTGATCTTGAACGGAGCAAAAATTTTAAGCATGAAAGTGAATCACTTATCGTTTATTGACTCCTTAAATTTCATGCCAATGGCTTTAAGTAAATTATCCAAGGCATTTCATTTACCAGCGACCAAAGGATATTTTCCACACTTTTTTAATACTGCTGCAAATCAAACGTATGTGGGAAAATTACCGGACATCCATTATTATGGTGCAGATGAAATGAAAGTGGATGAACGAGAGAAATTCATGACATGGTACAACGAACACCAGAACGATACGTTTATTTTCCAAGAAGAATTGGTAAACTATTGTGTCCAGGACGTCAACGTACTTCGAATGGCTTGTATATCTTTCATGACCACTTTTGAACAAGAAACTCACGTTAATCCTTTCCTGGAGGCTATCACTTTGGCGAGTGCGTGCAATTTAGTATTTCGACGAAATTTCTTAAAACCTAATACTATTAGCATTCTCCCTGCACGTGGATACCGTCACAGAAACAATCAGTCACGGATTGCTTTGCAGTGGCTTGCCTACATGGAAGAAAAAGAGGGTCATTCAATTCAACATGCTGCGAGAGGAAAAGAAGTTTATGTTGCTGGTTTTCATCTGGACGGTTACTACAAAGATCCCGACACTAAAAAGGAACACGTGTATGAATTTGAAGGGTGCAGATTCCACGGCTGTACTCTATGTGTCCCTACAGGCCGTGATCAACCCATTTATGAGAACTCCGAAGAAACAATGAACTATCGCTACGAGAGAACACAACGTAAAATGAAATTATTACGATCCATGGGATATAAAGTACATGAAATGTGGGAATGTGAATTTCGTCAAGTGTTAAAATCCAATCCAGCATTGGCCTCTTCTTTAAGCACACATCCTTATACTAATAAGACACCATTAAATCCAAGAGACAGCTTCTATGGTGGCCGTGTTAATGCCATTAAATTGTATCACGTCGCAAATGAAAATGAAGGCGAAGAAATAAAATTCTTGGATATCGTCTCCCTGTATCCTTATGTGAATAAATGTGGACGGTATCCAATAGGGCACCCACGAATATATCTACAGGGAGATCCAGAAATGCCCGACATTCAAACTGTCAACGGATTGGTCAAGTTGAAGATTTTGCCTAGCAGAAATGTGTTTCATCCAGTACTGCCATTTCGCTCAAATAAGAAGTTGTTGTTTCCACTTTGTGCTGCCTGTGCCACAGCATTAAATCAAGATTCTGAATGTACACATTCGGACAGTGAACGAAGTCTAACAGGAACATGGGTGTCCTATGAAATTCAAAAAGCCATTGAACTTGGGTATCAAGTCATTGAAATTTACGAAATTTGGGATTACGACATCACCGTATATGATCCAGAAACCAAGACTGGCGGATTATTCAGCGAATACATTAATACATTTTTGAAATCGAAGCTGGAAGCTTCTGGTTGGCCTGCCAATTGCGTCACCGAAGAAGAAAAGCAGCAGTATATCCAAGTGGTACAACAACGGGAAGGCATAACTTTAGATGCAGCAAATATAATGACAAATTCAGCACGTCGTAGTCTTGCAAAGCTCTGTTTGAATGCCTTCTGGGGACGACTCGCTATAAGAGACAATTTCAGCCAAACGACCATCATTAACGACCCCAAAGAACTGTATCAAAAATTAACTGCTCCAGATATAAAAGTCAACCAAATTTTACCTGTTAACGATTCGATGTTATACCTTTATTGGCAGTATGAAGATGATGTTCCAGTACAAAATCACAATGCTAATGTTGTCCTTGGAGCATTTACAACGTGTCAAGCTCGTCTGGAACTCTACAAATATTTAGAACTTCTGCAAGAAAGAGTATTATATTTCGATACAGATTCAGTGATATTCACGCAGCGACCATCACAGCCCACAATAGAACCAGAAGTATTTCTTGGTTCAATGTCAAATGAACTGGAATCAATTGGACCAAAAGCATACATTAAAAAATTTGTGTCTGGTGGCCCAAAACAGTACGCCTTGGAAATCTACAACCCCGACACGAAATCAACTAGTTATGTATGCAAAATTCGTGGATTCACACTCAATTATACTGCAAGTCAAAAGTTAAATTTCAATAGTCTGGAGCAAATGATCATAAATCAATCGAGTGAAAAAATCTCCATTAGCACGCCGCACAAAATTTACAGAACCCACGATCATCATCTTGTCACAAAACCTGAAGAAAAGAAGTACAGTTTCAACTATAAAAAACGCCGATTAATACCAGACACATACGAGACATTGCCCTATGGGTATAAAAAAGCCAGAACAGAATAACAGCCATATTTTCCCCTAATCCCACCAACATCACCTCCCAAAGACGGGGCAAAGAATCAACGCAACACGGGACATGCTTCAACAAGGCCACAGCGAAGACAAAAACTCAGATGACATCACCTTGCAGAAACCCGTGGAGAAAAAAAAAAGGAATTCAGGTACGTCACATTTGCGTTTCTTTTCTCACCTCACTCTCTCTTGATCAGTTAGTTCGATGTTAATAATCTGTTTTTCTTCTTTCACAGGAAACAAAATAAATATTACCATGTATATTCATATGTTTTATTTTCTCTTTACAGAATTTGTACCCGTCACGGACACGTCTTCCTTTGAAGAAAAAAGAAATTCTGTATTCTATTTCACATGCTAAAAATAAATGTACAAAAACATGATTCTGTGTTTTATTTCCTGTACTGCGATTTCAATTTCTTTTTTCTGAATCAGTTTACCGGTAAAATAAATCAATGTTTTGCGGAAAAAAAAATCAAACTAAATTTTTGTTTCAGAAAATTTTTTGTGTACGGAAAAAAAACTGATTCAGAAAATTTTTGTGTACGAAAAAAAAAATGTTTTCAGAAAAATTTTTTGTGTACGAAAACAAAATTCTGTTTCAGAAAATTTTTTGTGTGTACAAAACAAAAACTGTTTCAGAAAAATTTTTATGTACAAACAAAATTCTGTTTCAGAAAAAATTTTTGTGTGCAAAACAAAATTCTGTTTTCGTCACGAAACTGCTCCGACTAAATGAATCGATTCATTCTGATAGTGTTGGCAACACTGGAAAAATTTCGGTAAGTATCGCTCAGACCCTGAGTTACAGCGAACACAACTAGATTCGAACCAACAACCTTACATGTCTGATTCATTTCTAAATACAGCCAACTAAACAATAAGATTATGTGTATACGTCAATGCTAGCACTGAGTCAGCAATGTTTTCTTCAAGGTCAAAGTTGCACACGAAGTAAAAAGATGACAACACAGATCTTCTATCTTTCTATATGAAACATAAACCTAGTATAAACTGCTCGCACTGAAATGTGTAATGTAACATAATCTGCTCGTCTTCTTTTCATACGCGAAACTGTTCGCACTGAATGGAGTACGGCGGCTCAGCGCTTCAATCCACAACGAAGTAAGTTCATGTTTCCTCCTATCATTTTTCATCATCGTTTCAAGGGGACGTTAAACTCAACATTTCTTAAACTAACACAAAAATCGAACTCGGGACCATGACATAGTAATCAAAAAACTGAACTTCTCAATGGGCCATAGTGGCTCAAATATGTGAGTTCTCTGCTTCAATCCGCAAGCAAGTAAGTTTATGATGTTTTCTCATTTCTCATCATCGTTTCAAGTGGGACGTTAACATTTCCTGAAACTAGCACCAAGAATCAAACTCGGGACTATTGCATAGTAATCAACACACGTGTACGATGGCTCAGCGCTTGTCTCTACTGTATGAGGTCACTGCTTCAATCCTCAGTCAAGTAAGTTCATGTTTCGGTCTATCACCGTTTTCGCGGGGACGTTAAATTCAACATTTCCAAGAATCAAACTCGGGACGATTGCAAGGTTCACTCCTAAAGCGGAACAAAATGCACCCTAAAAGGGAACGAGGTGGACCACCCAAATTTTGTAGTAATATATATTAGGGTCCAGTACTATGATACCAAATGTTTAGATTTGGCAATTTCTAAAACTTAAGGGGGCGGGCCAAGGTACCATTCCCGGGGGTGCACATATGTACTTATGTTTCATAATAGGGAATGGACTCCTATACATGGCCATATAACCATATAAGGTAAAAAAATGAAATCTTTAAGTTTTACGTCCCACGGTTATGCCGGTGAGGCTAAAGGAGACGGTGATAATGAGAGATGAATGAAAATGGTGGAATGAAGAAAGTGGGAGGAAACGGGAGAACCCCGAGAAAACCCACGAGCACGGTGTTTGTCCACCACAAAGTTCACTTGGCGGGGGCTGGGATCGAACCCGGAACCCCAAGCACCAGAGGTGAACGCTCTACCACTGAGCCACCGCGCCCCCCCCCAACCATATAAGGTAATAGGATCTCATCCAAGGAAATGAATTAGGTCAAAAACCAAACACGTGGTACAACGTAATGCTTACGTTTATATTTTGGCAGTTTTATACCCCTAAAAGGGAAACGAGATAGACCACCGAAAAATTTATAGTGATCTATATTAGGGTTCTATACTATTATACCAAATGTTTAAATTGGGCAATTTCCAAAAAAAATTTAAGGGGTGGGCCAAGGCACTCCTGCCGGGGTGCACAAATGTACCTACGTCTTACAATAGGAAAATAAACACCTGTATACACCCTTATAAGGTAATAGGACCTCATCCAAGGGAATAAAATAACCAAAAACCAAACACGTGGTTGTACTAAAATTTGGCAATTTTGTACCCCTAAAAGGGAACAAAGTGGACCACCCAAATTTATTATAATACATGTTAGGGTCCCGTACTATAATACCAAATATATAAAATGAGCAATTTCCAAAATTTAAGGGGTGGGCCAAAAGTACCCCTCCCGGGGTGCACAAATATACCCATATCTTATGAAAGGTAATGGACCCCTATACATGACCATATAACTATATATATAGGATAATAACCTCATCAAAGGGGATAAAATCGACCAAAAACCAAACACGTGGTACTACGTATTGCTTACGTTTATATTTTGGCAATTTTGTACCCCTAGAAGGGAACGAGGTGGACCACCCAAATTTATCATAATACATATTAGGGTCCTGTACTATAATACCCAATGTTTAAATTGGGCAATTTCCAAAATTGAAGGGGTGGGCCAAGGTACACCTCCCAAAAATTTCAAGGGGTGCATTAATATACCCATGTCTTATAAAAGGGAATGAATCCCTGTATACGCCCATATAACCATATAGGGTAATAATACCTCATCCAAGGGGATAAATTAGGTCAAAAACCTCCGAAATTTGAATTTTTGGCAATTTTTTACTCATAAAAGGGAACGACATAGACACCCAATACTGATAGAGGTACATACTGTGGTCCTAGGCTACCACACCCAATTTTTAGATTTGGCAATTTCCAAAATTTAAGGGGTGGTCCTATGTACCCCTGCCAAAATCTAGAGGGGTGGTCCTAAGTACCCCTAGGTCATTGACACGGGCCAGGGACCATGGGTCCTGGGGGGGTGGTCCTATGTACCCCTGCCAAATTTTAGGGGTGGGCCATGGTACCCCTAGGTCATTGACCCTGGGCCAGGGACCATGGATCCTGAGGCAGGGACCCAGGGGCCAAAAAGTTCGGCCAAGTCATGCGATTACTACTTTAGCTCAGTCCTTGTAATTTTATTCGACTCTTGGTTCGGGTATTCCGCTGCTCTTTACTTACAGATTTGCATAACAGAAGAGAAAATATTTTCCATCTGACAACATTGCTTAATTTTTCTGTGCGCAATCCTGTACATAATGACAACTTGTCAATGACTTATCAGAAAAAAACTGATAAAACTGGAAAAGTGTGCGCAATCTCATTGCAGCCAAATAACCAGTCGCCCACTCGCCCGAGGCGAGTGATTCATCGGTATGGGCCAATTTTTAATATTACTATTAAAATACCGAATGTAAGTAAATGATTTCTATTGTAGGATGTGGGCTGGTAGCTTTTTTTTTTTTTTGGGCTAGTAAAATTTTCTTGCTTATTTGCATCCCTGATATAAACGCATCAATGGTACAGCAAATTGTTTTCATTACTTCTTTTATACAACAATAAATTTTTCATAAACTGAGAGAACACAAAGTTTATATTTGGCATATTGGTAGATACTACTCTTTTGTTATTATAAATAATATATCTACATAACATAAAAAATTAAAATGAACAGTACAGTATTTTACGCCTGAATCTAGCTTCCTTTTCTGTTTCATCATTCGTAACTACCTAATTCAAATTTTCCATCAACGAAGTCCCTCGTGGTGATATACAAGGACTATCAGGAATGACACACACGTTTCGTTGGAGTGCAGCTATTGGCAGAGCAAATACCGCCATTTTGAACAGGAGCTTCCGCTCATTCAGTGTGCGTTCAGATGCGGCCGTGTGAAGTTCGTGATGCTTTTGGTTTGTCTATAATTCATTGTTAACATGAGTGCACCGATTGAGAATTGCACTAGATGTGAAATGAGGTCGGTCAAATTATTCTCCTTAGCGAATAAACTAAACCGGTTGACATTCGTCAACGACTGTATGAAGTTCACAGTAAACATATAATAAGTCAAAATAGAGTGAAGCCTTGGTGTCTCATGTTTAAAGATGGCCCCACACAGATTCATGATAAAGATCGAAGTGGGTCACCGAGCATTCTGAAAGGGTAAGGAACTCTTCATGATTTTTCATTGGGAGCTTTTACCACCATCCGCCATAGAGTCTGGATCCCATATCAAGTGACTACCACTTGTTCTCTTACATTAGGATCTGGCTAACAACGCAGTGCTTTGAGGACGACCCAAGTATTCAGGCTGGCGGTAGAAATGGTTGAAGTCACAGGCGGCAAATTTATACGACAATAACCTTTGTAGGCTTGTTCAACGCTTTGATAAGTACCTAAACTAGTAGGCCATTATGTTGAAACATGCTGTACGACTGTTGCTAATGATGTATGTTATTTTAAAATGTCTACTTTCACTTGTCTTCTTTTACTTTATGGATAACTCTCGTACTTACCAAACGTGTCTTTATCAAGGGAGAACCGAGTTGGATTCCCAGTGTGAGCTCACGTGGTCCCAATCTCATGCTAAGCTGTTGATCCCCGTCTCATATAACTTGCCTGTTGAAAGGGACGCTAAAATCTAATTAATTAGATGCTATGTCGGAAAATGGACTAAATAAAAGATAACGAAATCGAGAATCGCAATATTACATTCAAGAAAGGATTAACTTGAATAAAGTTACAGAGTTCAGTTGAAGAAATACGGGTTGAAGTTGTACTCGAATCTAATGCACCATCAATTGTAATGCACGTGCACCCCATACTTATGGATATTACTGTGGACAAGGTAAATAAATAAATAAAATTAAAAGACGTATTAATTCTCATATGGTATTTGATTTCCATAGGCACACCACTGTAATGTCATATCTTTATTTTTATCAACATCAATCGAAATTAAGCTTTAAAAAAAAGTTTTTCGTCTAAAAATGTCATACGAAGCATAAGACGTAACAAATATTCACTCTGAGTTGCTGTTCGAATGGATCTAATATCTTTTTGAAAATGAAAGAAATTGCAATTGTGATAATCAATTAGTCATGTAATAATATTTTTACAAAATGGATACTTTCAGACTGAATACTGGTGAGAATTCATTACTATATCTCTACTTATAACAAATTACATCTTCGAGCAACCAGCAACCTTTTGTGCCAGAAACGAAATCAATGTTAAATTTGCAACTAGTCGAAAATATGGTTATCTACAAGAAAGGAGTTGAATCGTCCTGAAAGTAATGTCCCGTCGTCAAATCCTGTGTTCCATCCGAACGTTTTCTGTTGGAAAAGCTCTGCCTCGTCTCGTGTTCCGTCAGGATTATTCTGTTTCATCTCGTCTCATCTCGTAGGGAAACTCGCGATAGCCTAAATGTACAAACAATAGCGCAAGTTATAGTCCTAGGGAGAAATTTGATAACTCAATGAATTAAACATATTCAAGACAAACAAAAAGATTGAATGCAAAACTGTGTTTTAAAGCCCTGATCGCCCCAATCTCCATGCAACGTGGGAAGAACTGAACCTCTAAGCAAAGTTGAGGTTTGAACTCAAGATATGTTCTCGCCTAGGATTGTAATAAGACGGCCAGCTCCTTCCTTAGGTTGCTCACAATGCACTTCTGGCTGTTTTGTCCCAGAGGTTACAAGAGCATTTGCCTGGCTTATCGTTTCTATTGAGCACCTCGGAGATATGAAGAGCCTTAAAAGGGGAACAAGGGTTAACGTTAATAATGACTGATTCATTCCTCAGTAAAATCAGAAGAAGAGCTCCTCTGTGGCTAAGCGGTTAGCGTACGCGCCTGTGGCGTGGGAGACCTAGGTTTGATTCCCAGCGGGAGAGCATGTGGTTCGGATTCCAAGTTAATCAGTAGGTCCACGTCTCATATAGCCTCGCTGCTGAAGGGGACGTAAAACCCAAACTTAACTCAACTCGACTCAAATCAGAAGAAGTTCAACTACGAAAAATTCTAACATATTTTTCTTTTTAAAGATAATCTCTAGACTCATACATGCGTAATTGAAACCGAAATATAAGATACAAAATCATAAATGCAAATAATATTAAATACTTAGTATTTCCCAAGTTATCTTCTGAATCTAGGTCTCCATTCTCTGAAATTAGTTCAACATGAAACTCTTCCATTCCACCTTCTAATTGGCTTGTCCATAAGTTAAAAATTCCTCACCCTCTGCAATTAATTAAACGTAAAATCTTCTCATCTTCAAGTTCTTCTCTTCTTCCGTACCAAGTGTATCCTCCGTAACTTTCCCAATGCTCAACTCCTGCCCCAAAGTATTCATGTTAGCAATATTAATCTATATTCAGATTATGTTTACAATGCATTGGTGCTGCTAACATGTGTTGCAGGTGAGTAATAGAGAAATTGGACGACAATTGAACTTCAAGAGCAAGCTTGAGATTTAACTAGCAAGAAACCATACAGAAGAGAGACAGAAGCGGATTGACATAAGGTCGATCCAATGCCAAAACCGCGAATGTGCTAACTCTGACTTTGAGTCATAAGCATTTTAATAATCAACTTATCTCGAAAAATCGGTATATAGACTTAGGGTGCATGTTTTAGGAATTCATAATAATAACGTCTAATATACTCATATTTCACAAATGGGACTTTGGTATTGGAATCTGTGTTTCCCAAATAACATGAAACTGCACTTAGGTGAAAATAGCAAAATTTGCACATTCGCGGTTTTGGCATTGGACCGACGATATCAGGAATTGTTGATAGGTAATCATTAACTAAATAGGAAGAATAGAAATACTTCTGGAATACGATAGTTTATTGTTTCCTGTCATCAGATAAAGATAATCATAAACATCATCAAGAATCAAGAACATCAAAATAATACAGATAGGCACAAGAGTACTATGACAATGCTTACAAAAATAAATTAATATCTTCTTTCCTAGAAGGTGACAACAAATTTTAGCAATTTTCATTTTGGATAAACAATAGAAACGATCTTTTGTTTATTCACAGTATCATCAGAACTTATTTAATCAAGAAATGAAATGAAATTGTTGGGTTTAACGTCCCAGAGATGTACGCGTTAGGTTAAGAGAGATGATGAGTAAAGCAAGTGAATGATGATGGATGAATTGGTGGAATGAGAAACTGAGAGAAAACAGGAGTAACCTTACAAGACCCACGGACACGGTGTTGACCACCACTCACTTACCTGGCCGGGGATCGAAGCAGTGATCTTACGCACTAGAGATAAGTGCTCTGCCATTGAGTAACTGTGCCTCTATATTCAATCATTTAACAGTTCAATTCATCATTAATTTTACTTAATACCAACAAACTAATGAGATCGATGAACCGTTCTCGTGTCGACCATACTGATATTACAACCAGTTGTGTGGCTTAACAACAGGTAAATATAGTACTGTAGCCATTACAAGAGGTAAACGTAAATAATTCTTGTTACACTAATTTTGACGTTCGGAAGGAAGAAAGGAAGAAGGGAATCCTAAGGATTCCGGACTTGATTAGCTGTAGTTAGTGATGATATGCAATGGGCTACACTTAAGGATTTAGAAAAATACTGTAAAAGATCCATTAGACACCTTGAACTAAAACTTTACTCAAAACTTATAGACATCTTTGGCAACATAATAAAATCAGTAACAGAAAAGTCTCAGTACATTTTTTTTAAATGATAATAAATGAAAGTCTACAGTCGGTGCTTGTTGTCCCACACAATGGGGCAAAGAGCAACGGCTACCGCCATTACTAATTGTTTATTTATTTTTCGTATTTGATTCCCGGCGGGAGCTCATGTGGTTAAACTGTAGGTCCACGTCTCATATAGCCTCGCTGCTGAAACAGACACTAAACATAAAATCAACTCAAAACTGATCGCGCAATAGTGAGAAAAGTACGACGAGAAAAAAAGATCCTGCCCGATCGGGGATCAAACCCAGGCTACCTATTTAGCAGTTAGGCACCTTATCGACTACGTTATCGAGTCTTCTTTATTTCATATGCACACTCAATTACAGGTATCCATAGATTTTTCATGTTGGTCCCATTTGCGACGCTAAACGTAAATCACTGCTAACTGAGAGAAGTAAAGTGCTTTTTCCTTGCACAAGCAGATTATCTTCTCAAACAATTACTCCCGTCTTAAGACGATGTATCTGTGTGGTGCTTGTTTACCAAATTTTGTTTCAAAATGTCACTCAACAACGCAATGGTTAACGATTAAAGTTTTAGCTCTCATAGCAAAATAATGAAAAAATAAAATAAAATAAAATAAAATAAAAACTGTCACTGATTCGCTGATGTCGCGATTTTGAATACCAGCGCGCCGATAGACAATTTGAACATGGTGACCAGGGCGCAACCAGCTGTGAGCACGTGGGGACCAGCCTTCTCCCCCAGCCAAAACTAACTTGGCTTATCTTATACAGCAGCGCCGCAGATAAATTTTGGTGGAATTTCCAAAAGTCACTACTGCTTGTTATTTGTCCAGTATCTTTAAAAATATGCAAACTCTCTCTCACACCCAGTCTCTCTCTCTCTCTCTCTCTCTCTCTCTCTCTCTCACACACACACACACACACACACACACACGCACACACGTACGCACAGGACTAGCTCAGGAGAGTAATGCTCCCGGAAGTAGGAACGAAAAACACAGTTCTGATTGGTTGGCGTTATCTATGTCTTGCCACATTGCATTCAAATAGCAGAATTCAGACGGTTTTCGGTCGGTTGTCGGTCCTCGTGGCCGAGTGGGCTACCGCTATATGCTAGTAACGAAAATCTCTTCTTGTGTGAGTTCAAACCCGGCCCGAGGAGAGTTTTTTTTTTTACATTTTTTTTTTTTACATTTTTATATCACTTTTTAAATTAAAATAATACGAAAATAATACTCAAAAATGTGATTTACTTACTTTTGTGCAGATAAGTAGTAGTAGTAGTATTAGGAACGGGTTAGAAGCCTCGCAGGGCTCGTTTTGTTGCCCTTGTACTCCATGATATAAGGCTCGTTTTGTTCCCCTTGTACTAAATGATATAGATTTTGTGACCAACTTAAGAGGACTTCATACCTCCCGAAAAACGCGCAGTACAGACCTTCCGTTTTGAACAGATTTTTCAGTTATGACTAAAGATAGAACTGTCGAGTTTTTTTTATATTCTTCACAAAACATGTCGGCACAAATCCTTCAGAACAAAAATTTAAAAACAATCATTTCTAATGAGTAAATTAGGTATAAAAATAGGGAAAAAACGTCATTTTCACATGCAATTATCTCCAGAACCCTACATGCTAATGCAAAACCGTTTTGAAGGAATTGTGCATTGTTCTTTGCACTTCATATTCGCAATATAACTTCTAAAGTAAGTTTCGATATATTGATACTGTACGTGGAAAACAAAACCCTTGTAATAGATTAAACTTGCTCTACACTGTAGCGACACCTTGTGCTTAAAGTTCGGCAAGCCCTAAGCCCCACCCACAGTTGAACTCGGAGGGATACAATAAAATAGTTCGCAAGGGAAGATCCACAAGCGACGTCTGCTGTCAAAGAAAAGCAGCGTGATTTTATGTATTGTGTTAACAGCTGTGATAATTTTTGACGTGTGCATTTCAAAAGCAGTGAAGTCCCCAATATGAAGCCGCGGAAGAAAGTAGGAGTGTATCTAGATCTACATGAGCGCAGAAACAAGTCCAAAGTAAGAAAAAATGTTCATTCTGCAACAATGGAGATGAGAGAACATGGAAAGATAATATTGTGTGTGTATATATCCTAATAATATATTTCTTTTATACTTTTTATTTTATAAATCTATTCTAATAATATATACAGGGTGAACCTGAAATATGTGCAGAAACTCCGAAAGGTGATTCATGACATCAAAAGAAGATAAAAAGTTCTCTTGCATATTCTCGAATTCTGCGTGGTGTAAGAGTGACAGGGGTGGGTGCCAATATGGAATCGAAAATCGAATCGTGACAATTGGAACGTATCAGAAAAATGTACACATACTTCGGGAGGTTATTCGTGACATTAAAAGAAGGCACAAAGTTCTGTTGCATGTTGTCGAATTTTGCGTCGTGTACGCTGTACACATCTTTCTATTCCATTCCAATTGTCAGGATTCGACTTTGATTCCAAGTTGGCAACCCTGTCACTCGTACATGACGCAGAATTCGAGAATATGCAAGAGGACTTTTTGTATCCTTTTGGTGTCACGAAAAATCTCCCGAAGTATGTGTACATCTTTCTGTTCCTTTCCAATTGTCAGGATTCGAGTTCTGATTCCAAGTGGCACCCATGTCACTCTCACACGGCACGGAATTCGACAATATCCAAGAGGCAAGTTTTTGTCTTCTTTTAATGTCAAGAATCACCTCCCTGAGCTTGTGCACATCTTTCAGGTTCACCCTATATATATTATATAATATATTCTTATGTTGGTCGCTCTCTTCATATAGTGGCTTTCGTTTCTTCCCAATTAGGTTCTTTTGATTTAGACAAAAATTGCCACTGACAAGCTTAAAACAAAAGTAATTTTTCAAAGAGCTTCGGTTCGCTCTGATGGCAACTGTGGAAGCAATAACCTTGGGTGTTACCAGATTCGTGAACCCAAATTCTCCGTCCAAAGACATGAAATTTCACGTCAGTATTTCCCGCCTAACGAAGAAATTGCACAAATATATAGATCTATATAATGTGAGCTCCTTGCTACAAAATACAGATAATAAAGTACACTCTATTTAATTCGAACTTCAAGGGGCTACAAAAAAAAAAAAGAAAGAAAGAAAGAAAAAGAAAACAAAAAACAAAATAATAAAAGAAAAGAATAGAAACTTCGAATTAACCGAATGCAGAAATTTACAGGCATAAATATAATAACACATAGTTTTATACGTAACACTGCAGTAATACACAGTCTATTCTACCTAACGCCAGCCACAGTTACCACTACCAAGCAACGGCGCCGACTCTCCAAAATTTATATAGGTCAATATCAATGGCGGGACGTGTTATCAGGGAGTCTCAGTATAGTCTACTTCTTGAATGATTTCCTTTTAGTTAAAATCTTTTATGAACACTGTCATAAAGGGCTATGCTGTGATAAAGTGAAATATAGCGGTACTATACGTTGGGGCTGCCCTAGTTCAGTCGGTAACACGCAAGAGAAACGGGTTCAAACCCGGGTCCAAACTAAAAGTCTTGTGGGTGCGGCTCACCCACAAGATTATTTATGTGGGTGCTGGAGCTCCGCAGCACCCACGTAGTCGGCGCGCATGCTACCAAGTGCAGGAACAACTCCATGATGCACAGAGGAGGTACTGTATGTTCGCTCTATGGACATAGAAAAGTGATAAAATAAAATATATTCAAAGGGATGATGAATTCTTAATAAAGAATATGGAAAAGCAGCTACAATTTTACGTTGAGTGTCTTACCAGAATTTGTTGATCCGAGACACACATGGTCAATGCAAATCCGAAATCCTCCAAGAATAATCCAAGCCCAAAACAGAAAAAAAAAAAACTAAAGACATCAAAACCAAAGGAAAAAACTAATCAAGAATAAGAATCTTGGTGAACGAGGTATCAAAGCTAGTTGAATTCATTATTTCTGACGAAGGTAGGTGTCTATTGTAACTGTGTGCTGAAAATTACTAACAAGACACAATAAAGTCGAAATTTAATGGTACAGGGTTGTAAACTTCGGAATATGTACATGACAGAAAATCACCAGGATGCATCCACGGCTGTGGTTCCATGATAAAATTATATACCGTAATTGAATGCTGCATAATTACAGTAGCGTACGCAGGAATTTATTTCGGGAGGTCCAAATTCAATGTGAGGGTATTTTATATTAAACCCCCAGGACCCACCCCCTGCGTACGTTTCTGCATAATTACTACAAGATTAGAGCATTTAATAGTAAATTCCTAACTTTGCCTCTTCTACCTTCAGCTCCTATTTCTTAGATACATCATGGTGGTCTGCTACCATGTATATGTTCCGAAATTATCAACGATTGCCATTAAAATGGAGTGGTTTATTATGGATGTTAGTACTTTCTAAGTATACAATAATGAGCCAATAGTGCCATTCATTCTTTTATTTATTTACATTCTGAGCAAGACTGATTCTGGTTTTCGATATCACTTTTAGTCTTTGTAACATTGGGTAAGTTTCGTTTTGATTACTGCATTGTTTTAAGGGGATTACATTTGGAAATACTTAACGTTTAGTAATTTTATGTGGAATTGGGTTAAATTTCAGAACCCTGTAAGTTCACGACAACGCAAACACGAATCAAACGACTATCACTATATCGAAAGACGCTCAAATATCTATTTCGCAAACCTTGACCTAAAGATGCCTCCCTCGTTAGAAACATTGGCTTGTTTTCCACATAAAGTATCATTGCTTTTAAGGTTCTGGAGGAATTACCAGAAGTTGTAATGGAACAAAACTTGGTAGGAGTATAGTTGGGAACATGCAGAAGGATGTGTAAGGATGCAAATTAGTTCCAATTCTATCCACGAGAGGAAATTGTAGTGATAATGATTTTGCTGCTGCAAATCTAAATCCAAAACCCACTTTGTAGAAAAGAAACGCTTATTAGTTTTTCTTTTTCAAATAGTGCTCTCAAACGGGTCAGGTCAGACCATTTCGGGGCACTGGTCGGATCGGCTTGTACCTTGGCTCGACCCGACCTGTTGAGAACATTATTTTCAAATAAAGTATTCAAATTATCGTTTACCATAATATTACAAGACTTATGACTTACCCTTGTATCATGTAAGTTCTCCCTGAAGTATTATAGTGCTTAGAAAACTAAATATACAGAAAGATAAGAAATCCTTATTAAAAAAAAAAAAAAAAATGTTGATACGTACGTGCGTAATTATTCTTACTGCATTGCATAGTAAACGTTTTCTGTAGACTAATTTCAAGAACCTTACTGGTTACGTGTATGTGTTTGTCATATTGTTAACCTAATGATTCGATGTTATTATTGTTGTTTGGTTCTAATATACCATATGTTGCTTATTTTATTAGCATTACCTCATTTCTATGTGAGTTGTACTTGAAGGAAGCTAAATTAGTCATATCGCCGACCTTCAGGAAAAAGTCATTAACTGTAATTTTGTGATTTCAAGTTATTTCTTATATTGGATCATTTTTAGCATAAGCTTCATGTTGAAGAAGTCATCAACTACATCTGTTTCAACCTCCAACTATTAGCAAATCTCGATGATCAACATGAAGTTTATACTGAAAATTATGCAATATAACAAATAACTTAAAATCAACAAAAATTGCAGTTAATGACTTTTTCTTTAACACCGACAATATTATAGGTCTACAGGGTGTAACAAAACCTATACAACAATTTTTGGAATGTTATTCCGGACACACGAAAAATCCTTTCTGAACTTTTGCTTAGTGAAACTAGTTTCGGAGCTATAAGATGTTGAATGTGTCGGAAAATAAACTTTAGAGGCCTAATTATATATTTTTTAAAACTATCCATCGTAGACAGTGCAGTTTCATAAATCACCGTCGAAGTCATATCTTTTCTATTAAAAAGAAAAAAAAAAACTTTCAGAACTCCGCATTGTGTGCGCAAGGGATTTCAAAGAGAACGCATCTTTGCTTGGCAGATTATCCGGGTATTTTTTGTGGGACGTTTTTCTTGTTTTGGTTACCGTAATAAGCCCCCAAAGGCAAGGGCGCCGATGCTGGGGGCCTAAGGGCCCCCCAAAACTCACGTGGACCTCCTATTGTAATTATGAATATACAATATTTGGCATAATTTGAGTGCAATTTGTCTTAAAAATCTTCATATATATACCTTCTGCATATGAATGCACCCCCCCCCAATTTACAGAAAAATCGGCGCCCTTGCCCAAAGGTTTTTCGTGTTGGTTTTGTAACACTCTATATATGTACTTATAATTTATTAAATTGTTTTTTAGGTGTTATGAAGCTTAAGAAACGAAATGTGGAGAAAGATAGGAACACTTTAAACTTATTAATATTGTATTGCATAGTGAACATTTCCTACGAATTTCAGAAACATATATATATGTTTGCATATATTTTTTTCTGTTTCTACCATTATTCACCTAATGACTTAAATGTTTTTGTTGATTAGTGTAGCATATTTTGCCCTTAGAACTGTCTCATTTCTATTGCATTTATACTTGAAGGAAGCTAAATTAGTAATAATATACGGGTTCTTTCAAGATCTATACGACAAACTTCGGAAGGTTATTCCTCTCTCACACAAAACAAGATCTTTTGAACTTTTGTTTAGTGCAAATTGACACCCGTTTAGTGAAACTTCGGAAGGATTGTCACTTCGTTTGACATTCTAGTTTTTCAAACTTGACATTCCAGAAGAATGAAATTTGACGCCATTCCGGAGTTTTCCACAATCTGTTATTTTTTAAGAAGCTAAGGATAGATTATTTTTTTTCTTTGAGTTGTCTAAATCATTTGTACTTTAAGGAAATCAAATTAACAATAACACATATTATGTAATATACATATAAAACTATGTATAAGTAAAGACTTCCGTAGCCTCATGACAATTTTGAAATTATATATTATTCCTATATAAGACCCCAACTAGAATACGCTTCTGTTATTTGCACTCCTCATAATGCAAAGTATACCCAAATGATTGAAAAAGTACAGTGCAAGTTTTTGAAACTATTAATATATATATATATATATATATATATATATATATATATATATATATATATATATATATATATATATATATATATATATATAACTGGATTATAACCCGCATATATATCATACGTAGAACTAGCAAACAACTTCAATATACTGACATTAGAGCAACGTAGGTTTATTAATGATTTAATTTTTCTGTATAAAACATTAAATAATAAAATCGATTGCATAGAACTAACTTCAAATATATATATTTCTGCAAGTTCCAACGTCTAAAACGAGGTTGAACGGTAGTAGTACCATGTACTGTAAGAAAGCACATATTGCCATCCTATATAAATCTTCTTTGTGGAGAATCAGATCTTACTGCAACAATATTGAAGAAAAGTGTAAAGTGATAACGTATTCAATATATTTGAAAGAGTGTTTAGGAATACAATTTGTAACCTGATGAGCTGAATTACTGAAACACTAAAAAAATATGTATTTTTCTGTAAAATAATAATAATAATAATAATGATAATAATAATAATAATAATAATAATAATAATAATAATAATAATAATAATAATAATAATAATAATAATAATAATAATAATAATAATAATAATAATAATGTCATTTACCATATATAAACACTGTAAATAGGCAGAATACCTATTGTGTTGTTACAATAAATAAATAAATATATTCTTTTTCCTGAATTATTATTATTAAATATGTAAAATTTGACGAATTCTGTTATCATTTATATTTCAGATAGGGAGATAATTGGGTGGGATCTTTTACCTAGAATAGTATCTTAGGTACTTTGATCAGTACCTGTACGGTACCTATCTTGGGTACTTTGGCTAGCTTTTTCCTAGTACCTGTACCCAATACAAATTTGAGTCAGTACATTGTACTTGTATCAAAGTACAAAAAATAATACCTAACTCAATAGTGATTATCTTTTGAAAATATTTCTGGATCTGGGTTCGGCAATCACACAACTGGGGAAGTGGAGTTGGAAAGAAAATAAATAAATAAGTAAATAAATAAAAAATACAGCTATAGCCTCGAGAGTGGCTTTGGAGCTGCGGGGGATTATTGTAACAATTTCCCTTTCACCACAACCTTCTGGTGAAATGTAAACCGATCTACAATCATCCCCCACCCATGGGCGTAACAACTATGCCGCAAAACTAAGCGATTAATCCTAAGTTTTCGGAAACGCAAACAATGCATGTACTGAATAAAGTGTGCAACACAGCGGTTTCCATTTCATGAATTTTTAGTGACTATATGCATTTACACATCACAGGTATAGCAGTCTTTTTTATAATTAGGGCTCAAAGCTTTCCTATAATTTCGACTCGCCATTTAAAAATTACGATAAACAAAAAACACGTACAAAAGGCTTGTCGGAAACGTCGTGGAAAATGCAGTATAAACAGCCTTAAAATATACTATGATGTCAAATATTATACTAAAATATGCTATTTTCATTATATCTTAGCTGAAATTTACTACAAA
Source organism: Thermobia domestica (assembly GCF_964235325.1). NCBI lineage: Eukaryota > Metazoa > Arthropoda > Insecta > Zygentoma > Lepismatidae > Thermobia > Thermobia domestica. The sequence continues at coordinate 158,176,215 of NC_137468.1, forward strand.
TACATTAAAATAAGTTTGAATTAAAGCACGTCACCTTGCAACATAAAATTATACCTACGCAATACTTTTATAATATGTTTGATACAGCGGAACAAATTATAGGTTCACACGAGAGATCATTGTTAAACTGTAGTGCAATTTTTACATATAGAGAATGTTACCTCAACTTGTGCAGAAACAATAGGGAAATTGTAGCCGCGTTCTTATTTTTAAAAGAAAAATTGAAAAGCTCGAAAAATGTGCAAAAAAAAAAAAAAAGCTTCAGACAGGCAATAAAATATCCAGTCCATCAAAAACAGCAAAAATGCCAAAAATACTTTTAGGATGGAAGGTCAAGAGCGTTATTTCTTTCATTACATTGACGGTTAATGAATTTTGTTGTTTCCGAAACCAACACGTCGTTATTTTGAAATTAAATGAAATCTCGTAAATGAATGAAGTTTTACGCCCCTATGGTGGTTAGGTTAAAGGAGATGGTGATGATGAGAAATGAATTAAATGATGGAATGAAGAGAGTGGGAGGAAAGGGGAGAACCTCGGGAAAACCCACGTACACCACAAAGCTAACTTGCCGCGAGCTGGGGTCGAACCAAGGACCCTATGCACCAGAGGTGAACGCTCTACCGCTGAGCAACCGCGGTCCCATGTTGTTATTTTGTTACTTACAAAATAAAAAAAAAGTCAAAATTATATACATCCTAGCCCTAGTTATAATTAAATTATCTGCGATTCTACTACGAAAAATGTTGATCATGGATCGAGGAGTCTTGGGTATACCTTGCTGGGGGAGGTTCGCATAGTTTGAACAACTCGAACTGGCTTTTCTATGCGTAGCGGCAATCGTATCGTATGGTTAGATTTGCAGGCTGATGGGCACTTGAAGCTAGAAGTCTCAAACAGGTTTTGAGCATTACCCCCTACAAGCAAGTGTCAACTTCTCCCTCCTCCTACCTGTTGTGTTTAGAAGCGGAAATTTGCGAGCCCGAGCACACAGGACAAAAGAGGTCTTCGCCGGGTTTTCACGGACTCTTGTCCACAATTTCCGCAGGATTCTTTCTCCCCAAGACTTGCTCGTCAGCTGAGCAGTTGGCTCCAACGTGTAGAATGTAGGGACTATTTCCTGAGTCGGATTCTGACCATTGTTTAGGTGCAAGGGACTTTGACTGAGAAGATCTCTGTCAATCTCGTGACGTATTGTGCTACGTCAGGGATGAAAGCCACGCAAATAACATCTAAAAAATCACGCCCCTTTTATCTCTGTTCGTCAGTTTTAAGTTTTCTCCCTTGTATGACTGAGCCTTAAAACAACTGACTAGGATAGGGCGTAGAACAGCTGGCTAGAGTAGCGCGCGAAAAGACGTACTTCCGGAAGTATTACTCTCCCGAGCGGGTCGTGTACGCACACGCACCGTGCGTAAAAAGTGCTCTCTTATTCTGCATCGAGGTATGAGACATCATGTGTGAAATATCGTCTTGCGATAGTTCACTGCTGTCCTTTTCGAGTAACTTCCTCACCTCTCTAACAGTTCTCCATAGAGAAAAGGAAATGTTTTCATGTTTCTAGCTTTCTGAATATTTTTCTGAGTTGCTATTGGTTTTGTCCTATGATCCGTTCTATACTCTAGGTGTGGCCCGGCAAGTGATACCAGTCAGCGACAAAAGTTTTTTTTTTTCGTTTGGTAAAATTTATTTTTGGGAATAACGGTGGTATGGCTGGAATGTACAGAAAATTACATTCTTTTTAATTTACTGAAAACTATATTCAAATTGTCCTTCTATTCCGACGTTCTTTACGAAACTAATGTTCTCAAACGGCAAGAACTTTTGTCGCTAACTGTACCCACGATATTAGATACCAAACTGTATATATGGGAAACTTCTCGAATTGTGAATTAATTGTAGAATATTGCACTGAATAACTTCAGTGATCATTTAATAGGGTATATTTCATTGATAAACAAGAATATGCTATGGAGATTTATATGCCAAATGATATTTTTTAACCTTTCTTACATAATTTTGTGAAGTTATGTACATGAACAATAATTGAAATTTATAGCCTATTTATTTACTTGTTTAATAATCACTCAGAGGCCATTTTATACTGGATATCTAACTTAACAACAACAAAACAATGGAAAGGATTTGGGAAGGTATCGGCCAGGGCCTTTTTAGTCGGTACCATCGCAGCATTTGCCTAGTAGGACTGAGGTAAACCCTGGAAAATCCCAGTCAGGATGGTTGGCAGTGGAAATCAAACCCACGACCTCCCGAATGTGAAGCCAATGCTCTACCATTTGAGCTCCTACATGTTATTCATAATATTGTAATATTTAACTGAGTTTTCATAACTATTAAAGTGTTTGATCTTGGAAAGGACCTTCACCTGTAACACAGGGTTTGAAAATTTCGATTAGTTCAAGACTACAGACGTGTTCAAATTATTAAACTCACGCTCGAAAAACGCAAAGTTTATGTAGGAGCCCTATTTTCAGAGTTCTAGAACACTTGATTTAATGGTTAAACCAGCAATATAGGATCCTTCATTTGTTTACTGTACCGTTGAAGTGGTGATATCACCGTTGAATAGCAGATGGTATTAGTGGGGCAGGGGATTCCGAAATTGGTGTTTCAGTTGTAGACAGCTATTGTGGTTTCTATCAAGTTACAGTCTGAAGTTGTGGTTGCTGTCGTAAGAAGTTACGACATTCAAAGCGTTCAACAGTTCGAATGGGTCAGTTTAAAATGATCGTGACGTGTTTCGTTCATCAATCTCTTATTATGTGAAGTCTTGTAATCGCAGCATAATGGGAAAAGCAAAGGACCTTTTTCCGCGTAAAGTGGAAGTTATGGAAGGAAGATATATACGGCGACAAATTGCTAGTGGAGTTGGAATAGAACAAAAATCTGTGGGTAGAATCTCTGTTGGAATGAACAAGAGTCAAAATAGGGTTGGGAAGTGTGGGCGAAAACCAAAGCTATCGCTAAGATGTATCAGAAAACTAAAACGGTTGGCTCTGGGAAACAGAAGTACAACTTCTAGAGACTTAAGCATAAAAATGGTTGAGTATGGCGCAGACATTTGGCCTGAAAATGTTCGAAGGATTCTTTGTGCCGAGGGAATAAAAGCACGCGGTCAAAAAATTAAACAAAAATTAGAGTCTACTGCAATCATGGCAAAGAAGCGAATCGAATGGGCACGAGGCCTAGAATATTGGACTGCAGACGATTGGAGACTAGTGTGTTTCAGTGATGAATCATGTGTCTTCGTGTCTGATGAATGTTCACATTATGTGCGACGTCGACCTGGAAGAAATTCAAGTTGGAATGTCTTTAATAAACCGTGAAGCATACTACTTCAGTCATGGTCTGCGGTGTGATCTCTTGTCTTCGGGCCTGGAAGACTGTATATAGCAGAAGCTAATGAAGCACGACCAATACCTACAAGTTCTTCAAGAAGAAGTGCTTTCCCAAACTGCAGTCTGGTTTGATTACACACAATTCATCTTTATGCATGATGGAGCCCCATGCCACAGGGCCAAAACTGTGACAAAATTCTTCGAGGACAACGAAATTAGTGTTCTTCCGTGGCCGGGCATTAGTCCTGATATGAACTGATTAAAAACTTTTGAAGCTTCATGAAGGAAAAGCTCAAGAAGAAGCACATTACAACAAACATCAATTGATCGAAGAGATAAACAATTTGTGGTATCATGATGCTGAATTGAAGGGAAGATGTGCTAAACTCGTACATACTACCCCACAAAGGATAAAAGACTTAATAAACAATAAGGGATTTCATACGAAATATTAATCTTTATATGAGGGATAATTTTCTTGTAAATATTCCATTTCATTTTTGTTCTAATTTGGATACACACACTGTATAGTAATTATATTTGAATGTTACGGACGCATTTGTTTTATTGATATTGAAAAGCATATGCCACACGCACTAGAAATTAGGACAAATTTACAAAGTAGTACTTTGGACTAAGTTCGAACGTATTTTCTCACGTAATATTGTAAGAACAGTAAAATATTCAGAAACTGAATGTTGAGTCTAATAATTGAACACGTCTGTACATTTAAAAGTCCGTCGTTATAAATTGTAAAGTGTATTTCTTGTATGTTTTATTGAGTAGTATTGCAAAGTTTGAAATATATCAATAAACCTAAAACAGATCAATGTATAAATGAATATTGAATTAATTTAAAGCACTGTACAAAAGGAAAAACCCAGTGAAAACCCTAAATTAATTTCTTAGAGCAATAAATGTTAGTAAAGAGTGCATAATCATATGCAAAAATCAAGATGTACAAAATAATAATTACAGTGCAAGTTTTAAAAATTGTAACCGTTTATAATAGGGAATTTGAGAATTTGATTTATTATTTTAAGACTTTTTAGCATGTTAATAGGGATAACTAAATTTCTTGTAATGAGGAGAATTCGAACTTTCAATTTTGTCCACATCAGACGGTGCAGCACGTCGTTTGCAGACTTCTGTACTAGGTAGCCTTGACCCCTCCCGAAATAAAATCCTGGTTGCGCCACTGATGAGTCATCAAATGAAGATTAGAGTGTGTACCTTTGATGTTAGATCATTATGTCAACAACAAACAGCAGTTACATGAAACTTTTTGTAACATCCATTTTGAATTGCTCTGTATATATCTAGGGTGTTATAAAATAGTGGATCTGCCCATATGTATCTGCATTCTATTAATTCAATGAAGCCGAAAAGAAAATAAACATCGGCACGTCTGATTGGCTACTTTCGTTTCCACCATGAATATTGCCTCAAAACATTGCGATCTTATTGGGCGAGTGGGCAGAATGGAGGTGTCGAAACCGTGACTTTTGGCTTCAAGATTTTGTTGTGAAGACAGATATTCTATTTTATAACATCCTTGGTATAAATACACTTTAATTAACTAATTGTTTTATGCAACTTTGTTCACCATAGTGCTCTTGGCGTCTTGGGTTCAATGGATAGCGATTATCCTTCTGTAAGACTCACTGTAAATGCCAAATGTCCCGGTTGGAGTTCATGTGGTTTAAATTTCACGTTAAACTGAAGGTTCCAGTCTCACGCAGAGGCGACTGGGCCGTCCGGATAACCGGAAATTTCCGGGTGGGTCCTGCCCTCAACAAAATCACAAGATGTTGCTGATTAATTATAACTAACTCAAAACTCCGTTCTCGTTCACAGTAACCAGTGGTGTAACTAACGGTCCTGCAGGGCTAGCGAAAGGGGGGCACTAGGGAAAGGGAACATTGTCCAATCCGTAGCCTTGTTTGTTGAAAAATCAATAAAACAACAAAAAAAAGTCTCAAAAATATTTATACATGTAAGTTATTAGCTCGAAAATGCAATCTCGACCATAATTTATGTATTCAATAATGTGATGTGCAATCGATAACATATGAAGAACATGGACCTGATTCTCCTATGGAAAGGAAACTGTGTTTGACATGGAGTTGTTGAACGCGAGTGGTGGCGATAAATAATGGTTCTTTGAGCACAGCAGTTATGTCAGAAGACGGGCTTGAAGCTTCGGAAATCGGACCCCGAAGTTTCGAGTTTGGGTCCCTTCTATTCGCCAATGAAACATGTAGTTCTTGGACGTGAGAAGTCGCAATGGAAAGGTCGTGGTTCCCTGAGCACAGCGGTGATGTTACAAATCGAGCCCAAGGCCTGATGTCCCCAGATATTAAGCCCCGAAAGTATAGGGACGACTCCCCTCTATTTACTAATGAAGCATGGAGCTTTTGGACGTGGGTAGTTGCATTGGAAAAGATCGGTTTCCCTTCAACACATCGATGATGACGTAAATCTGGCCTGGGGCCTGAAGCCCAAGAAATCGGGCCCCAAAAGATGTTCATGTCATATTCTCCATGCTGTTTGATCATAAAAGTAAGTTTACTGAATGAATGTTATTCAACCGAATATTACAAGACAATACTGTGATGCTGCATATCAGTAAGGGACAGCGCAATATATTTGATATCGAATAGAAGGAACCTAAGCCCAAACATGTGGGACCCGAATTCTTGGGTTTCGGCCCATGGGACCGATTTCTAACATCACCGCTATGCTCAGGGGACTCGGTTCTTTACGACGGCACAACTCGCGTTTCCAACTCCATGTCTAACACTTTTTTCTTACTGTAGGAGAATTTTCATGGAATTTTCTCCATGTTCTTATCCAAGAGTAACAAAGACATTACAAAGCTGTGGGAATTAACAGGACATTAGATTGGGACAATTTCTTTTTATCGTATATATAAAGTACGCGGGAAATAGTGAACCCCAAAGGAAACGCAGCACTCCTTTCTTGCAAAACTTTTTTTTTAATTTATGATTTTTATTTTATTTCTTTACTTGTTTTCAAAACTCGGGTAGAAGGAGGTCTCCATTGCTAATGCAATCATAGTTTTCTTTTTTTTTAAAAAAAAAGTTCGAGTCGATAAAGAGGAAGGGGATAGCAAGATGGGGTTTCTAATTCGGTATACCTAACAATAGTGCACGAATATTGAGCGCGGCCCAATTTTCAAATATTGCTGGGGGTTGGGGGCACGTGATCTTATAGTTACACTACTAGTAGTAACATTAAAAATAATATAATTTGAATTGTGTTCATGCGTATGTTATGTGGAATAATTCATTCTAGGGAAATGTACGGATTACACAGGTCATATGGATCTTTAAAACGAAGGGGCCCCGAAGCAAACAGGTCACGGGAAGATATTATACCTACAATTAATCATTGTCGAAACTTGGAACCCGATTAACGATAAGCTTTTTGGTATTTTCTTAACATTTCATTTCACAGTGATTAGAAATAGTCTAAAGCATAATCTCACCCTTTCTAATTCCTAGAAAATACATTTTACAATCGTAAAATCACACCGATTGCTTTCACTACCATCTACATTTTGAACATTTGAAATCTGAATTGTTGAATTTTGCTAAAAGTTTTGAAAATCTCCAGAAAACTCTGCCAGACTACTGTGATAAAACAAATAATGAAGAGTGTACTGGTATACAACAGGACATAGATGTTGCAGAATGCGGCAGTTCTACTGAGCGTAGTGCCTCGGAGGGCGAAAGTGAACCTGAGGAATGCATTGTCTTTCTTTAGGCCAGTCTTATAATATATGCAACGAAAATTTCCGTGTAAGACGTCTTACTTGTGTTACTACAGGTTGCTACTAAGATATAACATGCATGTTTCCACTTTCCAAACACTGTTTACTGTACACAAGTATTTGATAACTCTTTCAGTTACTTAAGTATCGTGTGAGCGAGCATTCAGTTATAATCATATTCTGGAATCATTCATGATTATGGCCATTGAAAGGGATATTCTGCAAGAAAAAAAAATCTAATGATGAAATTATCAATGAAATTGGGAAATCTTCTGTCTTTAGAAAAATGTTGCTGTGAAAGTTGATTTGATAAATGAACTTCATTATTCACATATTTTATAAGAATTGCAAAACGCGTCAAAAATATGACTGACTATTGTGTATTTCAGATGTAAAGCATCACGGGCAATAGCCAATGGTGCGCGATATTCCGCGCGGTGTTGCCGGATCATGGACTCCCCTTTCCCTTCTCGCTCTTCCTCCAGTTGAGATTATGACGCATACATTTGCAACATTATTCGCAATGTAAAATACTATTCCAGCAAACTCAAGAATTTTGACTGTGCATCCTAGAAGTATATATAGCAATTAAATTACTTTCCTATTAACTTTTCCAGTGGATATGCTAAACACTCGTCTTCAACACTACTTTCACTATCGTCTATGTCAGTTAACATTTCGTCATTGTCTGAATCTGAGTCTTGTAAATTTATCATGGGCTAAAAAAAATGTAAACAAAAAATAATTCTTCGAGACTGATTTCGTAGCACTTTATTTTTTTATTTTTATTTTTTATTTTTTTTAAAGAAGGCTCCGCATTTGTACTCGGCTTGCTTAAAGACATTGTCAACTATAATTTTGGAGAAGAAACGAACTACCACAAAAGAAAGTAACCCAGACACTGATGAATTCTGTTTATGCTAGAAGAGAACTTACGTTCCAACACAACTAGCACCTTTGTTTCCTTCTCAGTTTTCATAACAAATAACTTTCTTGGGCTTGGTCTAGGTCACACAAAAACAATCCGTCTGATTCCTTAGCAAGTCCATATGATCGAGTTTGTTTTGGGTTACTATAATTTACGACATCATTCAGACGCCTGGTGCTTTTGAATTTCTGCTGGAGGAGGAAAGAGGGAATAAGTGGTCGCATATATGTAAGGTAGTGAAACGTGAAGAAATTAAAAAAAAAAAAACATTACTGCGTTTTTTCTGTCGAGTAAGGAAGAATTTATCCCGAAGTAAATTTCAAAACAATATTACGAACTCCCCATACTTTGTTCTTACGATGTTAGGCTATATAAATGAATCAGATTCCAAAGGAGTGTAGCCACGGGGGAAAAGGGGGTCCTGTCTTTCCAAACTATTTCCAACTCCAAAATGAGGTTCGTGGTATGTGTTTAATAAAATTATTTAATAGTTAATGCAAATGAGGTACGTTTATAATAAAATATGAAAATTAAAAAAAAAATCAAACATCATCAATACGGTTTCTGTGCCTAATTAAAACAACTAAAATTAACCATATGCTTTATATTCTCATTTCCCTAACTGGGAGCACACCGTATGGACTCTCTATTAGATTATTGCATAATAATATCTGAGTTGATATTTTTTCGAGTTTTTTTTCCTTTACTGTTTTAACGCATATAAATACAAAGTCAGATAAACAGACTGCTATAAACAGCATTTGTTTTCTTATGAATAGGTTATTGATTCATCTACAATCCGGTTTTCAACTCAATACTGTCAACATCCGTCTTTTGATAAGGTAGCATCGTGAAAATATAACATGTGTATAGTATGTATGGTGAGTTAAAATGCTTTCATATTCTGAAAGAGATCATTTGTTCTCTTTTAAATGTGTGAAAAGCTTTCCTCCCCCTGAAAGTAATGTTCCCCTAGAACAACCTGCTGGTTACACCCATGATTATTCTGTAATAAAAGTTGAGTTCTATTTCCAAATTCAAGAAAAATCCACTGGAAATTAGACGCGGGACTCATCGCTCGTTTTACTAATTGTTTTATATGAAAACCTTTAAAAGTGTGTATTATAACAACCAGTTGACATAAAAAGATGTAGTTTTCACGTATGTTTTCGTAATTCTTTTCTCTACTTCGTAAAGTGAGTAGTTGATGTGCTAATACAATATTTCTAATAAGCGTCTCTGGTATTGTCAAGATTCGCAGTAGCGCGAGAAGTCAGCGTGCAGGACTGCTTGTCGCGAATTGTAACACCGCTCAAAGCCAATTGGACGCCGCGTGAAGCCAATTCAAGGCCATGCCGCTTATCATTTGAAATCTGTTATAATGTGTTATTACCTTGTGTCAATAAGAGTATGCGAATTTATACATCAAAAGTTCATGCTGTTCGTTTCGTTTTTCTTTCTTGATTTTGAAAGAGTAGGTAGTAGAAAAAAATATTTGAGGCTGTAATGTTAATATATTTTAGTAATGTTAAAATTTAATTAGTGTTTAAGAAGCCAACAAGAAATTATTGCTTATCAAACTCAGCGTGCTTTGTCAGAAATGTTTTAAAACCGTTCCTTTAAACTTTCTGTTTTCAAAATGTTACTTTCTTCTTTCTCACCTCCATAATTGGATGGTTACTCAATGTTCTTCATTATACATCATGCAAACAAATCTACAAAAGTACACTTATTTTACGCAATAAAATTAAGTTAATTATAAGTTAATTTATTCCTCATTGCATGTACCATTCATGAAAATCAAATTCCTCATAATTTTGAAGATGGACTCCTATCATATTCAGATCTCTCTCAATATAAACAATCACTGACACATTTTGAAGGCACTTGTACGATTCTTTCTGCAAAGATTTTCAGACTGTAGAAAATAAAGAAAATGAAATAATACTTGGCTATAGATACATATACACAACTTTACATTTCGTTGAGGCGGGGTTTTAGCCATCCAAGTCTCTAGCTAAGAGTTCATTCCTAAAAGGGCAGTCCAAACTGAGTATTCATCAAGGCCCTTAAGGATCAGTCTCTGGGCGGGCTATTGTACTCCCAGTCCGCCTCTGGTCTCACGTAGCCTCCATACTGAAAGGTATGCTGAACTACAAATCGACGAATCACTCAACAAAATGTCTTATAATCTTGGATACAGCCTTAAAGAATATTATGCTTTGACGGAGCCAACCAGGGTGACAATATGATAGACATGGCGCGCTGTAACTTTGCACTTCGGTGACGTAATGTTCTTCGCGATGTAGCTGTCATGTGACTGAGATTTGACAGGGAATGAAGTGAATTCCTCAGTGCTGTCAACTTAAATAAATTTTCGCTATGAATCTGAAATGTTCAGTATTGTTCACAATTCCTATGTTGTATCGTTCCATCAATATGTAGAGAGTAAAACGTGTACGTAAAAACAAACACCAAATTTTCAATCTGCCGATACTCTATACGAAACCCTCCCAAACAGCAAACCTCGGCAAGCCTCGTAAATATCTTATTTTGTGGGGTAAGTGAGTTACGCCTCTCGGTTACCAAATGTATCACGTGTTCTGTTGGCCAACAGATTGTGTGAAGGCTTTCTTCTTCCTTCCTTAAAAAAAAAAAAAAAAAAGAAAAAAAGAAAAGAAAAGAAAGAAATAAAATAAAGGTCAAAAATTAAAAGGACGATAGAATGTTTCCCATTCAGTATTACCTAAAGTTGAGCTGGTGGTGAATATAAAACGAAATCTTTGCGATTTTTTTTTTTTAATTCACGTGTATCTATTCGTTTATGTGTTAATGTCTGAAATTGTGTGAATACTTCTTTATTTCTTTTATACCGGTACGTTCCGATGCATTCAGTTATTCTTGTATTTTAATGATTGATTTCAAAATCTATTCTACTTATACAGAAGATAAAATATTTTGATCATAGTAAAATGAAAATGGTAATGTCACATGATTATTGTAAAAAAAAAAAAAAAACTGTATTCATATTCTATGCGATAGCATATTTATATTTAAGGAGTAGTTTTCCTTTCTCTCTCTCTCTGTTGAGAAGAACGAAATGAATCAGGTATTTCTTCTATTTAAAACAAACATGGCATTACTAGCCATGAACTTCGAAAGGAAAACTGAACACACGAGGTTTGCTTTCTCGACGGCAGGCATATAAACGACTCACTATTGATAAGTTCGAATAATCGCGGTTGGCAACACATCTTGCGCATGCGTAGTTTTCAGCGATCTCCTCTTTTTTTCTTCTTTTTTACTGCCTTACTCGGAAATTAACGGCTTCAAAGTGCAAAGTTAGCTTCTGTGATGTCTACAAAAACAGGGGTGCCCACAAGGGGGGGCTATGACGCAAACTACGTCATTGAAATATTTGGGGGGGTTAAAATCTATATAAATATGTTTGATGAGGGGGGTAAAATTAATCGAAAAGAAGATTTTTTCATGGAAGAACACCTACGGATAGACAATTGCGGGGGTGCGTCATAGACATAAGGGGGGGTGGGCACCACTGACAAAAGAGTAATCGCTAATTTATAACTCACTGCTAAGCAGTGCAGGACGACATAAGAAACACACTTTGGGCCATATTCCATCGTTCTTCTACTGAGGTGACGTTTCAATAAATGTGCATAAGTCATACATGTTCTGAATCATTATTCTATTGTCCCTATCCTGCTTCTTGATACATATATGTACAGGGGGTACCAAATGTAAGATGAAAAATGAAACCACAGATTCCTGGCACCAAAACAAGAAAGAAGTTTATATGGCATATAATCCGGAAGTGGACAGTGGCGGAGATAGACTGCTTCGAATGTGGAGGGGAAAGGAACTTCACACTTAGGGAAAGGAACTTGCTGATTTACAAAACCACATAGAAGATGTGTGTGCAGTTACGCAATACATCAGGAGTGATGGAATGCATTCGAAACTGACGATTAGCACGTTGCATAGATGTGGGAGAAGAGCACTTTGAACATCTTCTGTAGGTACGTTTATTGTTAGCGCGTATGACCTAGTAGTTTGTAGTGCTACTCTGTGTAAGATACTACGTTACAAACACAGTACGTCGTTGTGGATTCTAGAGCTCCTTTGTGGCTAAGCGGTTAGCGTACGCGCCTTTGGCGTGGGAGACCCGGGTTCGATTCCTGGTGGGAGCTCATGTGGTTCGGATTCCACGTTAATCAGTAGGTCCACGTTAATCAGTAGGTCCACGTCTCATATAGCCTCGCTGCTGAACGGAACGTAAAACTCACAATCAATCAATCAATCAATCAATCGTTGTGGATTCTGCCTGTTATTTCATTACATGGCACAACTAGTTACACTTGTTCTTATTTGCACCCTCTCTGTGCAGGTTTCCATCTGGCATACCACTTTCCATTGCCTCCTGAGATTATGCAATCATGCTTCTTTTCTTGCTTTGGCTCCCATTGTACATGCGTGCAATCGTGTACAATAAACAAGGTACGTTTATTGAAAGTTGTTAGTTGGATAACAACTTTCCTTCTATGTGATTTCCATCTTTACTGCACCGTTTCATTATCTCTGTCGTACAGACATTCGGTGAATCCCTAAATGTCGTATGGAGAATCTCCGCCGATGTTCAAGCCGATATGATTATTTTTTTTATTTTTTTATTTTTTTATTTTTTTATTTTTATTTTTATTTTATTATTTTTTTTTTTTTTTTTTTTGTCCTTCTGAACCTCCTTCCTCGCTTCTATCATTATTCCGGTGACAGGTGTGAAGTTCCTTTCCCCCCACATTCGTAGCTGTCTATCCCCACCCCTGTCCATTTCCGGACTATATGTCATATAAACATTTTTTTTCTTGTTATGGTGCCAGGAATCCGTGTTTTCATATATCGTCATTACTTTTGGGATACCCTGTATAGGAAAATTAGTGCCTGAACTCAACAGAGTGATTTCAAATTTAGCTTCGGAAATGGGAATAGGAAGACTTTCCGATATATATGGAGAATTTCATTTGCCTCCCCATGAAAGACCAAAAGACAACACTCTCTGAGCTACAAAGATTTGAAAGTAAGTGTTTTAAGTTTGCGTTTTTAAAAATTACCACCACTGCAAACGGTTGTACTTGCAGAATTTTGTGAAATAAAATATTGTTACAGTTCAGGCATAGTCCCATGGCAAACTATACTATACTTCTTACACATTGATTTAAAAAAAAAAAGAGAAAGAAAGAAAGAAATAATATACTGTTTTACTAATATTCGCTGGCCACCATTTCCCTATCACACTGATAAACATTATAACATAATACGCATCTTGAGACGAAGCAGAAACTTACAACACTAAGACACAACTGCCAATAGATTACATACCATTCATAGGAATATTATCCAAAGTTAATGCAACGAGATTGTTAATTCTATACTGCAGAAGTTTCCATCTAGATGTGTTGTAACTTCATATTTGGGTTCTTTTTTGAGTAAGCCAAACAAAGAACCATAATGAACAGACTGGAGAATCAAGTGGCAAGAGACAAACAGAAACATAAATGGCGTTGCAGCTATATATCATTTAGTAATCACTCGTCTAGTGCCTACATTTTTCTTACATTTTTTTTTCTCCTTAACCATCATTTGATCTTACTATTGCTGTGAGTTATTCCATTACATCTACAATTTTAATTGAAGGACGAAGCATTTTATATGTTTTCATAAACAATGTTTGATCATTTACATCAAATTATGTGTATTTGATTTCACAATTTCAATGCCTTAAATAAGGGCAATAGATCATTTGCCACAAAATACTGCTACGTCATATTGAATTCAATCTTATTGTATAAGTCGTTATTTAACCTTATCTAAAGTGTGTTAGTTATAGTATATCGTCGTTATGAATTTCCTGATGGGCATTGTTTCGTATAAGGAAACAATGCCATGGAAATTACGAAAGATATTTCTTTTTAAGATAAAAGACATTTACATATTTTTTTTTTTTATTTTAAAATGGCATTAAAAAAATCAAGATCCCTCGACAGTTTCTTTCAAAAACCTATTACTAAGAATAGCACATACTTCCAACGTAATGTCTCAACTCAAACCGAAGAGAGTCTTCCGACACCCAAATCTATTTTAATACTGCTGGAAAGAGACCAGAAAAACTAAAGGTAAATAAATCTACGAAACGTGGGAGACGCTCTCTTCCTAAAACACAAAAGCCTTCCTTTCCTCTTCACAAGGATTGCCTAAACAATAAATTTCTCCAAATAGATAACTTAATGATTCACAAAGGAAATCTTACACTTTCAAATATATCTCATCAAACGTTCGTTCGGTTTAATTCTTGTGACAGGTCCGGACAAGAAGCTCCGTATCTTCTTAATCCGACTCCAGAGAATCGAATGACTATTAATTTTCATCCAAGTACATACTCATCGCTTTTTTATGGAATAGTGAGCCGTAATAATTACAACTACACCCAAGATGTCTCTAGAACAACTATATGCAGTACGCTACAGCTCCAAATGATTTATAAACAAGATTTTACACTTTCAAGTATATATCTCATCAAACATTCGTTCGGTTTAATTTTTACCAGAATTCAGGACAAGAGTTGTCTCTTCTTCCTCCGACTTCTGATTCTCCAATAGGAAGAATCTCGGAAGTAAATGGTTCTACATCGTTTAGTTTGGACACACCACCGGAGCTTTCAAATTGCCTCGTACCTCCTGAAGCCTGTTTAAATAGCGAATTGTTTGGATCAAAGCAATTGTTACTTGGTAATATTCCTAGAACATTTTACATGAAACCAACTATCGATAAAAGGAGAATACAAAGAAATAAAGTCAATAGAATGAATACGTATGAGAAAGTTAGTTCGTCTCTTGATAGCAAAGATGCTGGCTACAACAGAGGCAGGTGTTAACAGTGAATGTACTGATAATTTGAGTGGCTTGATAAAAACATTTTTGGCTAAAGATGTTCGTTCCCGTCTTAATCAACAGAATTTTATGAGAGTTTTCGATCCAGAAGTAGAAAGTTACAATAAAAGTGAACGTTCGGTGGAAGATTTGTTAGCAAGCCATCCATTTTCCTTTGGAGCAATTTATGATAGGTTTCCACAGGATATTTCTGAAGGCGAGATCTGTGATACACCAATTAAATTGTCGGATAATATTAATAATAGAGTGATGACAGCTAGTCTTCGAGTTGAAAAAATAATTACAAAATCGTTTGATAAGTATATCAAGAGATATCAGTTAGATTATAGTGCAACCAAATTAAGAATACTCCACTTGTTAAGGAACAAAGCTGAAAACAATCTGAAATATGAGATTCAGAAACTAAAGGAAGACATTTATGCAGTAGAAGAGGACTACATTATAGCAAAGAAAATCAAAACCAAAATTACACACAACAAAATAAAATGCTTTGAACAATATTATACAAAGTATCTGCAGAAGTCACTTAAACCATTTAGAAGAAGCTGGAAACAGAAAATTATTGGATTCCTCCGAGAAGGCTCAGAAAAAGCCTCTTCCGTTTTGATTTCAATTGTTGTTCATTTAATGAAGGCACTATGTAGTCTCGCAGCAGCATGGATTGTTGTTGTTCTTTTAGTTGGTCTTGCATAATTTTTTCGGTATTTGGCTCCTACGGTTGAGCCTAAATTTATTGTTGATATAATTATTTAAAAAAAGCTTCACAAAGTACAAAATTTCAGAAAACATAAGTGCTATTAAACGTAAAAAATTTAAATATTATTATTGGTTTAGGAACTTTTGCTCCACTTGGATGAGCATAAATCTCAACAAATGGAACTTCAGTTTGCGACAAACCCCATCTTATGGATTTTAAATATTGTTCTGAGGTACAAAGCTCCCCACGATATTGAGCTCAAATTTATCTATGATTAATTACTGTGTCTTCTGCAATGAAAAAGTAGTCGTTTTCTGGACTGTGCTCCCTTGTGCTAGAGCGAAAATTTTTGAATGCGTATTTTCTTTTCTTTTTGATTTACAGAGTTGTTTTTCGGAACTTTTGCTCCAGTTAGATGAGCATAAATCTTAACAAATGGAACTTCAGTTTGCAACAAAAGCCATCTTCTAGATTTTCAATATTCTTTTGAGGTACAAAGCTCCGCACGATATTGAGCTCAAATTTATCTATGATTAATTACTGTGTCTTCTGCAATCAAAAAGTAATCGTTTTCTGGACTGTGCTCCCTTGTGCTAGAGCAAAAATCGTCAAATGTTTTTATAAAGAAAAAAGAAAACAAAGCGACTGTGTTCTGTATACCAACAATTCTTCTTAAACTTCAACTTCAACTATATCTGGAACTTCATATCTTTCTGTCTTGCTGATACTAAGATTTTGTACGTTGATGATATCTGTGGGACCATCATTAATTTCTTGGAAAATGAAGAAGAGTTTGCTTCAAGATGAATTATTCATTCATTACTACATGAATAAATCTAAAATAAATTTCATACAGAGCCTGTATATTAATGCTATTTATTCTAAAGATAAAAAGAAATATGTCAATAAATATTTTGAGAACTATTTTATTCAAGAGTGTTTTTTCATTTACTTTAACATATTTGAAACTTCACAATGCTTTTCCTGCTAACAGAAAAGAAAGAAAAATAGTTCATCTGTTGTTTGGTGTGTTTAACATAAAATTTTAGACTAGAAATAGGTTTGAAATGCTAAGTCAACTCGTTCGCTGCTACTTGACGCTATATGGCGTAATTCATACTTATTGCTGTGTGCCATTGACGCCATTCTTATTGTAGACATTCTCTGTAAAATGGCACGCAGTTATTAGAGGTCTGCAAAGGCTCGGTCCGACTCTTCGGGCAGGACTCGGGTCTACATAGCATATATCACTTCGGCCCCGGCCGGGCTCGGGCAGTAAAATTTTAAATATATAACCATATTTCTGGGGCCTAATTTTCTAAACAACGATATTTATTGGACAGTTCTTTCTGGTGAACTTTTAAAGCCTAACTGCAAAATTAAACTAGTAACTGCTGTAAATAAAAACACAAGTTTGCGTTAATGTTTAAGTTTCTGTAATTCGGGATCATTTGATTATCACATAAACTCAGGCCGGGCTCGGGCCTAAATGCTAAAACATATTTCGGACTTGGGTCGGGCCTCACATTATAAATTCAGGAGGCCGTTCCGGGAAGGCCTAAAAATTCCGTCCCGTTCAGACATCTAGCAGGTATAGAGCTTTTATACTCTGGTGGCACACAGTGTTGGCCTGATCATTTTCTGTAGTGTGCTTGGTTTCCGCTAGATGTAGCTAGCTTGTTGCAAAAGGCTAAATATTGCAAAAGTGTAGGTGGCACATTGAATTGGGATACTGAAATCAAGGTGGCAGCGGAAGAGTTAAGTATTTTAATCAGTGCGCAGTTGATTTAAAGTGTTTTTAGGAAAAGTGTTGCCGAACAATTTGTTAGCATTCCCTTGTACTTTTTTTTCTCTTTGCTTTTCGAAATATTAAATATACCGTTCAAAGTCAATTTTGTTCTCGCTCTGTATTCCGTAACATCAGTTGTGACCGCAGGTCGCATTAAAGCAGTGTTTTCACACCTCATTTTCTGACATATACTGTTATTCGTAAAAATGTCTGTATGGAAAAGAATGATGGAAATGCATTTAAACTACTTACGGTATAGGGTTTGTCCGGGAAGTAGAAGGACTGATTTTTCCCCGACAAAACGTGGCAATGAAGGAGGGTGTTATTGCGCTGGTTACATGGGTGGTAATCTTAGCTACCAGTGCACCAGTCACAAGTCGTCTCCATGCCTTCACGGAGTGTAGATCGAGTTTAAGCTGAACCCATTACAAGGTGCCTTGTCATCTCCACAATGAATCGTTTGTAAGAGCAGCATTATGCTGTGAAGTTTTGCGTCAAACTGGGTAAAGCTGCAAGTGAGACCCATGACATGATCAAGACTCCTTATGGGAGTGATGCCATGGGCTGAGTAAGTGTTTTTGAGTGGCACAAATTGGTTCGGGAGGGAAGAGAGCAAGTTGAAGATGAGCAACGGTCAGGATTTCCTTCAACGGCAAAAAGTGACGAAAATTTATTGAAAGCGCGAAATCTTTTAGAACTCCTGACAGCAGATTGAGTGTGGGGATGATATCAGAAGAAATTAAACTTGCCGAAACTATTTTCCAAGAAATTGAGCCCGCATGAGCAAGTCGAAAATAAAATTGATGATGATCATCTTTTTGACTGCGAAGGAGTGATTCACATAGAGTTTGCACCGCCTGCTCAGACTGTGAATGCTGCAATCTATGTGCAAGTACTTAAAAGATTCAGAAAACGAGACAACCGTGTCCATCCAGTAATCGCTGGATCATGGAAGCTTCATCACGATAACGCGCCGAGCAGCACCACCTTTGCTATAGTGGACTTCCTGACCAAACATGCCATCACATAGCTTCCCCAGCCTTTCTACAGCCAAGATGTCGCTCTTGCAGACTTCGTGCTCTTCCACCGACTGAAATAGGTCATGAAAGGATGGCACCATGGCTCGCTCCAGGCCATTTAAGAATCCGTAACGAGGGAGCTGAAGAGCATTTCAGTTTCTGTGTTCCAGGGAGCCTTCAGTGATTGGCATAGTCGCTGAAAATGCTGTGTTCATTCAGATGGGACATATTTTCAAAACAGTTAAGTCAATATGTCAAAATTGTGAATATATTTTTTTTAATCAGTCCTACTACTTTCCGTACAAATCCTATATAATACAATCCAACGTTCAAACAATTTTAATTTCAGTCTGATAGCTTGTGCATGGGTCCAGCACACACGTTTTGTCTGGTTGCCAACACTCAACGACAAAAAGTGGTTAAAATCAATAGCTAAAAATTGTCAGAAATGGCTAGAACAAAACAAGCTTCCCCGCAATGAAACAAAGATATATAAATTCGAATTCTGTAATAAAATTAACGCTAAACCCGTCACAGAGATAAACATTATCTTCTTGAGATTGAGGCGAAGATTCTTTTGTCTCAGTTGTCTGTACAGGGATGTTTCATCTTGATGCAGTTGTTTCAACTAGTTGCAAAACCTCGAATTAAATTTCGTATAGAGAATAACACTTTAACACACGGCGCAAACCAAATCTCAGCATTAAAATTAAAGAAAGTGTTTTCGTTTTCAACCTATTCCTCAGTCTCTTTTTGACTTTATTCACTTTGCTGAATACACGCTTCATTTCCGGAATCGAATGTGAAAGCATTAATAATCTAAAGGTAACCAAGAAAGTTCTGCCACTTTTTCACCCACCACCTTCCAACATCGATATGTCACCTAAGACGTACCTGGAAGATCAAAAATAATCCCTATCAGCATCGATGACCTTCTGCCAAAGTTCTGAAAGGCCATGGATTCCATCGCGGTAGAACTTTGTGGGCCGTAAGACGAAGAAAGTATCAAGTGCATTTTGCATATTTAATAGAGATTTGAACTGGCATCCTGCAAGATGATTGTCCAAGGAATGGAACAGGTGATAATCGAACTGTAAAATGTCCGGGAAGTGTGGCAGTTGCAATAGTGTTTCCAATCCAATGTGTCCCGGGTCATCCTAGCCACGTGGTGCTTAGCGTTGTCCTGTAACAGGAGCACCTCTTTGCGATTCATAAGTGCTAGCTCCAGAATTTCAAGTTTTTCTTGAACACGGCTCAACAGCTGACAATACACAGATGCATTGATACTCTGACGAGCTGTTACTAGTTCCCGATGCACGATGCCCCGAGCAGTCCACCAAACACACAGGAGGACTTTCTTCTGGTGCAGTGCTGGTTTCGGCTGTTTAGAAACCGGTTCATGGGATGCTAACCAATGATGACGGCGCCGTGGAGCTTCATATACAGGACCCACTTATCATCACTTGTCAACACTCTATCCAGAAATGGGTCCTTCCTCAGACGAGAATGCAAAGAAGCACAGGTGTCTGCTCCCGTTGCCTTCTAGCCCGGAGTCAAATCATGTGGGACACATCGACCCAACTTGTAGAGCTTCTCAAGTCGATGGAGGTGCTGCCGAATGGTTTCTCCACTCACACTGAATTGTAGACCCAGTTTCTCACATATTTGGAAAATGTTCGCCTCAGTTGCTGCCTGAAGATCTACATTTTGTATATGTGTTGGTCTTCCGGCACGTGGTACGTCTTCGAGTGTTTCGTCACCTTCCTTAAACTTGTTAAACCACCAGTGTACTGTCCGCATAGTCACGACACCCTCACCAAAGGCTTGGCATATCTTTCGCCCTGTTGCAGCGGTGTTTGACCCCAGTTTGAACTCGTAGAGCATACATGCCCTTATGACACTCTATGTAGGTCCCATGTTCACTCTGTAATTACGCAAGTTCACGGTGTAACTGAACTGCCACAACCAGGTAGTATGTTGAGTATACCCACACCAACAACTGACCTTCGCCTTATATCCATTTGCTTTAAACTGACGGTGTGAGGGCCAATTGAACACAGACATCCACAAAAATGACAGAACTTTCTTGGTTACTTTTATTTTTAAAAAGTCAACGAGACTAACTCTGAAAATAGATCCTCTCCTCCAGCATGTCTGTAGAGACTTACTTCTTGCAAATATTGTTCAATTGAAGACTTATTGACTCATTTCATGAAATTTATGTTCGCCACTAATTTTCAATTTTGTATGTATTATCTTCAAATTTCAGAGTGAAAGGTGAAGTTAGATCAGTAAAAGACTGTTTCTCCGATTTCAGATCCTTATTGACACTGAAAAGTAACTTTTTCTGAAATATATCTATATCATTAGGAAGTCTACATTGAATTTCTTTAGTTTTTTTACTAAAACTTACACGTCTTCCCCGATAATTTTACTCAATGCCTACTAATAACTTACAGGTTTTGAGCTCATTCTCTGCTGTGTAACCAACATATGAGAAGGTATCAATATAACCATCAATGCTATATTTTGTGGGGACAATCTAGCAGTGGCTACCACTTAGAAAACTCATCAAACATGAGACCATATCAATGTTGTGAAGTATCTGTCTATTGGAAATGAAGTAACTGTGTATTTGATATAAAGAAACATGAACTTTTGAAAACTTTGAAAGAAAACTTTGTTTAGAAGTGTACATTCTCAGACACGTGTTGTAAATGCACATTTGTTAAATAAACTCGACTAGCTTCCTTCTTTCCTTTCCGCCTACCTTCAAACACAGCCTGATACTTCCCGATTAGGTCATCATTCTTGAATTGATCAAAACCACGAAGAACAGAACAACAAGGGGTATTCGACACGCGATGTAGAGAGGTGCAGGATCATCGGAGAGAAACGGATCCCACCATTGGAGGACCACCAACTCCACAAGTCAAAGAGTACCATTCTGACGGTTCATCGCCGCAGACACTTTTAAGTTTGTCACCAGAGTAGTAGAATGAAGGTGTAGGAGGACAACATCGCAAAGACGCATCATCGACGCCCCTTGCAGTTCAACAGGATTAAGATCCAGATGTTGACTGTCACCAGCTAATCCAGATTTCTCCAGATATTCATTCCAGATGACCAGGACGACGCCAGCTTCATTGGATACATCAGGCTAGTGCTCATTCCTATTCTTTAATTACAACCTTTCTCTTTCTCTCACCCTTTTCCCCAACTAGTCATTTTCTAAATTAGAAACATTTGAATTTTATTTAAATTCAACCACAATTTTACAGTTAAGTACCGTGTTGTGCATCAGTTCCATCCCCATTTGATTGTACTTATCTATTTCATATTCTGAGCTATAACTGATGACACAGCGCCGGCACATGATGGAGATGCTGTGAGGCTTACGCCTTTGATACGATCCTAAAATTTCGATAAATTACGATTCTAAATATTCGGTAGATGCTTTAAGATCCCAAATTTTGAGTAATTTGTACTGTGTAATTTTAGTTTGTCGAGAGAAATTAAGTAGAGTTATTTTTAACCCACCCACAATATGATACACAGAATATATCAAAAAGTAGCTAAACTCAGAAAATGGCTAGAAGTGGCTAAAAGCAGAAAGCATATGGCTAGAAAAGCCAAGTGGCTATTTGGAAAATTTGTGGCTAGCCAAGTTCTTAAAGTGGCTAAATTTGCAACCCTACCGCAAGAAAGCGATGTATATAGGACTCAGGAACTGGAGCATAACCAAACAAACAGACAACTTTGTTGAACTGAGATACAAGAAGACAGTTTTTCCTAACGCGAAACTGTTGTTTTCACAGGGCACACGTGTTTAACCAATAAACAAAAAAAGAGAACCAGACAGTAAACTAAGCGCCGTAACCACACTACAGTATAATAGATGTTTTGTCTATATAATTGTGCAGGACAGAGCAATATGTTAGTTTGACGCTGGAATGCAATAAGAGATTAGGAATTTTCCCCGCCGATGGTTTCAAAGAGTCTGCAGAACGCTGTACTAGTATCTGGTAGGTATATGTCTTTATGTCAGTTTCTATTGACTTAAATACCAAAACGTATCTATAGTGGACATGTTGGTACTATCGGCATCTTGAGTGGAAGGTGGTAGTTTTTGTTTTACTTTGGAGTAGGGCCTACTACTTTACGTCTTCTACGGTGATAGCGTGTGTATGCGTTAGAGGCTATGATAGTAAATACATTCTTCCAGTATGTATTTTGTACACCATAGCAGTAGAATACAATAGTTGTGATAATTTGGAGAGCCACTGGGAGCAACTCACAGTCTTGGCTGCTACGTATTGACTGTATATCCTTACTGCTAATCGCTACATTACGACACTTCTATAGGCATAAGTGGTATTCTAACCCGAGACAACTCGAAGCATCATATTTCAACAGAACAATGTGTAGCCACATATATCCACTAATGTAATAAGATTCTGTAAGAAACGATGGGTGCTGGTCCTTTTCTGGCCTCCTGGCACTTCTTGCAGCATACATATAAGGTTTGATACCGTGCGGATTTATCAAGGTTAGAGTTATACACTTCTGTACACAGAAACCTACCCTAGTAGCCAGTGGTGCCCACCCCCCTTATGTCCATGACGCACACCCCAATTGTCTATCCGTAGGTGTTCTACCATGAAAAAAAAATCGATTATTTTTATACCTTCTCAAACATATTTATATAGACTTTTAACCCCCCAAATATTTCAATGACGCAGTTTGCGTCATAGCCCCCCCCCCTTGTGGGCACCCCTGCTAGTAGCAGAGACAACTTGCAAACCGCTTGCTGTAAGCTTCCACTGGAAGTTGGCAAGATTGCATGCAGCTTGATTGGAAAGAGTGCATGTATGCTGCAAGTTGGATTCCATTAACAAAGTTACAAGGGGTAACGTTGCATTCAGTGTTCCATTCAAGCTTAAAACAAGCGTTTTACAGTATCGACAAGTCAACAGCCAATGAACGGCCAGTGATGCTATGACTGCGAAGGGTCTAAAGCATCGCTTGCAAGTACAACAAGAGGCAGATTGTATGAAAGCAAGCGCTGAAAGGGGAAGCGTAGAAAACCAAAAGCCAGGCACGTGCCAACTGATCGAAAGCTTTCTTGCTACTTTGGTAGACTCCCTTCCAGAGATTAAATTCGAAAAGTTGAACCTATATTCTTAGGCCCCTTTGATCCCCTCACAAGAGAAATGAATTTTCCCTTAATCTGCTATGGTGCAACATGTGTATTCTTTAACAGAAATATACCACCTGGACATTGCTACCAAGTAAATAGACAAGTAACATGTAGAAATCAATCATAACAAATATATATATATATATATATATATATATATATATATATATATATATATATATATATATATATATATATATATATAAAGGAAATAAAAGTATAAAGACGCATACTGCATGACGGTTCAGATCCTGTCCACGAAATGAAGTTTATTTGTTAATAATGAATCCGCATTTTATTGATAAGAAGCATTTATGTATCAATGTAAGAAACTTATATTCTATTACAGATATACATTATAGTACTCTAGAACATATATACTATATTAAAAGTAGATGTCAACTCCTTGAACTTTTGTCCCTAATGTATACTCTTAAACAGAAAACAATATGAAAACATGTTCATCTTAGAAACTAATTCTTTCATATCTCGAGCATTGGGAATCATCGTAGAAGAAAATAAGTGGTCAGTTCTAGCAAGTGTCCGTTCTCAGCACGGGAAGAATAACGTGTAATAAATATAAAACTGGAAATTGATTATTGTGTGATCTTCGATATATAATATGTTCATTAAAAATACGTGATTCACCCTTTTCCTTTAAGATTTGGAACAATGTTGCCAGATTTGAAGATTAAAAAGTAGCAGATTTAAACTATTTGTAGCTCAAACAAAAAATGAATTATTTCGCAGCTATGCACTCTTAACTACTCACGCTTCCTTATTGATTTAATCGAAACATCTGCAGTCCGAAATACGTTAGATATCTTGGTTGGTAACGGTTAGGCGGCGACAACTTTTAGACTGTTGGCGGTGATGTGTTAGGGCAAACTTCATATTACGTCACGATCAGTTGAACTGCAGTGTGCAATTAATTTAACATACGTTGGTAGTATAAAATTGACCACCTTTCTCATTCCCAAGATGACATGTTTACTTAAGTCTGTTTTCTGGGCTCTGAAACACATTTTACAACATTTACAGTATGTCTTCTCACTATTATCCCTCACTTCTTTAATTCATTTACTAAATTCTTTATCTGAGAGCCATGAATTTTGGAAGTCTTTAATTGTAACCCCATTTACTCATTATCTTAATATGGATGATACAATAACACAATTAAATTTGCAATCTTCACATTTACACAGCTGCCTATAAGCCTAACCAGTGGCGTATTTACGATTTTGTTTCGGGATGGGCTTTGTTAGCTTTCGGGGGGAGGGGCTCTGCCTGAAAATGTGAAAATTCTGCAAGATAATTCATATACTTGACTATAGTAAGATTTCAGGGAGGGCTTAAGCCCGGAAGCCCTCCTTAAATACGCCACTGAGCCTAACCAAGACAGCAACACGGTCAGTGGTACTGCAGGAGCACAAACTCAACAAAAGTCTAGTGTTATCAGATCTGGAGATTAAAAAAGCACTAAAACAAGATTTGAACTAATATCAAACATGTTAGTTTTAGTAAAACTATTGTTCATTGTGAATAGAATACTCAACGAACAAACCTTTGATTCTATTATATAAAACTAATAATTTGCGATTTCACATATTATGAAAACAAGAAAGTAGTGCATTCTTAAGAGTTATAGCCTCCATATTATCTAAAGTAGCCCAAAAAGTAACGTGTCGCCCAATTTGAAATTTTGATAGCGAGAACACTAAAAAAAAAAAATCGCCCAATCTGCTACTTATAGCCCAATCTGGCAACACTGACTTGGAATTTTCGAAAACGGTGAATCATGTATTTTTAATGAACATATTATGTACCGAAGAGCATACCCACAACTTAGCAAATTCGTATATTGGCTCCTTTCTTTATAAAGAAAGAGAAAATTGAATAATTTAAAAATTTGATCTTTTCGTTTCTAGGAGTGGAGTTCTCGAAAATACTGAAACGTGTATTCCTTCACTTTTAGTTAAGAATTCATACAGGATGCTTTCACAAAGTTTCAAGACTGAGTTTTACCTGAGTAGGAGCACGCGCGCAGACCCATTCCACCGACAGGCTACTGTAGTGGGGGATGTCAGCTAACCGACCGCACGAGTGTCAGTTGCCTCCGAGACGTGGGAGTGAGTAGATCGCTAGTGGCGTGAGTGCGTGTCAGTGACTCCCTACGAAGCCTGAGTGAGTGGAAAATGCAGCCACATTTGGAGCAGCGTTATGCGAAACTGAACAAAACAGCTACAGAGACTTTTCGTATGATTCAAGAGGCTTGAAAATAATACGTCATGTCACGTGCAATCATTTTCATGTTGCACATGAGATTCAAAGAGGGCCGCGCTAAAGACGATGACCGCTCAGGGAGACCTGCAACCAGCCAAAGTGAAGAAAATGTGGTGAAAGTGTATTCCGAACTTTTAAACACTGGTCGTCGTCTTAATGTTAGAATAATTGCCGATGAACTGGGATTAGATCCGACTATGGTGTTCAATTTAGTGACACAAGATTTGAAGATGAGAAAAGTGTATGTCAAATTTGTTTCCAAAGTTCTGACGGATGAACAGAAGGCAAGGCGAAGAAATTCTTGAACGTTTGCAAGACGATCCCCATTTTTTTGGTTAAAGTTGTTACTTGTGATGAGATCTGGGTCTACGAGTACGATTCTGGGACGAAATGACAAAGTGCGGAACGCCCCCTCCCCATTTCCAAAGCCCAAGAAAGCTCGCATGATAAAGTCACGCGTGAAAAGCATGTTCATTGTTTTCTTCGATGACAGAGGACTGATTTATAAAGAGTTTGTTCCTGTCGGACAAAGTGTCATAAGTTCGTTTTACCCTGGAGTGTTCCGCCGCTTGAAGGGATCGAGTCAATCGAGTCCGCCCAGACATCAAAGCCTATTGATTTCGTCACAACGATAACGCACCCTCTCACACGTCGCTCGCCGCTGCCGAAGTTTTGGCGCAGTTCAAAGTGGCATCACTGCCGCATCCATCGTACAGCCTTGACCTCGCTCCCAGCGATTTTTTTGTTCCCCTGAATGAAGAAAGACCTGAAAGAAAAGCGATTCGACACGATTCCAGCCTTCCAAGCGGCTTCTACGAGGTCCCTTCATAACCTTGCTCGCGAAGACATTTAGGGAGCCTATGAACAATGGAAAACACGTTGGCAGCGGTGTGTTGATGCCCAAGGGTCATATTTCGAAGACTTTTAGGTCGCTGTAGAAAAATGTGTAGTATATTTGTAATTCTGAGACCAGTCTTGAAACTTCGTGAAATCACCCTGTACACTGAATTTCACACCTCTATCTTCAGCGAATCTTCTGAAAAAACAAAAAGCAATTTAGATATTATATAAATGATTCCTACATTCATTTCCCGGTTCCATGTACAGGGTGCATCATTTTTAATGTCCAACCGTGATAAGGTAGATACTAAAAACAGAGAAAAGTGAAACGTTGTACAAAGTAACTACAAGGAAGGGGATATCTTTGCACGGATTAAACAGGGACATCCAACAAACAGTGTTGCCAACCCAATATATTACATATTTCAAATCAACATGTCAAACGAAAACTTAAAATATCATATTTATTATTCAGTGTTGCAAATCCCTCCCACCGATCCATTAAGCAATATCTAGGCTTTCGTTGATGAAGCACATCTTCTGAAATTATTGAAGAACGATTCCTTTGATAAACTATTTGTTCCACTCGAAAGTATTGTCGTAAAGGAAGTAATAATTCAATCTATTTTAGAGAACGATCATGGCAAACTGCACTCAGATATATTGTTGTTACATCCAGCGAAAGACAACGAATTTTATAATGCATTTCAGTTGATTTCTTGAGAAGCAAATGCAGCTTTAGAATATTTTCTAGCAACCAAAAAAGGAAGTTGTTGAATTTTTCAAACTAACAAATACATAGGAATTGTGTTTGCAGAGATGCAGTTGCATGTGACAGAAAAAATTGACTGGATAAATTGAAGAGTATTTTCGATGTACAAGACAACTCAAATCCCAATGAGGTTCCCTTTGTATTTTATCACAGAAAGTTACTACCGTTTCAATAATGCATCATTCTTCATCAAATGTACTTCTTGGTCTATACGATGAGATGAGGGAGAAGCAAAATGTACATTTTCTTATGACAGCAAAACTGAATCAAAACGTTTTTGAAAATTTATTCCCCGACTTTGTGGAATGGAAGGATTTTATGACCGTTGTTCTATTCTTCACTTCCTCACGTAGACAAGTGTTCATGTAAGACTGAAGGGAGGAACTAACAATTCTTCTGCCCTGATATACTTCTTGGACAACAAAATTTCTTTGAATTCAGGGCTATCAAGATTGCGAACTATGATGGTGTTGCCGCGGGAAGAAAGCGAATTATTGGATGTAGTTTGTAAATCTGATGTCTACTGTACAAATAGAAAAGTTATACTAGATTCTAATAAAAGATCAACTTGAATCCCAGATGTAAATTCTTCATTACTCATTTATCTCAAGGAAGTTATAGATACATAGCAATCTTAGAATATTCAACAAGACCTCAAAGTTAATGCAATTAATGATGCATTAGAAATACTCATATTATCTCAGTTCTAAACCATATTATCTCAGCCCTTCAATTGTTAGCCGTTACTTGGACATTAGACATTTCAAAAAAGTTCATATATGCACGCAGGGCTGGCCCTAGGCAATTTCCGACTCCTTTTTCCAGAAAGAACAAATCTTAAAAGCCACGATTTTAAATATGCTACCCCATTATGAACAACGAAGGGGGGAAAGGTACTCGCACTCAGAAAGGACTAAACCCTACAAATACAATCTCATTATGTCTGCTTTTCTTATTTCTTTAAGTACCGCAATAATCTATTATGCTAGTGAAAGACAAAGCAAACACACCTGCAGACGAAAGATGGTAACCTTTTTTACAGAATTCAATATCGAGCTTCAATCTCAATATATCAGTTTGCAATTTCACTGCAACTAACTTTTATCTTTATTTTTTATTTTCTTCTACATCTGCTAAAAAAAAAATTCTTTCCACCTTCAATGATAAAGAACTTATTTGTGACAAAGATATGACGTTTTCATATCAAAACTATGATAACTAATTAATAGAACAAGTGTTCGCTACTGTTCGAGAATTGAGTTCTTGTATTTGACAATAATCAAGCAATTCATGCTGGAATTTGTTTGACCATTTGCTTTAGCACTATTCATGTGACCTTAAACTATTGCGATCTAAACATGATTTTTTTGAATATAGTACTCAAATAGAAGGTCAGTTTAGCAAATTTCTCTACCTTCTTCATGAAGTCTAGTGGCGTCGGAAGTATTTTTCAGCTGCGGGCGCAAAAACGTGGGAATGTAAGGTAGGTAAGATAATACGAATATATGTTCATAATGTAACAATAATTGGATTTGGTTGAATAATAATAATATAATGCAACTGTAAACAGTTTCGTGATGGTAAAATTGCCATATACGAGAAGCATCTTGGTTTACATCTTTAAGATTAATTAATCCAATGCCAGTTTCGTGCTCGGTTTTGGTATGGTGCAGTAATATAACGTATAAAAAAATTGTAGCACTTACAATGGCTGTTTGTAAGTATTTTTTTTATTTTTTATTTATTTTATTTATTTATTATTATTATTATTATTTTTACATTTTTATACGTTTGAAAATTACTGCACCATACCAAAACCCAGCACAAAATAACTGTTGGAAATGGCCATACGGACACTATTCAAGAATCTTGAAGCTGCTTAAAGCACTTGGAAACGAGAAAATTAAAATTATCACAATATTGCGAGCGGTGATTATATTCAAAGAGAAAAGGCGGAAAGGCTGTTACTCATCGCAAAAAATATGTAGCCGAATTTTCTTCTACATGCAACAGGTAGAAGCTCCTACTTCCTACATCAGCATGTAGTAGACTTCAAAAAGGATAAAAAAAACATGAAAGATGGTTAAAAAATGGTTAAAAGATTAAAATATTTAAAAAACAAATCTTCTGTTAAGCATTAAAACACTCGTTGCATGGAGCTACTTGTTGCATGTAGAAGAAAATTCTGCTACATATTTTTTTGCGGTGAGTAATAGCCTTTTCGATTTTTCTCATTAAAATTAAAACTATATTTTTAAAAATCCAGTTATGGTATTGCAGTACACTGTAATATGAAATTACTATTAAAACTACAAACTTTGTAGTACTTTAGAATACAAAGTATCGTAAACATTATAAAACAAGCTTCATAATAAAGTAAAAACCAAGAAGGTATATTTTTTCTGCTTATTTGACTTCGTGCCAGAAATGGAAAGGTAGAATTTTCACCAGACTCCATAAAATTTATGTAGAAAATTCAATCACACAAATTATCCAGAGCTACACGTACTTTTTGTTACTACACTCACTTCAGTAGCCTATATCCAGTTCGAATTACATTCACCTCTCCTCCTACTGTCATTATATTCACTTCACTTTACACTAATAAAGTACGACACAATTAATAAGGAATAATTCAAATTTATATTGAATTTTAAGTGCTATTTCGTAATATAAAGAATTGGTTATATAACGCTTAACATTTGATTCTTACTTGATTCTAGATTTATTTCTTTTCAAAATTGACCAAAAGTTGCTTTCCTTTCGCTTGTCTTCGATGTATATTCTCTTACAATGATGTTTAAACCTAACATTGGAGCCTGATCGTTATGTGCTACGCCTCTTCTGTCGTTATGTGCTACGCCTCTGCCCTCACTTATCAGAGTGTTATCGAGTGTAATGTCACATTGTAGTATATGTTTAACTGTGCTTCTATGCATATTTTCATCGAACTCGTGCCATATTTCGTCTCATTATCCACAACGTATTGTGTTGGCAGTGTCCCTACTCCTCTCCCATAAGTACGGAACGATTGTGATCGAGGGTTTTTACCGCCTATGGATTTTCGTGTTCACTAACACAAATCGATTGACCATAGTCTCGTTCCACAGTTCATGTGACACCAGAAAAGGTTTCCTCGTCAATGCAAATGCACGTGTTGCACATATGGTAGAGCAGAAGCGTCATTTCAGATTTTGCTTGGGGGGGGGCAAAACCCCCTGATATAAGTAAAATTTCGCGTATTTCACTGATTTACTACTATTTTATTGATAAAATCTATAGAAATCTCAAACTCAGGGGGGACAATTGCCCCTCCCTGCCCCCTAAATGACGCCCATGTGGTAGAGCCGGCCTTGTGTGTACAATGAAATAATTACTTCGATTCATTACCCCAGTAGTAACTCAAGGGTTAATTCTAATTACGGGGGGCCAAAAGTAGGTAAAAACAGGGCCGTAACTTGTACGGGGCAAGGGGCAATTGCCCCCAGGGAAGCTCGCCGCCGTTCGAGGGGGCCCGTTTTAAGAGAAAATGTTTTTACTCCATATACGATACGAACATGAAATTATAAATGAAGCATCAAACAGGTTCACTACATTACATAAGCAAAACAGCACACAAAAGGTAAACAAAACAAAAATGAGTCGTGGGCCCATTTCAGTAAAAAAATGTCTACTATTGGGGGCCCTAGAAATTACATTTATTCGTATGGTTTTGAGATTTGTCAATATTGTCCCCTTATTTAATTTGTCATGTATGTAACAGGCCCAGGGGCGTAACTAACGGCCCCGCAGACCTTGCCGTGCGGGAGGACCCACACAACTTTCGCTCTCCTTATACATTATAAGTACACAGCAACAATCAAATTATTTATTTCTTCCCTGTAAATTTTCAATATTTTGCTAGAAGTGGATGACCAACTTTGGAACTTAACCCCCGTTAAAAAATAACACGTAGACTTCTTTGATGATTAATATACCTAATCAATATAACAGCATTTATAATAAATATCAATGAATATACACATACAGATATATTTGTAATAACAAAATTCCAGTACCATTTGCTAGTCAAACTTGCAGGCTAAACGTTGTACATGACGAATAAACTGAAACCAACTTATCATTCCATATCGAATTAATTGTGGTTAGAACTTTTCCTCGAATTCAATACGTTAGGGAAACAACATTAGATGGTCAAGCTAACATATCTTCAGGACTCATTTCATACAATAATTATCATTAACTAACAACTTACTCGGTTCAAGGCTAGCGAAACAATAAAAATACATCCGATATACTGTATTTCAATTCAGCTAATGCCATTTCGACTCTGCGAAAAAGTTATTTTACAGAAACACTATTATCCTTTTAAAACTTCCTTCCCATGGATCACTTTCATCACACTAGAAAAACAGGAAAAATAAGCTTGTAATCTATATCATAAGGCGAATATTTCTTTGCCTAAAAGTAAAAATAAGATTGTTTTTCGAAGTAATCCGTTAATTTTTTGTACGAAGACGACACAACAAAGAATTACACCAAGGTATATAAAATAAAGGAATTACACTACCTTTTTGTTTTTCAATTTTTATTATCAAATTCAAAGACTAATTATATCTACCAGAAAGTCCATTATTCACTACTCTAGGTGCAGATATAGAATATTATAACCTATCATTATAATAATAGGTTTTATAATAATTCTAAGTAGTACAACGTTTATTTATTACGAAAGAATTTTCCCGTGGACTCCCTCTGAATTTCTCTCAGGGTCTAGCTATCATGTGACAAAGAATTAAATCTACTAACTGCTTTCACACACAATATAATTTTGAAACTTGGGAGCCTAGTGGTATCTTTGTGTCTGTAGTATGTAATAATGCTGATACGTTATCTCTTGAACATCTTAATGCTATTTGTCGTTTGACTTCAGAAGACTGAAGTTAGCCTGCAAGTACAAGTTGCCTATAGTTAAAACATATCAGATGTACGATCTTGTTTAATAAAACCTGCCCCTCCCCCTCCTCTATCTGAAAAGCCATATATTGTTATTCACATATGAAATTCAAAGACAAAGGCAATCGTCTTTATCCAGTCATATTTTAATTTCAAGTGTAAGTATTAAAATGTGCTACGCATGGTTGCAAGAGGGTTTTTTTTTTTTTTTTTTTTTTTTGTTAATACTGTACTTAGCTACCTAATATTGGAACTAATTTTCTTCATGAATTGATGTAAGAAACGGCCGCGTGATTTTCGACCAATTATTTCCTCACTGGTATCTATGAGCAATGAGATAACAACAGTGGAAGACAAACTTCGTTCTTCTCAAACTTGATACTTTGAAAAACTTATGAAAGTACTTGTAGTTACGTTATCCAAATACATATTCAATCAAGTCAGTTTCAGAAGTAGCATTAATCTTATAATAACGTAATGGTTGTAAGAGTTACCCTGAAAATGTATTTTGTATGTTTTCTTTTTTTCGTAATTTAGAGATTTTTCCTGAATTTCACTGAAGTTATAAGGAACCTTAAATTATCAGGCATTCCACTTTAATAGCTCCCCTTTCAGCCCCAATGCGATATTGGGTATATTTACAGCTTAGTGCATGATCGTGCATATTTGATTTCTAACTTGCTTGCTTATAGCGTTGCCCTCAAGACGAGATGAGAATACAGGTTTTGTCGTCTCGTGTCGTAAATGTTTGTAAAAATCCTGTCTCGAATCAAAAAAATTTCTCGTCTCCTTTTGTAAATTTATGTACAAAATGTGTCCTGATTTTCGTCTTAGATTCGTGTAGAATTTATCAGAATTCTTCCAGGTTACGACGAGTCCACGAAAGATTGATATAACGAAATCTTTGAGTTTTATGTCCCACGATTATGCCGGTTAGGCTAAAGGAGACGGTGATGATGAGTAATGAATGAAATGGTGGAATGAAGAAAATGGGAGGAAACGGGAGAACCCCGAGAAAACCCACGCACACGGTGTTTGTCCACCACAAAGTTCACTTGGCGGGGGCTGGGATCGAACCCGAGACCCCAAGCACCAGAGGTGAACGCTCTACCACTGAGCCACTGCGGCCCGGTATTGATATAACGACACTTAAATCATATTTATTAATGAAGTAAATTGTGTAATGACTTGCGTATCTTTAAACGTTGATAAATGCTCTTTCTTGTGTTCATACTATTACCTTATCAAATTGCATATGACATATATACAATTAATCATATCCTATATTTTGAAAACGGGATATCCTATGTCTCCCGAAAGTTCTAGTGTTTCTTGTGAGTATTCTACAATTTGTTTCCTGCGATGATTTTTGCCCCGAGCTTCCCTTGAATTTGTCCCTATGCATATTTTATAGACTTAAAAATACTAGAGACAGCCACCAGAAAATAATGAGTACACATCCTACATATCCTCTCGTCAAAAACTTCGGAACGAGTCGAATCGAACAATTTTAATTTGTTTTCTTTGCCACAAAAAGTATCTGATCCTTTGTACAATACCGAGGTTAGTTTATTTGCCGAGTAAGTTAATATGGAGGATGTATGTATTTATCTTTTTTTTTTTTTTTTTTTTTTTTTTTTGCTTGTTACTTAAAATGTTTTGCAAATAACCTCAATAACTTTTGAAACTGTTTGTCTTCACTTGAGCATATACAGATCACAGTGAGAAATAAAGATAAAAGCTGTTTCCTCTAGTAATACCCGACAAGATCTTAAATAATATATATAAAAAAGAAAATGACTAAAACTAATTTCTTTCATTAAGACACTGCTGGTATGAATAGAAAGCTTGCAATAGTAAGGTGTTTGTAGATGACTGTCAATTAGAATTGAAATATTATTAGCAGTTCGAATTTTGGAGCATAATGAATAAATCGAAAATTTATGTTGAAATCTTCATTTATCAAGCAAGAAACAAAATAGTTTAAAATCCGACAATTCAAATTAATTTCCTGCCATTCTGTCCTCCTGCCATTTTGTCCCCTGCCATTTCGTCCGCCTGCCATTTCGTCCTCTGCCATTTTGTCCTCCTGCCATTGTGTCCCCTGCCATTTTGTCCTCCTGCCATTCTGTCCGTTCCCCCAGGCAACTAGCCTGGGTAGCCTAGTGACGTCTCTACCTAAAATAACAGGAATATCTGCAGGCAACGTGCATCAAACTAGCAAGTTTCCTTTCTGCATTAGAACTAATTGATACAGAAAGTTATGGAGTATTCTATTCCTCGAGTTCAGCGACATCGCCGTCGCAAATGCACTGAGTAATGCGTAAATAATTGAGGATTGTCTCACCAAAGGCGGGAAGAACGCCGGGATTTTTTTTTTCTTTTTTAGAATCTCATTTCATGCTGCGCATGCATTGATACATGTATCAAGATTGAAAATTCAGGTTTCCTCAGTTATGTTCTATTTTATGGGTGCAGTGTTATTCATGATATATCAACTTATTTTAGCACCAATTGTATAGGACCGTAACTTATGGGAGGGCAGAGGGCGCAACTGCCCCTCCAGGGAAGCTGCCCGCTGTTCGAAGGGAGTCCAGATTAAGAGAAAATTTTCTTACTCTATATACGATATGAACATAAAATTTTAAATGAAGCATGAAACAGGTTCACTACATTACATAAACAAAACAGCACACGAAAGGTAAATAAAAAAAATGAGTCATAGGCACATTTCAGTTAAAAATGTCTACTATTAGGGACCCTAGAAATAATATTTATTGGTATGGCTTTGAGATTTGTCAATATTGTCCCCTTAATTAGTTTGTCATATATGGAACGGGCCCAGGGAAGTAACTAACCGCCCCACAGATCTTGCCGTGCGGGAGGGCCCACAGGTTCCGGGAGGTCCATAAAGACTAAGAGAAAGACTTAAAGAGGGGGCCCAAGGATTAGAAAAACAACTTTTTCTAGGGGACCCAAATACGCGTAGTAATACTTGCCCCTCACAAAAAATCTAAGTTACGGCGCTGCGTTTGTAGGCTTAATAAGTGTTTTGGAGTGGCAGAAACAGTGCAGATTAAGAATGCGTGGACCTGTTTTATTAAAATTTATAGGTAAAATGTGTTAATTCAGAACGAAAGACAAATGTTTAAGGAATTTATTTATGCAGGCGCAGAACATATGTCATCTGTGAACATAGATTCAGCAATAAGGTGTTGCTTTTATTTCTATGAAAATCTCGATAAGAGGCGTTATTCCAGGGCAGCACAATAATGAACAAGGGACTTGAAATATGACTTTATTTCGCTGGCCTGAACTTATCCTAACTTAACCCGAACTACTGCTGGTCTACTACTACTACTATACTATTACTACTACTACTCAACTGCTACC
Source organism: Thermobia domestica (assembly GCF_964235325.1). Taxonomy (NCBI): domain Eukaryota; kingdom Metazoa; phylum Arthropoda; class Insecta; order Zygentoma; family Lepismatidae; genus Thermobia; species Thermobia domestica. The sequence goes on from NC_137468.1 coordinate 158,212,209, forward strand.
ACTACTGCCTTATTATACTACTACTAATACTACTAGCGTATTACTATACTACATATATTTCTACTAACATATATTTCCTGCAGTAGTCAGGCTTTTAGTATGGTGTTAATCGTACGTCAAAACGGGACTCTGCATAAGGCGGGCAGAGTCTAGAAGGCGTGTTGACATTATTTTTAGTGGTCGAAGTGAGACGGTATGCGGTGATATGCCATACCACCTCTGGTTTTACAGTGATGAAGGCATACCGTCTCTGGTTTTTCAATGATTAAAATATACGGTCACTCGAGAGCAGATGCTAAATACCTTTATTTATCTATTTTTATGTACAGTAATTGAGGAATAACTTTGCACGTAAAAATAATTTATTTTTAATGTAGAAATAATTTCTAAGTTTACAACATCGACAGGTTTCTTACCTGTTTCCTTCCTTTTGTTTTTAAAGTGAGATGTCTTCAAAGAAGTTCACTTAGTTTATATTTCGATATGCCATATTAATTTTGTTCTTTTATATATGTGTGTGTGCCTTCTTGCCTTAATAAATGCCGTGTTTTGAGCATGGGCGGACTTCGGGGTTATCTGCTATGGAAGCGATCCTTCCATGTGTTTGGAATAATCCACAGTCGAGTGGGGCACCAGGAGTTTTCCCGCAGGAAACTGTTAATGTCATCATTCGGTTTTTGAACATTTTCGTGTATGATTCTTTCTAATACAACATAACGGGATATTTTTTTTTCAGAAAGTTGTTGTAATGAGGGAATCAAAGTCTCTCCATGCCCCTCCACCCGCGTTACTAGAAAGAAGCTCTTCAATGGTTTCCAGTCATTATGTAAATAGAATGCATTCTTTTAGGCAACATACCCTCACTGCATTTCAACATTTAGATAGCCGGTATGTTGAGTCAAAATTGTAATGAAAAATATCGCCTCTGCTTTTTCTCCACACTGACTATTTTCATCAAGAAATGTGAGTTTTAAAGTAATATGAATTTGTCCACGTATTCTTGATCTGAACTGCGGAAACTGCGCTATCCCAAGTTGAGGATACACATAAACATTGATGTAATGAATAATTATGCAGCCTGTACCTGAGCTACACGAGGTTTACGTTTGCACACCCACTGGCTCAACTTTTGAAGCATCCCGTTTTATTTACTTATCGGCGTCGACCATACAATGAACACTGCATGGACGACGTCGCGCATAGTACGAACTGTTGACAAAACCAAAGTAGGCAAATCACTTACTGACAAGTTTTTCTACTGACTTAAAATAGGAAGGTCATTAAATGACATGAATTCCCGCCTATAGCTGTGTTCTATTCTGGGATTACATGCTTGAGAAGCACATTTATTAATCAAGAAATATCGAACCCACAGGTTCAGCACTCACATAGACGCATTACTTATGAAGTGTATGAAAACTAGCCATATGTCGGATTGCAGGGAGAAACATTTTTTGTTGAAAATCATTGCTGTTTTCTTAAATATTGCCTAGTTTCTTAAATGTTTGTGAGGTTAATCTAGATTAAGCCAAACATATCACTAACTAAAAACTTTCAGACGGTATTGATGAGTGTACGTAGCCGTTAACACTCTTGCCTTTGGTCCCGGGCTCGATTTCCGGCAGGGTCAGTCGTTCGGAAAGGTGTAACAGCTTTTTCAGGCCAGCTATCCTGAATGAGTTTTTTTCCTGGGATTTCTTCATTCACACCAGGTGAATGCCGGGATGGTATCTAAATTACATGCCCCAGGCCGCTTATCTTACCCGTTCTTTATATCCCTCCTCCGAACCTTGATTGTGTGCTCGCCGAGGGTGTTATTCCTCCAAAGTGACACGCTTAAGGTCATAGATGCAGGTAATGGCCATAACTTGTATCAATAATAAATGAATCAGTATTGACGAGCGAGCGAAGTCAGGTTAAAGCGCCGCAATGCAGGTTATATTCGCCCATTATAATTAAAAGCAAATGGTAATTGCAAAATTTTCCATTCCGCACATGGCATTTCCGGTCTACACAGTTCACACAATTACTCACGTATCAATATCAATTATTATTCCGCAACATGAACTCATTCCACCTGTAAACATTGTGTTTTTACGTAGTTTTGGTCCCCTGTAATCCTACATAACCCGAGAACGATATTACATATTTGTTTCGTAAATTATGCAAATTCAAACTCATAAAATAGGACAGCAATATCCTTTTCTACATACAGTAAACGTTATACAATTTTTAAAAATTAGTAGTACAGTCCTCTTTCACACGCAGTCATTCATTTTAATAATAAAAATTCTGTTTTTATGTTTATGTATCCTACGCGAATTAGTCCCAGAAGCGACAGTCCTATTAGCGACAGGAACTGTTATCTGTCCTATGAGCTACCGATTCATTTACACTGAGATGGGGGAAGATGATATGATTCCATCTAGCAAATATGTTTGCCTCTGGCGTTACTAGCGCCCGAACAACCTTGGTATGAAATATGTACCTGCCAGTGATACTGTTCCTCAAATATATTTTCCCTCTACTGTAAGTGCAAATAAAACTTATTTTAATTTTGAGTTAGGTTTGACGTAAAACATATCAAGTAACTTAACGGTACAACAGGGATATTTCCACGAAAAGTATATTCCTATGTTATTATTGAAAATTCAGTTGTAATATCCCTTTTCTTCAGAAGCTCTGTTTTCTGTACTTAATTTGATTCAAATCTAAGTACTCACTAAACACAGTAATATATTTTATTGTGAAGAAACTTTAACGTGTAACGGTTTCGCCAACTATCTACTTTTTAGACTTCCTAAGACACTGTGAATAAAATGAAATACAAATGTCAATGATAAGAGACAGCTTTTGAGATACCTTACATCTGATTGGCTATTCTCAACCAATCCCTTCAATTACAATACAGTTCACTCTAAACAATCCAAAAGGTTAACAAACTTTTTAAACTACCTTCCCTCTATTGTAAGCTACTAAAACGTAAACTAATTGATTAATTTGCTTCCTCTCTTGTTTTGACTTATACATAAAAGCTTGTCGTATAGCAATCTGAAATAATTCCTTATAACTAGACGAACTGTTAAGTCCTGCAAGGGATTTGTAACTTGTGTAATAATTTCTTCGAATACACCGTGTTTTCAGATGTCTTTTATATCCTCAAGTAGTGAACACCCTCTTTCCATGGACGCCCGATGGGAAGGCAGGGATCGCCCTCTGGCTCAAAAAAATGTATACGTAATATAGCAAACCGTGTATATTAAATACCAGATATACCAGACGTGATACAGCAACCATGAAGATGCCCCTCCCTAGAACATTTTCTTCAGGCGCCCCTATCTCTTTCTGATTTCTTTCTTATGCCATAAACATATTCAATCTAAACTTATGCTCCGTTTCATTTTAACATGAACTCTTTAATTATATTAGAATCATAGACAAAGGCGGATCTACTCTAAATATGTAGTTAGTTTTCCCCTTTATATAGTCAGTGTATTCATAGAAATTAATTCAAAATATTAGGAAAAACGTATAAAATATTGTTAATGTAATGAAAGCATTCTCACGTATTAAATTCAGGTAGAGCGAAATTTTTCATAGTACATTTTGTTAGGTTCTAAATCACATTAGCATGAAACAAGTTAAAGAAGAGAGAATCTTATTTTCTTCCATTATCTTAGTATGAACGAATCGGTGACTCATAGGACAATTAACAGATCGAATCGGTCGCTCATAGGACAGTTAACAGTTCCTGTCGCTAATAGGAATGTCGCAAGTGGGACGTCACCTCCTACGCCTGGATCCACTTATCACATACTAATACGATGTAGGCCTGTCATTAATTTTTAAGTCAATTATATATTGTAGATCTCCAAATTTTTTGTGGCAACAAATCTTTCGCGGAGTACATCATCAAATTACGCGTGTTTAGATGGTATGTTTTCATACAAATATACAAATATCTCTTTAAGTATATTACGTCATTAATGTATTATCTTTTTTCAACATATTTTCTTTACCGGTCTGCTACTCTACTATAAAATTAATAAGTTGACATCAAATCAGTTGGAAACACTGCTCAACTTAATATCACATTTAGTGACGTCATATTGTGTGGTGCACTGGTTTTGTCAACTTAAGGTCTCCCACATCAACTAGCGTAACTGCGTATGCAGTATTTCACTTGTTCTCTTGAATGATACCTCGCGATACCCAAGGATGTTATAAAATAGATGATCAGCAGATATAAATATGTATCTTCATTCTATTAGGTAACTGAATAACCTAAATATATGAAGGCTCAAAACATTGCAATCTTCATATGTAGACACGTAGTATGTATTTTTATTTAAGTCGTTGCTTCAGACTTATATTATACAAAGGTTACATGCTGCACGTATCAGTGTACAAATAGGAGTGAGAAGAAATTACCCGGAATAACGTTTCACATGTAAGAAAATCACCAATCATAGGATACGTACAGCTTCACGATTTTGTGGTATGGGAAATCCTCTATTATATATAACATCTTTGGCGATACCTCCACGTGACGTCACTGATCGCAAAGTATCCTGGGAAAAATGAGAGCAGAAAGGCTGAATCAAGAGTCCTCTGACAAACAAGTACAGTTTGATATAATGTCGACGTATAACAAATAATAAACTAAATATAATTCAGTAAACATTTTAAAACAAAAGTCAACATTAACAAAATAGTTCATTATACAGCGGAGTCCCGCTAATCCAAACTATTTGGGACCGATTACGTGATTGTTCGGATTAGCAGGAATATCAATAAAATCGCGGTTTGAAGCTTGTGAAGGGGTCTATTGTGTTGTAATACATAGCGTATAGTATTTCAATTCACGTTTTCTGACTCCATATTTCACTCATACTAAACCTATAACTTTCAATATTGTACAGCAGGGGTGCCCACAAGGGGGGCTATGACGCAAACTGCGTCATTGAAATATTTGGGGGGGTAAAAAATCTGTATAAATATGTTTGAGGGAGTGTAAAAATTAATCGAAAAGAAGATTTTTTTCATGGAAGAACACCTACGGGTAGACCATTGGAGGGTGCGTCATGGACATAAGGGGGGCACCACTGAGTACGTACTGTATTGTATTTCAAACTTTGTGTAATTGTCGTAATGTGGCTTAAGGCCTAAAAACAGGTATTAAAGAAAAAACTGTATTTAACGAAAGTTTACTTTGAGTTTTACGAAAACAACAGCATATTTTTGCCACAAAATAAATAAGTAAATAAAATAAAATAACATTTTCTTCCCGGACTTGTTCGCATTACCGTGACTCCACGATAATATAACACTAAGGAGATCGGCAGAAACGGTCTGTTACACAACCAATAATGCATAAAGTTTAAAAATACCTATTATTACTACCTATTAGTATACCTATTATTACTTGGTTCAAATATTAGTAATTCACCGCTGAAAATACTAGACGAGTGTAGCGGGGCAACAATGAACAATCCTAGGATGTTATATCTTGAAAAATAGAGGATCTGCCTTTACAACAAAATCTTGAAGCCACACGTCACAGCTTCGCCACCCAGTGTTTCTTGCAGACCTGTTTTGGGGGAGCACTGCCCCCCCCCCTCTCCACGGAGCTCTGAGAGTGCCCACCCGGGTGCAAGGATGCGGGACAGTTGCCCGGACAGTTGTCCTATACCCAACGACCTTGGATAAATCACAATTTGCGTTGTGACACTTGCGTTGTGACACGTTATCTTCGTTTTACTTTCAAGATCTTCATTTCCCTTCCTTTTCCATTTGTTAATGTCTACTTACCTGAGGTGAGTATATCTAACCAAGTAAAAAAAGAACTTCAGGCACTTTTTATATTGATATTTTTAATAGTAATAATAGCAATAGGACTTATACTACTACTTGGCTTTCGAGACCTGTGAGTTTTTAGAGCTAACTACTGGAAAAAATACATTTTTGAATCACTGTAATATATAAATTATTATATAAAAAATTGAATGTAACTATGTGTGCCTGATCATCACGGTCAAATTGCAAAGCCAAATGAAATTACTTTTGGTATGTAGTTAGGCCTTAATCCAAATTGGGATGTTATATTGCTTTTATTATAATGCATAATATCCTAAGGAGGTAGTGAGAATCCGAATTTTTGCGAAAAAACAAAATGAGTATCTCGCAAACCGTTCAACTTACGGAGATGAAATTCAGTGTATTAACTCTTTATTAAAAATAAACAGAATGTGTCCTAGCATTTTTTAAAATTCTCCTTTATGTGGGGGGAAAGCACTTTCTATATATGGAAAATTGGTAGTGAGATGGTTTGTAAAAATGATCTAAAACGATCGATCTTATTTAAGAAAAAAAAATTAGAAACAAAAAATACAGTGCTTGGCTTCATATATCCATTGCTTTCTACTATAAAAATTGCTGAAGCTTATGTTTATTATATGGAGCGATTACAGCACAGGACAATCAACCCATATAATGGTGAGAAAAATAGACATAAAATTTGCACTGTAAGCCTAATTACACGGAAATTTTAAGTTTGGATTGTACGCATAATTATATGGAAAATTTTACTCTTTTTTTTTTTCTTTACGTTGGTCTACTTACCTTGATTTGAGACTTACAAATTTCATCCTTTTTCCACTGAAAAAGTATCGATATTAATTGAAATTCATCGTAATTTGGCTCATAGCAAACAGCAGCGTGGTAATTGAAGGGGAAGAAGGAGGGAAATCCCCATTCACCTCTGAACACTTTCCAGGAACCTTGTTCTTTTTCGCTTTCTAGAGGGGGCAGGAAACTTGGTAATGGTATCAAACCTTCATGTGTAATTACAAAAATTAAATATATAAACAAATAAGAAATCATCAGTTTATCAGGCTTTAATTGATAATTTATGCACAAGATTCCCTATCGAAGGTGTGGTACATGAAGTTTCTGTTCTCCCTGAGTCGACATTGCCAACTGACATGGTTGATATGGAAAATATGTTGTATGGTGATAGAGAAATGATACTTCTTGCTGAGTATTTCAAAACTGACCGAGAAAAATCGTTATCAGACTTAAGTCTAACAAGCAGATTGTCTATGAGGAGTTGCAGAATTGGATAGAAGTATTATTAATTTCCACGACAGAGTGCGGACGGGGATTTCCCCTTATGAATTTACAGATGACTGATATTAGAAATAGACTAAGCTCAAACATTGTCTAACTTGTTCATCAATGTTAATGGCTCACCGCTAGAAAAGCTCAAAGTAGACGAGCTAGTTATTTCTTGGCTGAAGGATGGACATCATTCCGCTGCGGATGATTTACCATGAAAAAGTTCTGGAGGTCAACAGGAAATAAACCCGATTTCAGATATGTTCTAAGGTGGCAAATTACGAGTTATGGAAAATGTATACTTATATTACTAATGGCTTATTTCTGTTATTCTACTTTATACCTAATTTTTAATAAGTCTCTTCTTTGCTTTAGTTAAACTACTTTGAATAAATATTCATAATAATTGCAATTACGCATATTTGTAACTTAAATTTAATGTGGTGTTTTAGTGATTACACAAATTACAATTATGAGCATACTTTATGGAGATGCTCTCACAGAGGGTACCCGAGCACCTTTATACACTATGAAAAACTGATTTTTCAAGTCTTTTGTGAGAAAAATACTGTGAACTGAGAAACCATAACCTTTTCCATATTGTACAGGGGTATTTTCCTGCGAATAGAAGTATCTTTTGGAATGCGTTGAGAAATTAACACTTGCAAGAATACACTCTTAGTACAGTCAGCGACAGTAATAAGTGGAGGTTGGATACATAAGAAATGATAGCTTTTTCCAGTAGCAGAATAGTTTCACTGTATGTCTGATATTTGGACAACTAACATGACAGCAAATGCATGCCCGAAAACATAACATGCCAGGATATTCCTCTATTTGGACGAAAAAGTATTACTATCTGAGAGCATCACTTAGAGAAATAACCACGAGATAAATCTGCAGAAATTCCATTCACTTTAAGATCAAAGAGATAGGAATTAATGCAAAGGAAACGAAAAAATAATACGCATCATGCAGAGACCGAAAAAGTATGGAAAGCTAAACAAAATGAGAAAAGAAGGAAAGAGGGAAAGGAAAGAGCAAAAGACGTGGGAATAAATTAAATTTTCACACTTAAGGATAAACAGTGTCCGTCTTTCCTCCTGCCCCCTGTATCCGTCCTGGTTTTTATCCCTTCATAGGATAAATCTCATTCAGCATCAAACGCGAACATCATTTATAGTGTTTAATTCCTTGAAAAAAAGTTAACTCAGTCCAGGCCGAGACTCGAACCTCGGGCCCTTAGAATGACAGTCAGACGCTGTAACCACTTACCTACACACGGTGTAGCAACTGCGTTTATAAACCAGAAATTACCCGCGCTGTTATAAAACGTCTTAAATCAGCCATTGTCGGGAGTTACCCCAGTTACACTTGAAGTTTGAATTTTATTTACGGCCTTCAGCCATCTACGGCAACAGGCCCCATGATTTCATTAAAAGCATTTGTTCTGTAGATTAAAATCAAGAATAACTTAATCTATACTCTTACTTACTGTTGTCAATATATATATATATATATATATATATATATATATATATATATATATATATATATATATATATATATAGAGAGAGAGAGAGAGAGAGAGAGAGAGAGAGAGAGATAAAAATCGGATTAATGGGGGTTAAAAGAGTAATTTCGTAACCTCGAAATGGGTCTTCAAGACGGTGATCGCACCACTACTGACATCTGGTAGCGGTGTTACGTAACACACACATTAGAATTAAAGCTTCGAAACGACAAGTTGCACGTTGTGCCGTGGATAAGTCGGTAAGGTGTATGCTTATTTAGTAAGCAACTCGAGTTCGAGTCTCGAGTACACCAATTACTTTTTCCTTCAAAATACATTTCTATATTTTTATATATATTATTAATAATTGCTTTCTTGCATTTTTTGTAAATTATCTTAAATTAGTGAAGGTTCAGTAAAATCAAGAAGGTTAAAATACATATATATGATTGTTTTATCCGTATGTACAGTCCAGAGATGGAGCGGGTCGGGGAGCCGCGGGTACAACAGAACGTGACCCACTGCAAACCCCCACCCACCAGGACCCACTCTGACTTAACAACGTATTACGACCCACAGACTCATTCTGCTCAGTGCATTGTAGACAGCTTCTGAACACTGGTGAATTTGTCTACTTTCAAGGCATCCTTTTTCTTTTCATTTGTTTCTATTGACAAAAGAACTTCAGGCAATATTAGATATTGATATTTGCAATTGTAATAATAGCAATAGGACTTATTTGAGACGCAGCCTGTGATTTCGTAGAGGAGCTAACTACTGGGGAAAATGTTTGAATGATGTGTAATATATGAATTATTATATAAAAAATTGAATGTAACTATGTGTGCATGATTATCATATCCAAATTGCAAAGTCAAATGAAATGATTTTGGTATATACTTAGGCCTCAATTTCAACTAGGAAGTTATCATACATGTATCGGTTTCATTATATTACATATTCTAAGAGGGTCCGAATTTTTGCGAAAAATTAAGTATCTCACAAACCGTTCAAGTTGGAGTGCTGATATTCAGTATATTAATTCTTTATCTAATATAAATAAAATAAAGAGTTTGTTTGTGTGTTTGTCTGTCTGTCTGTCTGTCTGTCTGTGTGCGGCCTGGGAACCAGACGAGTGGTCCGAGAGTTACCAAATTAAGGTCAGGGGTACTTAGCCCAGGCCCCAGATCAAGACGAAGCCGTTTTTTTTTAAATTTCGTATATAATATAGAATAAATAGACTTTAAATTACACCTGGAAGGTAGCATCTCAGAAAGGTAGCTTTTATAATGGAAAGGACCACTACACATAGAGTATTCAGTTTTTCTTTCTTCTGATAACCAATCACAAAAACTACTACTTTTTGTGTAAGTTAAATTAATAATAAAGTTGGCTTCTAAGAAGCAAGTGTATTTTCTGAATAATGACAAAATAGCACTTATGGCTCCTAACTATTTGCTACATTTGAAATCAAAAGAAAATTCCGTATTCATGAAATTATCGTACAATAAGTACCGGATAACAACAATATTATTAACATTTAATGGGGTAAAAGTCTAAAGATGAAACATATAAAAATCTATAATATCATTGAGCTGAATAAAATAATGTCTGGAAAATCCTCATGCGTAGTTTTAGAGAAATCTATATAAAAAGTATGTTTCCTTTTTGTAAAGCTAAAAATGTATGCTATACGATAACCACGTCATATATTGAGATGAAACTCTTTGTGAAATATATATATATATATATATATATATATATATATATATATATATATATATATATATATATAGATATATAGATATATAGATATAGATATACTAATCAAGCATTCCATTATGACATTACCAAGACTGTAACAGTGTGCAACATGTTTAATTAATAAGATATAGTTAAAAATTATTATCAACTCTTAAAAGTCTGTTTTATTTTTAAAACTATGATATTGTCCAAATAAGACACATATCAATTCATAGATCCCATCGAGATGAATGAAACAATATACTTGAAGGTGAATTATCATGCGTAGTTTCCGAGAAAATCAAGAGAAATGAATCTTTATAGCGTGAAAATGTATGTCGTTTGTTGGAAATGTGATATAATTGATAGTTTTTAATCTGCTAGAGTTATATTATAATTAACTAGCAGAATATTCTTTCTTCGCATGGAGAGAATGTTTTATTTTAGCACAAATAATGACACTTAAGGTTTCAGGAGTCTTACAACAGTCTTGCCTGTGGCAACACTAAAGAAGATGCTCAAAATGACGTCCACCACTCTGAACACAGGCATTCAGACGTCGTCGCACAGACCGGCTTACACGTCGAAACGTGTCTGGTTCTTCCCGCAAAGCGTCACAAGCGGCTCAGACCGTTTGGATATCAGGTACCGGAGTAGCATAAACAACAGTTTTAAGATGCACCCATAAATAGTAATCCAGAGAGTTTAAATCCGGCGACCGGGCAGGGCAGGCCATGACATAGGACCGCCACGGCCAATCCACTTGTCCGAGAAAACAGTGTTCAAATAATCACGCACGGGGCAACAGAAATGCACCGGGGCACCATCGTTCATATACCACATACGTTGTCGTAAGACCAACGGCACATCCTCCAGAAGTGTAGGAAGTATCTCGCTCAAGAAGTTCAAATGGATAGGCCCAGTGAGTCGTTGTAGAACAACTGGTCCAATAAGATGGTCACCCAGAATCCCTGACCAAACGTTGATACGAAACTGGTGCTGGTGGCGGGCCTGTACCATTCCATGTGGATTATCCACAGACCACAGATGACTATTATGAAAATTCTGGATACCATCCCTTCCAAATTGGGCTTCATCTGTGAACAAAATGGAGGAGAGAAAACCGACAGTTGTTGCCACCAAATGAAGAACCTGATTACAAAAGTCTAGCCTAAGAGGGAAATCCCTTGGGAATAGACCATGTACCCGTTGCAAATGATAAGGGTAAAAACATGTTGGCATGAAGGATCGACAACACCCTCTCATGACTGACATTATGCTGACGGGCAAGTTCCCTGGAACTTACACTCGGGTCATCGAGCACATGTCGTAAAATACGTTCTTCGGCATGCACAGTGCGTTCCTCACGTGGTCTTCCCGTGTCATACATGGCAGGGTGGAACGTTCCGGTCTCACACAAACGACGAAACAGCATTGCAAATGTTGTATGATGCGGTTGGCGTCTATTGGGATATCGATCGTTGTATAATCGGGCTGCCTGCCTACCATTTCCAAGTGCTTCTCCATACATAAAAATCATCTCGGCCTGTTCCTGATTGGTGTACTGGGCCATTGTCACAACGCACTACACTATGAACGTGATTCACAACACACAACGTAGTAGTTGCCCACTTCAACTTCACGGATGACTTTGACAGACAACGTAGGTCTGCTCAATGGTGATGTATTGTTTGTTGGTTGTGCAGTGAGTGTTTCTTCCGTGCTAACTCCGTGTGCATCGGAATGACCTGGACTGGCAACTTGGGGGTCCTTTCGAGGCAAATCAAGGAAGTACGTATGAAGTGTGGTTTAGCCGTATGGTAGCAATGGCCCTCTGTTTGTGACCGTGTAATGTTCCCCAAAATAGTCAATGTTTTGCTGTCGGGAGTGTTCGAATAAACGAGGGGGTACAGGGAAAATCACCCTCACGTAAAAGCTTATCCCCAGCTTATATCATGAAAATAACATAGTATCCCTGGCAGGAATAATTAATACCACTGCATTGTTGGTTACCATCAGTACCTGGTAGTTATGGATCTTCACCACAGCGAAATGAAACTCCCGCTAATTTTAAAGTTTCTTTTTATATCTTGAAAACAAATAACATTATTGGAAAAACAAAAACATAGTGCACTAGATAATATTCTTCATGTGATACCGTTAATACAACTCACCTATCTTCTTTGGGTGTGCCGCTATTTACAAAACCCGCAAAAAATGCTAAATCTTTCGGTATTGCAAATGGAAAGCAGATAAGTGAGTTGTGATGACGATATCACTGCAGAATCATAATATCTAGCGCACTATGTTTTTGCTTTCCCAATACTTGTGTTTTGTTTGAACATATTACAGAAAAACTATAAAAATAGCGGTAGTTTAGTGTTCGCTGTAGTAAAGACCGTTATGCAACCACACATAGCGAATATGACGTGTCCACCATTTCGTCTCTCTTTGAGATCTCGACATGGTTACAATTAATTATGGTTACCATGTGGGAAACCTGTCCCTTCACGCCTACTTTGACGTATTTTTACCTGACAGTTTCTCCGGGAGTTCCTAGGTTCCTTTGGGGAATCCCTTGTGCACTGATTTCACGATTGCGACATACCCATCTTTGAATAGAGCAGGTTTCGTTCGTTTGAGGTGACCATGTCGCTTTGCCTCTATCATTCGAAATAGAGAAGATATAGCGCTCTAAAGTGTATTTTGCCACGTTTTCGGCATCATGTAGCTTCGAAACTGTATCTCCTAGAGAAAAGTGCAAAAGGACTTTTTTTTTGTTTTGTTTCGGTGTCGGGAATCACCTCCCGAATTTTGTCGGTGGAGTTTCCTACCACCCTGTATATATATATAGCACACAAAAAATCTTTTGACCTTAGCGCCAAACTCTGTTTCCACTCGCCATGTCAATACTTTATTCTGCTTCAGATGTAAAATTTGTTTTCCGGGCGTCCACCTTACGTTCATCGCCGTAGTGATCCACTTCCATGTCATCCCAAGGTTATGAAGATATGATCGAATGGTTTTGTCAGATACTCCAGATACGCCAGAACTTGTGTGCAAGATCCTGGCAGATTTGATGAGGATTCTTCTTTATTTCCTCCTCCAGCTGGACTGTCGAGGGTGGATGGACGACCAACACGAGGCTCTTGTCTCTGGAAGAAAATCGACTGAACCACTTTAGACCAGTCCGTTCACTCACTGACGTCTCTTCAAACGCGGAGCATATTCTTCTTGTGGCCTCTATAGCTTTGTTTCCTAGTTTGCACTCGTGAAACAAAATAGGCCTCAAAGTCTCCTCTTTCAACGACATGTTCTTCCGAAGATTGCGCTTCCTACAAAACCGATAGCGAAACGTGCAATGAACTGAACAACTCTCTACTAAATAAGGTTTGAAAGAAATGTAAACATATGACATTTTCAGAATCAATTTGACTACAATAACACGACAAAAGTAACTGTTCACAAAAACCGCACAAACTTCCTTGGTTACTTGTATTTTAAAAATCTTACAGAGTATCTGTCACATAGACTAACGCATATATTAAATTTCTGTCAAAGAATTATCTCCAAATTTTTAATAAATTTGTTATATTTATCTCCAGTATATAGTAACCAAGACGATTTATTTCAGCTTATTAGGCATAAAAATTTAGAAAGTTGGGCTGATACATTTTAAATGAAACTAACTACGTAGTGTGAAAAGATTGTATTTTAGTACGTTGATCTTGATTTGATGTTAAAAACGTTTTGAATTTTTTTTTAAATGTGTATCTTTACTTTCTGACAAGTGTCCTAACCAGCTAAGTTTATAATTTATTCACAATTCATTGTAATTGTTATTTTGCTTGTAGCCTATTGTATCAGGTTTTATTATGTAATATTTTAGTATTTTTGCTTATAAGCTGTTCGCAGCACTAGAAATAAAGTTATTATTATTATTATTATTATTATTATTATTATTATTATTATTATTATTATTATTATTTATTAGAACTTCTTTTCTAGAGAAAAAAAGATTCAAGACCTCTGAATTATCCATAAATCGTCACTCTAGAAAAAATATCTGTCGTTGGGTAATCAGATGGAATAGATACTAAATTCAGTTAGACACAATGAGAAATTATATTACGATGAACTTTCTTCGTGTGAAGAATTTATCTGCTTTGAGACAAAAAAGTATTTTAAAAAAATTCTTAATAATAGGCACTAATACACCGTCAGTATCATTATTATTATTTGCCATATGATGCTCAATTTATCCATTACGCACGTATTTGTCTTTTCTTTTGTTTTTTTCGTTCGCAGACACTTGTTCATCAATAATCTGGAGGAGTACAGGTATTACTGACACTCACCTAGGTATGCAGTAGGAATGGCTACAAAGTTCCGGTTCCGGCGGAACCGGTTCCGCGAGGAACCGGTTCTCAGAGATCCGGTTTTCAGAACCGGTTCCAGACCTGGATCCGAAGAACCGGTTTCAGACCTGGATCCGAAGAACCGGTTTTAGACCTGGATCCGAAGAACCGGTTCCAGACCTGGATCCGAAAAATCGGTTCCGGAACTGGATCTTCTAGAACCGGATCCGTTCAGACCCGAAAACCGGTTCCACCAAGAACCGGTTCTGGCCATCCCTAGTATGCAGATATTGAGAGTATTCATAATTAAGAAATGTTTTTTTTTTCACGAACAATTGGACTTCGGATTAAATATACGAGTATAGTATAGGGCATTATCCAAAACTATAATCGATAGCTCCACTAAGCGTTTAGTTTTCGAATCAATGCTCGAAATTTTTCGAGTTTATTAACCCATGATAGGCGGCAGGAGCATCAGACTTGTGTGTGTGTGTGTGTGTGTGTATGAGATTTAAATGATGTAATATCCACGAAACCAAATTGGCTACCATACTATATAACAATCCTTTCCCCCTTTTCTTGTCTGAATTTGTAACTGCGCTATTGCCAGAGTCGTCGGACCAATTTTTCATTTCACATGTGTTCCTATAGTACCCAGTTTCTTCTAGGCACACATCACAGTATTCTTTGCAGAGGTAAGGTTTAATGTCTTGCAGATAAAAGAAAAATCTTTAGGAATTCATGTTAAATTTACAAGTATATGGTTCATTTTACCATGGCTTGTAAAATTCGGAAAGGTATAAAACTCAGAGAGAAAAAAAAAACTCCACTGCCTACTCTAAATTGTAAACAGAAGCACGAAAAGTAAGTCCCTTCTAGAAATTGAAAATTTACTCTTTTAGAAACAAAAGTTATATGTTTCTTCCTTCCATGCTTTCTTTTTTCTTTTCTTTCTTATAGAAATTTCTCTAAAAAATGAAAATCTCAGCTCATTCACCCGCATCGATCTTTTATGAACAAAAAATATGAATTCCTCTTTATAGAAAACGTTCGAATACGAAAATAATCCAAGTTATTGTCTAGGTTGAATTATAAAATCACTTCATACCTTTGATGTCCTCATATGGTGGTATGGAAAGGAAACCTTCAAACTGGATATAAAAGGACTTTCAGTTTAGAAATTAGGTATCATTGACACCTTCGCGAAGACCAGGGAAGTTTGGGGTTGTTAAGCCACAGAGGGTAGAAGATCTTTCATCTTCCAGAGAAAGAGTTCGTTTAATAGTAGCATCGACTTATCCGAATTGCTCTATTATAGTATAATGTCTCCCTATGTAAAAGTACGTTACTCTCTTTTTAAGTTAAAAACAGTAGGATTTTATTTTCCAAAGTTATTGGCCGTAGAAGTAAAATAAGAATATATACTTCTTTGGCGAACTGTACTTTCTCTTAACTTTAACATTCCTCTGTGGCACTAAAACTCCTTGAAATGTGGACCTGTAACTTTACTTGCAATCTGAACTACATGAGCTTCCACCGGGGATCAGAATCTCTCGTTTGCACATAATAGATAAGAACTGTTGATCTTTAGCTGTAGCTATAAGAGAGCTTTTATTTTTTTTTTAACTGACAATGAAATAAGAATCAATATCATCATGCGTAAAACTTATCTTCTTATCATTTTAAACTGCTTTCATCCTCTACGTTGAATGATCAATTAAAATATATTCTTCGTGATTACCATCTCGTTATAAAACATCCTCAAAAGAAATAAAATTTTCAAAGCAATAAGATCTTTTTTTTAAAAGAAAGCTAAAGTTTTTTTTTTTCTTTTTACCAGAGAGTCAATATTATATGATATATAATTCAAACAAAATGAAAACTTGTTCTATTTGAAGAGCTGAAAAAGAGTTCTAGGACCCATACACGGTCCACGGTTTGTGCAAACAAGGCTGTTTGAGCAAACAGTTTGACCGTGTATGCTGCTGTATGAACTGTTTGCGCAAACGTTTGTGCAAACATTTTCCACATCGAACTCGTTCGAAAATTGTTTACACGAACATGCTGTTTGCGCAATCACATGGACCGTGTATGGGCATGTTTGTGCAAACACGAGATTTATTTCCGAGTAGGAGGCCTAGTATACAAACGCTTATTTCTTGCGTTGTGGCGTCAATGAATAGGATTCAAGAATTCTGGAGAGGATTTATTGAACTTTATCAAAATTTACCTGAACTGTGGAAGGTAAAGAGTGAAGATTATATAAACAGGAATCTGAAAATTGCGGCCTTACATGTTTCTATAATAATTTATCCAAGCGTCTGAAGTGCAATGGCTGTTTCAAATTTAAGTCCTCGTACGTATTTCCGCAGACAAGATAACGCAAAGTGGCGAACAACCACTGATCGGGAGATATCGCATCTTTCATATTTGTATCCTGTTTTTTTTAATAAGAGGCGTAGCCATTTCCAATATTTCACCAAATATAGTTGAATCCATTCGTAAATAAGTCCATAGTCGAACTTATTTAAAGCTCGGCTATTAAATTTTGATGACTAAACTGACCGTTTCTTGACCTTTCATCCACACCCTCTTCTTCCTTTTTGGTTTCGCGTGTCTTTCCCCTTCCAAAGCACAAGCAATTACTATCGCTAAACAAACTGCTTCAGTGGATATGTTTATGCGATCAAACTCAAAATTGAACTGAAGTTTGTGCAAATAGTTCAATCGTGTATGGTCGAG
This sequence comes from Thermobia domestica, assembly GCF_964235325.1. Lineage (NCBI taxonomy): Eukaryota > Metazoa > Arthropoda > Insecta > Zygentoma > Lepismatidae > Thermobia > Thermobia domestica. The sequence goes on from NC_137468.1 coordinate 158,229,681, forward strand.
TGTTGGCGCAAACACACTGTTTGCACAAACATGATGTTTGCACAAACCGTGGATCGTCTATGAGCCCCTTTCGATAGAGCCATGTTAATCTGCAACAAAAATAAACAAATTAAATAAATACATAAATAATTGTAAGAGTGTCTTTCCATGTGTCCTATCACCTGTACAAATTCAGGTTCAGGTTCAGGCATGAAATATTCAGGTACGTTTTCTACAGATAGCGGTATATTATTTTAATAACATTTAAAAATTTTTAAGCTTCAATTTTTCCTTTCTTATAAAAAAGGAAATAAGTCCATCAATAACTCTCAACTCTTCAATTTTGGTTCTTACCCTGGCATGTAAAATAAAATTAGGAAATCCTTTTCCACATTTTGAACTTCTTTTTCATAACTATTAACTACAATTACATGAACGGGACCATCTTGCTTCTTAGGTATCAGTTGGGATAACAAATATGGTTTCACCATTCCTGAAAGAAGAAAATTCTATAATAAATGCACATTTATCTGAAGAAATATGCAAGAACATACATGCTCCTTAAAAGTATACTATGATTCCGAAGAATAAAGTACACTAAGCATGTCATTATTCCAGATATTTTTAAGGACACATATACCGTTCTTTACTTTGATTTAAGATAATTTGCAAATTCTATTTATAGTTTCAGAAACAAAGTATACTTTTGACAGAATTCATATGAAGTGAAAATTAAACTTAATTGCCTCATGTTTCTCTCTTATTATTGAGCTTAACTTAACCTACATATAGTGCAGCTAAACCAAAACTTACTCGGTATGATGTGCTTATTCCGTGAGAAATAGGAAAATTCGATTTAAGGACCGTTCAAAAATTGTGTGCTCCCTGATCCATAAAATCCAATATATTTCATGCAATCAAACGTTTTCTTCTACACCCCCCAGTGGCGTAGGGAAGGGGGGGCCGTCACAAAGACGTCCGACAATGTACTTTGGTACTTTGATGTTTGTAATTTTTTATATCTTTTTATGTTTATATATTTTTTGTTTGTAATTTTTCTATATATGCCTATAACAGCACTTCCCCCCCCCCAAACACACATCCTGGCTACGCTACTTTACCCCCCATATTTTGAAAACTACATATAGTGTAGCCAAACCGAAACTAACAATTTACTCATTATGGTGTGCTTACTCCGTAAAAAATATGAAAATTGGATTTACGTGCCGTTTAAAAATTTTGTGGCTCCTGATCAAAAAAATTCAATATATTTCTTTCAGTCAAACTTTTTCTTGTACGCCTTATCTGGAGAACTACATAGTCTATAGTGCAGCCAAACCCAAACTATCACTTAACTCAGTATGGTGTGCTTATTTCGTAAAAAACACGAAAACCCGATTTAGAAGCCGTTCCAAACTTTTGTGACCTCTGATAAAATGGACAAGATCGCAATCTTTTGATGCAATTTTTGGATCATTCCTCAAATTCTTTGCTAACTTGCTACTGAGCTTTTGAATAGATACATAGCAAAACAAAAGTTAGTTTTTATTATATTGTTTCAGTTCTTATTAATATGAAAATCTTACAAGAATCCTACTATTCTAAGAAATGCAATAAGGAAAGGAAAAAGAGAAGAAAATGGGATTGGGTCTGGTGTCAAAATGATATACGAGTTTGCAGTCCTTCATTCTACTCATTCATCCATAAGGCTTCCGTTGGATGAGCTTCCTATTTTTTACCATTCGTTCAGATTTTAAAGATTTTTCTTGCTTTAAGCCTGAAAAGAAGAGTTTTCGTTTGTTTCTATATTTGTGTACGAAATCTTGAAGTCAGAAGTTAATGTATGTTTGACAGACATTCTAGACACCAGGTTTGAACCAACATATTTAACATTTTATTCCCTTCACTCCTTCCTTCTGTCCCTTACCTATCTCCTTTAAGGGAAATTCTGAATTTCCCTTCACTTCTACAATAATCCCTCGAAGTTACGATTGCCACGGTTCACTCAATCGAGCTTAATTTTGTTTTCTCGCTTATGCTTTTATAATATTTTAATGTTTTGGGGGGCGGGAGGAATTTTCTTACAAGGAATGCTTTCTATTATCTTCATTTACTAATCTAACTCTAACTAACTAACTCTATGGCCTATGGAACCCAGAGGTTAATCCCGCGTTCAAAAAGCTCTCTACTGACTTCTATCCTTAGCTAACTGCATCCAGTTTCTACTTTTTATTCCAATCTCTGAGAGATCTATCTTAATATTGTCCTCCCATCTGCGCCTAGGTCTTCCTAATGGTCGTTTTCCGATTGGTCTTCCAGTCAAGACTTTGCAAGCGTTTCTACTTTCTTCCTTCAAGCTACATGACCCGCCCACCTAAGCCTCCTACACTTGATGACCCTAACAATGTTGGGTAAACCATATAAATTATGAAGTTTCCTCGCTATGAAGTTTCCGCCATTCCCCATTCCCGTTCCTCCTGGGTCCGAATATTCGTCTCAGGATCTTGTTCTCAAATACTTTCAGTCTATGTTTTCCCTTAAAGTAAATGACCATGTTTCGCAACCATACAGAACAACAGACATGATTATCGTTTTATATATTTTAAGCTTCAAATTCCTCGACAGAATTCGCGGCGACAAGAGATTTTGAACCGAATAGTAACACGAATTCCCTGCTTTTAGTCGACATTTATTTTTTTCGTGAATATGATTTTCCTCTTAATATTGATCCTAGATATTTGAAACTATCCACTTTATCAAAAGTATCATTTAGTATTTTAACACATCTATAATTTGCTGTATTCCGGTCCCGACGCACTTCCATGTATTTAGTTTTGTCTGCATTTACTTCTAAACCAATGTCCCTGCAAGCGTTTAATAAGATCTCTGCATTTTTTTCTATTGTTCTCCTATCATCCCCTATTAAATTTATATCATCAGCATATGCCATAATCTGATGAATACCGTTCAACTCTAGGCCCTGGTTGCTATCTTTGATTTTCCTTATAGCCTATTCCAGCACAAAGTTAAATAATAATGGCGACAACGCATCTCCTTGTTTCAGGTCATTTTCGACGTGAAAGTTCGTGGACAAAAATTTTCCTACCCGGACTTTACTTTGGGATTCCTTTAAACATATCTTAATTAATCTATTTAGCTTTCTCAATTCTGTAAGAACGTTGTATAATGTTTCTCTCCTAACCGAGTCGTACGCCTTTCTAAAATCAATAAATAGTTGATGTACCGGGGTATTGTATTCCCACGTTTTTCGAGTATTTGGCAAATGGTAAATATTTGGTCGATAGTTGATCGATTTCGTCTAAATCCGCACTGATAATCTCCAATAATTTCTTCTGCGTATGAGGTCAATCTTGCTAATAGAATATTTGAAAGAATTTTATAGGATGTTGACAGAAGAGAAATGCCTCGATAATTAGTACAGTCAGTTTTGTCGCCTTTCTTGTGAATTGGAACAATGCTTCTTTCCAGTCTTGTGGCAATTCTTCCTTGTTCCAGATAAGGAGAATGAGTTTGTGTATCTTGTTCCACAATTTTTCGCCTCCAGCTAAAATTAACTCAGCCGGAATTTCATCTACACCCGAAGATTTGTGTTTCTTTAATTTCTTTATAGCGGTTTCTACTTCTATTCGGTTGGTATCTGGAATATACGGTTCTGCGGTGTGTATCTCCTATTCTCCACGCACACTACTTTTTGGTTGCGTGTTCAGCAAATCGTTAAAGAAATCTTTCCATCTATTTAAGATGCTATCCGTATCAGTGAGAACTGTACCGTGAGATTTCTTTAATATATAAGCACGAGGTTGATAGCCTTTCTTAAATTCGCTGATCCCCTTATACATGTCCCGAATGTTTTTATTTTTACTATTAGCTATCTTCAAGTTCCTTAATTTTAGCTTTCAGAAAATCGCGTTTCTTTGCTCTAAAAGTTTTGGAAGTTTCCCGCTATATATCTGCGAAATTTTGTGTAGTTATTTCATTCGGATTTTGTAGCCAGCGTAATTTTGCCTGTTTTCTCTTCTCTGCTAGTTTTATGCATTCCTGGTTGAACCACGGTTTGTTCCTACGTATTTCCGCGTGTCCCAATTTTTCTTTTGCTGAAATTTTAATGCTATCTCTAATTTCAATCCAGATATCCTCAACACTAGTGCACTCCGAATCTTCTAAAGCCGAGAATCTATTCGAAACTTCAATCTGGTATTCCTCTTACCTTGCTCTCTTCTAATTTCTTTAAATTGAATCTCTCCGTTTTCGGACAATGAATATTACCTTTATTCAACGATAATCTCTCTCGTATTATCGCTGCTACCAGGTAGTGATCAGTGTCACAATTAGCCCCTCTAAATGATCGGACATCAATTACGCCAGATTGCCTTCTTCTATCTACTAAAACGTGATCAATTTGATTATGTGTTTTTCTGTCTGGTGATGTCCAAGTGTATTTATGAACGTCGCGATGTGGGAATTTTGTACTCTTCACGATTAGGTTTTTGGATGTTGCAAAGTTCACGAGTCTAACACCGTTGTCATTACTTTCCTTATGCAGATTTTCGTTCCTATAATCGGGTTGAAAATATCCTCTCGTCCTACCTTCGCATTGAAACCCCCTAATAGAATTTTCATATGGTATCGCGGGAGTTTATCAAATATCCATTCCACTTCTTCGTAAAAACTGTCTTTTATATCGTCATACTTATCTTCTGTTGGGGCATGCACATTTAAAACAACAATATCACACCACCGACCCTTAAGAGTAATAAAAGAAAGTCTGTCAGTAACAAATTCAACCCCTTTTAATTGCTGGTAATATTCGTTTGTGAACGAAAAACCCTTCATTTGCTAATCACTCAACTTTAGTCAAAGACAAAAAAAGATGTAACAAACGCGAAAAATTGTGTATTACAATATACGCGCAAAATTTAGTGTGCATGGGTGTATATCATTGAAAAAAAAATCTTATCTTTCAGTGGGAGTATAAAGATTCTCCAATGAGCATAGTATACGAGCCAATCACTTCAGGGAGCCCCTGAAAATGTCCTCCTCTCCATCCTCGTGCCACGTTAGGTCTTTGGATCAATTATCGCCGTTACTGCCCTGCCTTCTATTAGATTTATATGTGTGACAAGGAAACTGTATTATTTTAGTGTACAGTTTTCCAGGGATACTTCCGTAATAAGCTTTCTAGGAATGAGCGCCTCGTTTCTACAGTTAACTAACCTCAAAACCAGAAATGAAATGGGTAAAGATTTGTGAATGGGTCAGTGGGTCGTCGCCATGCGTGACCCAGGCGACCCACCATGACTCACTGACCCACTTACCTATTCTGATCCACCGACCCACTCTGCTCGGTGCATTGTAGACAGCATTTTCTGCAACTGGTCAATTTGTTTACGTTTTACTTTCAAGGACTCCATTTTTCTTCCCTCTTCATTTGTTTCTATTTACTTACATGAGAAGATCTAATTGAAGAGGCACTTTTGGATATTGATATTTGTAATTGTAATAATAGTAATAATAACTACTACTTGGCTTTCCAGAAGCAGCCTATGCGTTTTTAGAGGAGCTGGCTACTGGAAAAAATAATTTTTGAATCACCCTAATATATGAATTATTATATAGAAAAATGAATGTTACTATGTGTGCGTGATCATTATCACCAAATGCCAAACCCAAATGAAATGACTTTTGGTATGTAGGTACACCCTAATCCCAACTGGGATGTTACCATATCGCTTTCATTATAATACATATCCTAAGAGAGTGGGAGTCCGAATTTTTTCGAAAATTTGAGCATCTCAGGAGCCGTTCAACTTGAGGAGCTACAGTTCAGTATATTTCGCAGCATTGTTTTATTGCAAGTGTGAACTCCTTAATCAGTGGACAGAAGGGTGTGGATCATGGGCCAAAGTTGATGATAATGAGTTTTGGTGGGTGGTCAGAAAGAGTGAGTCATGCTGCGTCGTGAGTTACAGTGAGTGGTGTGTCAGTAGGACAAGTTTTATTTAACTCACGCCATCTCTGATCACAATATACGCGAATGATGAGCCAGTTAAAAAATTGTTGCATGAATAATACAAGGCTTTACTTTTTTAATTAATAATATAAAGCTACCAAGTAATTAATAATATAAAGCTACCTTAGTTCTACCAAGTAATTATACTTTGCCCTAGAATTAGGAGTGGTTTAAGCAGTTGCTAAATGTCTAAAAATGCCTAGACTGAAAAAAAAAATACTTAAGTTTCTTCATTTCATATGCAGACTCTTGTTGGTTGTCATCAATACTTTCGTGACTTATATTGTTTTTATACTGACTTGAGCGTTTGGCTTCTTGCTACAAGACTCCGTCTGTCGCAGGAATAGGAATTAATATGCTCAAATGAACGGTCAGTTACATGATCTTGTAATCCAGCTGCCTTAGAGGAAATATAGTGCAATGGGGAATAGTCTTTATACTAAGCGTTGATCTTAGATGATGGACCGGATTCAATCCCAAGTCGTTGTTCGGAATTCATGGCAGTAATGGGTTCTGTCCTTCATAATCCCGGTGTTGCACAACGATGCATACACACAAACTCGAATGAGCATTCCAGTTTCGTATCCCACGTTTATGCCCCTTAGGCTAAAGGAGATGGGTGATTAAGGGAAGTGAATTAAGGTATAACTGATGGAATTCCAATGTCGGGGAAACGGGAGAACCCGGAGATCTCGTGTCACCAAGGATCGAAAAAGGGACCCCCTGCACTAGATATTAGCCCTCTACCACTGTACCAACATGGTTCCCTCTCCTCCACATACATATTTTTTTTTTATTATTTATTTATAAAAGGTAAAATACTCATTTCTCAGTTTCCATATACGTGGAATCCCTGATCCTAATTTCTAAGCTGTCCCTTGACTTCGAAGTCACTAACTTCTACTTTCTCGTAGAATCAAATTACTGAGGAACAAACTAACAACGTTAGCCATTCTGTATTTCTCTAATACTCCGCCTAACCCCGCTCGGCAATAGTTATAAAATTTTCCCTCGAGCAGAACACTCATACACAAACATATGTATAAATTCATAATGTTGTATTGACCTGTCTTCAATATGTAAATATTTTTAGTTTATTCTTTATGTTATGTCTAATAAAGGATATTGTAAAGCATTGTTGATAGTTTCAATTCTTGTGGTCAGTGTTATCGTTACTAAGAGCCTGAACATTCAGTGCAGTGATATTGATCTTTGTAGCAGACGTACGTTGACACTTGTCTCTAAAAAAGAAAGCGATGACTGATTGGAAGAAAACTTCTTTTCTTGCAAAATTCGAGCAATCATTTCCTTGTATTGACGACGCACCCTTAACTATCAGCTGCGAGCGAAGATGTAGAGAATACCAAAGTTACGACAGCAATGGCAACTTAATATATACGTATCGCTTTGATGAAGAAGTTGTCAGACCATCGTTTATATATACTGTAACTGGTTTCGCTGTTTTCTGGTTCTCCCTTGAAGACATGAAGTTTAAAGGAATCCTTCCGTACGTTAGTGTAAGAACTGATCTACGTACATTTCGGGAGCTACATAAGGATCCCTCAATGCAGAGAATAGATTCCGATCTGTCTTCCACCTCATTGAGCGACACACAGAGTGGCTCCACTTGGTATTTAAAAATAGAAAATGATGAAGGAGAAGAACAGAAATTCGACATTTTTCAGTTTGCGAAGCTTGTGTTTGCAGGGATTCATACACATAATTCCCTTACTACCATTGGATCAGATGATCACATTAATGAACTATCGGAAGATGATTTGAGCGAGATCCCTGAATCTGAATTCGATGGAATAATCTTCAACTCCAGCACAGAAAGCTTAAGTTCAAGCCAGAAGAAAAGACAGAGGAGACCATGGTGGAAAAGACTGTTGTGTTGCTGTAGTGGTGGTTGTCGTTAAGGAAACGCTTGTTATACGATGAGAGCCGTCCAGAAGAACTAGAGACGCGTCCAATAGGGGAGAATATTTGGCCAATGTTAACTACGCCCACAGCAGTAATAATAGAACCCCTGTACCAAAGATCAGATTGCACTGTTTATCATTTTGGAAGATGAAAAAGAAGAAGAAAATTATGAATATAGCTGCCGTGCCTTGGCTCACATAATGGACTTTAGGAAAAATGGAAAATATTTACAAAACTTTTCGGCTACTTGTACAACAATAATGAAGCTCAGTATGTATAAGAATTTGACTGGGAAGTTAACTTGATGAGAATGGATTCAACAGTTCTGTTACAAATTATTGAACCAACCGAATATTCGATGCTTAATATGAAATACTACTTTCTTCACTGATGAGGCTACCACAAGTGGACCATAACATGTGTTATTGTATAGCAGTTTTCTTGTATAATATTGTTGTGTAAAGAAGTGTTACAACTTCTGTCATTGTTTGATGTATTTAAGGAAAACTTTGTAAATTCATATCCAGATTATTCAAATGAATTGTAAACACATGTGGATGCCCAGGAAATGAAGAAAGTAATTTAATTTTGGAAAAGAAAACGGAATTTCGAAGAAGAATCTGAAAGAGGATCAAGAATAGGATGAGAACTGGTTGAAAATATGAGAATCGTAAAAGCGTTGAAAAGAATGAAACTGGAAAAGCATGCTGAGAAACAATTGAAGTAACTTATATTTTCTTCCGTATGTTTAGATAAACACCCAAACGAAAAACGAAGACAACAAATTAATAATTGTTTTCCGTAACTGCAACCATATTAGATGGCATAATCTTCGATAAATTTGTCATTTTTATTTTGGATTTTAAAAAGTATTAAAAAACCATACGTTGCATTAACCTGACTTATTATTCATAATGCTTTTGAAATTATTAAATTTTTTGCCAATTCATTGTATAACATTGGTTCCCAACCGAGGGTTTTCAATCTTTGTTTAGGGGCCGCGGTGGCTCAGAGGTATAGCGTTCACTTCTGGTTCATGGGGTCCTTGGTTCGATCCCAGTACACGCCAAGTGGATTTTGAGGTGCACAAACACCGTGTGCGTGGGTTTCCTCGGGATTCTCCCATTTCCTCCTACTTTCTTCATTCCACCATTTCATTCATTTTTCATCATCACCGTCTCCTTTAGCCTAGCCGGCATACCCGTGGAACATAATATTCAAAGATTTCATTTCTATCTGTGTTTACAATGTTAACAAGATGTCAGTAAAATTTGATAAAATTTTTAATACAATGGTTTTGATATGCAGCCAGCCCTCACTTAAATAGATCGTTCAAGGGCTTTGCGCAATTCGAAATTTACGTAAATCGAATTTCTTTTACCATAACTATTTTCGTAAACAAGTATGAAAAATTGACAAATTACGCCAAATTAGCAGTTGTTCCTGTCTCACTCACTAGATGGCTCACAAGATAGAATTTAGAAATTTAATTCTATTTCTTATTTCAGATGTAAGTGCCATTTGTAAGCTTTACTTATGTTGGCAACTTCTTACGAAACTGAATTTGCATATATCGAATTGACAACTCGTGTACTGACTGTACATACCGGTGAGTGGTATACACAAGAATAGGTATATTCTTTACAAAGATTTATTGACTACAGTATGGTGCACAATCGACAGATACAGTGCACCGCAAGTGCTCACAGTGTGAGCTTCACACAGACTCCTAAACACGTATTCCAGCTATTAATGGCAGCAGTTACGCTTCTAAAGGAAACGCTGCTCCTACTTGCACAAGGGAGCGTTTCACGGACGGAATATCATGTGTTACCTCGAGCACATCTTGGCCTCCAATTTTGATCATTGATCATAGTCCAAGAGATTGAGACATGGATCGACTTAAGAAACGGAGATGAATCCTGTTGTAAGACTCAGTGGATTTGGCAAAGGAGGTGTGACTGAGAGGTTAAACAACAGGTATCAGAACATCAGACTAATGGTTCACAGCATGCATTTTCACTCCAGTTTTCATGAAGTGGAGTTTCATGATTCCATGATATGGCATCTTCAAGAACACCATCTCCATACCGGGATGCACTTTGGGAACTACCATAGCAGCTTTTTTAGATGATATCGTATGTACAATGGGTCATTTTGGACGTTCAAGAATTTCTCAATGCTAAATATATTTCTCTCCGTGGTATGAATCACCTATGAACTAAAATATGCTTTCATAACCCTGTTCCGGCGTAGCTACAGAGTTGGGAAGTGCCCTTTACGGCGTTTCTAGATCCAGACTCCTAGATTCCTACGCAATGTCTGAGACATGCAACATGAATACAATCTCATTTCTTTCACAATGACACTTTTGATTCCGTACCGGATTATTGCAGTCAAGTGTGCATATATATGTTGGCCAGTGGAGTCCTTACAGCATGTGTATTACCATAATTTGGATTATCTATGACTGTGGACATCGGCAGTTTCATCTCTATAGTAAAGGTGACAAACATTGATAAACTTGATTCGCTTCAGGAGGTTAAATATCTCAATTGTAGTCTTAAGCGCCATATGCAAAACCACAACAGATAATCTATTTTCATTTGTACCTAACAGCGCGCCATATGCGTTCTAACAGCTTTTACTTGGCTATTTATGATCATGTTAAGTTTGTATCAATACCAGCGCATGCTAAAAAGTAATGTGAAAACAGTTACAGGTATCCGTATAAAACAATGCATATACACTAGTAGCACATCTACTTTAATCTACAGAGCTCAGTCATTATTTTTCTACATCACAACCGTGGCAATCAACATATATATGCCAACTTCCGACCAGTTTCATTAACTCATTGTAAAATTATTAATTTTGGTGACGAAACCACAGCCTGACTTCTTGCTTCACTGTATCGTCAACATCAAAATGATGTCTCCTTAGGTGTCCTTAAGCTTCAGATAAAGATGAAAATCTGATGGTGCCACATCTGAACTATATGCAGGATGAGGAATGACAATAAAACCAAAGCGCTATAAGTTTTTATTGTCATTGTATTAGTGTCAGGTTAAGCATTCTTGTACTGAATTAGAAGCACTATTCGTGAACGAACTCGTCGTATCTATGCTTCCAGTTTCTAATACTTCACTTATAAAATATCGCATCTAAATTTTAATTTATAGAACATTTATTTGTTTCATTGATTATGCATTATTCTTTTAAATACTGCAGATTCCATGTTTGAGTATAGTTATGTATATATCGATAATGAAAAATGTGGAAGATGTTCCCAGATCGCAGACGAGAAAGATCTAACGTAAGTCTTCGCCATAAAAGGAAAGGATGAGACATCAGCTGTCATTTATGATCTTTTTACCCCAAAACTTGAATCAATAAAGAGACAGAAAAGGGATTGCTGATTTACTCCCGTGTTTTCACTAGTTATATAATTTCCGAATATTGAACTGAGATCTTGCGTTTTCAAAGTCCAAATGTTGTAAAATGTCGAAGTACACATGACTTTTTTGTCGTCAATTGTACGGCCAGCTTTTTAGTACTATGGCTTCTAGTCCATAGTGGATGTGTATGCATTATTGAGAAGAAAAGGGGAGCTAAAGACAAGTCGAGTTTTCAAAGAGGGATTTATCACAGCTGTTTGAGGTCAAAAGAGAAACATTCTATCATTAAGGAAGGGGCCCACGGACAACAGAATGCTATTCTTCAAGTCAAAATAAAACGAAAATGCTATATAATGGTATACCCTCCGGAGCCTCCTTAAGCCAATATCGGGAATCAAAATTTCCCTATGTACACTCATGCCCAAAATTATTGCCGCATGCTATTTATATGTCATTGTAGGAATATAATTTGATAACGAATTCGCCCTGTATTTCTTATAACGTTAGTATGTGTATTATCGGCAAAGACATGTATGTGCCAAATTTCATGTCAAAAGAGCAGTAAATAAAAACAATAAAACGAAAATAAAACTTTCTTGTCCATTTAGCAACATTTTGTTTTACTCATTCTAATTTTCGTATTTATAATTCTTTTTACATGAAATTTACCACAAACATACATTTCCCGATTATACACTTAATATCAGTATTAAAAGTACCCTGCAAAATCATTATCAAATTAATTCTTACAAGAAGATAGTTATAGATATGCGACAATCATTTTGGACATAAGTGTACCTACGTTGCAGATTAACTTGTAACCCTTACATTACCCTACGATTCCGTCAAGCAATTACATCGATTGTGATTCTAATAAGTGGTGCTACTGTCAACGTATATCGCCTTTAACTTCTGTCTGAAAATAATCGATGCAACTATTTGGTAGACTGGTAGATTTTCTCTCTAGTTCTTTATCGCGACGTTGCCATATAGTGCAATTTGCATCTCCAGACGAGGACCTAAAAGGTATATAATTTACAGGGTGGACAATTTATCTGGAACATCCGTGATAACAGAGACACCAAAAGAGGAAGAAAAGCGAAACTTGGCACGAAGCAACTATAAGGAGGGGGACATTGTTTTACGTATTAAATAATACCACCTAGTGAGCAGCGTTGCCATCTCAGTATAAAGTTATAATTTTATTCAAATGCCACTATGCCAAATTATTACATATTTCAAATCAGCATGTGAAACGAAAACTTAAAATATGCTACCTACCGCTTTCCTTGGGTGCTGGCTCCCGAAGAACTCCCTAAGAAAACGCTGATAACAATTCTGGTCCAGGCTCATACTCTGTTTGGGCGCTGATTGATAACGTTGAGATATGACGAGTGATTTGGCATGAGCCTCGTTGGTGCTTTTGAGACTCAGGTTGTATTATACTTACTTTTGCGTATGCACACGCATGCATACACGCAATTGGCAAGCCGTCTGCTCGCAGGAATTCACACACACATGAATGAAGACGATATTTACTTAGGTAAATTCCTATTTATTGAGTATGAATATGTGTGGGTACGGAACGGAATAATATATATATATATAACAACACACAGAATTCTCACTTTATTATAGAGCTAACTGCTCAAACAGAAGGAATTGTACTGAGGCAATCGGATAAACGAAATGAAGAATAAATTCTTAACACTGCATGGTAAATGTAGGTATGCGCACACTATTCACGAACACTAGAAACATAGCCCTTTTTTAAAGATCGCTTGCACTATAAATTGACTCTTCACACTGGGTCAAGGCTTTCGTTACGTGATAATGATAAGGAGAAAGGGGAAATACTGATGAATGAAGTATCTTGACTCCTAAAGGACGCTACATATGCAGAAGGTATTTGTTGGTCCTTTTTGCTTCACATCCTATACATTAACATCGCACCACGAAGTTCTTCATACTATCACTTCATACGTTGTCTTGCACTGTCTCTCTCTACGACGAACTTTTTGCTAACCCTCCACTTACTACCAACTCTTATTGCTAACTCCTTGCTTCTACTCACGCTCGGGAACAACCTGTCCGCTTACTTAGGGTTGACAATGCATTATGTAAAATAATAAAGAAATGGTAAAGTTTTTTGCATTCATACACAATGCCAATGGGTCGATGTTATAATAAAGAACACTGGCAACATTTGATTTGATCCCGTGGGAAAGAAGCTTGGAGAGAATAGTTAAAAAAAAGTGTAGCAGTCTAAATCGATAAATTCTTTCCATGGTTATACGATTTTTATGCACTACTGTTATACATAAAACAGTTCAGTGGAAAGGAGCGAACGATGGTAATTGTGTGTATGAGTCATTCCACCTACGACTTCTGCAGGATATGAATACTTGTTCTCACGGCAGGAAGGATGACGTAACAAGAGTGCGTGAGAACACGACAAACACAATATCATTCCCACACAATATCAACTTCGTATCCAAAAATATTCCCAATCTTAATAAATGTTATTATAAAAAAGTATATGCGGAACAGTCATGGTGACGAAGACTATAAGTTGGAAACTATTTTAGGAAAAAAATAAGTTTGCTGCTACGAAACGCTCTGGCCACACGATAAAAGTTGCATTGAAAAACAACAAGCTCTTTGTTCTTTCGTGAGAAGCGATAAGAACGGCCGAAGAACACTTGCATAAACAGAAAGAATTGAAGTTCTTACCAGAACGAAAAATAGCTGTTCGTTTCTATGAGTAAAATAATAATTTCGTTGCATGAATAAAAGTTAAAAGAAATACACTGGTCGTCCAAAAACATAGTTTTGTGGCCGGGCAGACGGTCACAAATACCATTTTTATTAATCAGTATTGCAAACTAAGGATGTTGTAGTATCACAAACATCCAAAGTTTGGAAGCTTCTATCACACATACAACACAACGGAGATGGACAAGATAATGCACATCGGAAGTACCTTAGCGTTGGATACTATGATTATGGGCAGTGATGTAAATATTTCGATTGTTAAAAACATACTCCGCTTATTCCAACGTCGTTATTTAGTCGTAAAATTTATTTGTAATAAATAGTGTCTGAAAAAAGTTCCATGAAGTGAAAATCTCACGATTCTTTATTTCTGCAAAAATATTTCAAAACTTCAATGTATTCTTCAGTCAGAATATAACTTTGATCTCACAAAATCATATTTCGTCAGTTTAATACACGAAGTCGACGTTTTCTCATACCTTTAAACACAATAAAAATAAACAATTTCTTCTTATTTTCTGTTACAAAAATATTCTTCGTAAGGAACTGGAAATTTTACGCAGCTATTTCATTACATAGGCAGGTTTGTATGTAAAGAAAGTGTGGAATTTTCTGTTTTTGAAATAACTGATAAATTCATAAAGGTTTATTTTCGCTTTCTGGTTACATTTTAAACAATGGAATGGGATATTTGTACTCTACGAACTTGATTTATGTGAATACGCGACAAAACGTACTAGCGACAAAACGTACCACCGACAAAACGTACCACTTACCCTGAGGGATGCTTATGAAGGGTTTTCTAAAAACACTTTAAATAATGACAAGCGACAAAACGTACCACTTGCCTGGAAGGCTACTTGTGAAGAGTCTTCTAATCAGTCATCAAATAATGACAGGCGACAAAACGTACCACTTGATAGGACGGTATATAAGTATATACATACCGGTCAAAATAAGGTTAAAAGTTGAACAGATTGGTGGTGAGAAAAGTACCGATGCAAAACCAAGACTAAGACTAAGGCTAAGACTAAAACCATGCATGCAAGATTCTCGAAACAACAAGATTATACCTGCAAGATTCTCGCCAGACCAAGACCAGCAAGAATCTTGCATATGCAATATTTGAATATTTGCTGATTTCCATCACACTTTATCCAGGCTTTGGACCAGGGACGGATAGGTATTATTAGAGGGGCGCGGGCGCTTTCTCCCACAAGGCCTACAAGCATCTCAATGTCACAAATCAATTGCACAGTTTTCTTTCTACAGTAAGTCAATAGTATTAACAATTGACAATTAAAACCTGATATTCTTTCATCAGTATATTATTCTGAATTGTTCAAAATATTATATGAAGTTCAAGGAGAACGTATACTATATTACAAAATTAGCAGATGTTTTAGTGTACTAGTTTTTGATGCTACTATATCTATCACTTTTGAATTTGAAATATTTTTTAATAAATCTTTTTCAATAGACATCAACATAAATGTTTTCAAATGTTCCTGAGAGATGGTACTCGTTAACCTATTTTTAATGCATTTCAGTTTATTTCAGTTTTGAAAAATTTCTTTCACATGTTACCTGAGTTACGGGCAAAGTCAATAAAAATTTGTATGCTGGAAACCTGATTTGTATGCTGCAAAATTTACAATTCTGCAAAATTAAAAAGCAGCACATTGGACAATTTTGCAACACGTTTTGCATTCGCTTTTCTTGTAAACAAATGTATTTTCTCCTAATCCTGAATCACTTGCACCATCAGCACAGTCATTTTTTCTCGGTTGTGCTTGTCACCGAGACTGACTTTCAAGGGTATCCACGTCCTTCAAAAGTCCAAGAGAATACATTTATAGTATCCTTGGAAACTTCTTTACTGAAGTTTTTCAGAAAATATGTAAGTTTATCGAAAGGCACGTCTGGAAATTCTGTTACTTGGTTGAAGTGTCTAGGGTCCAAATAATCCATAAAGTACATTGCTTCTTGAATCTTGAAGAAATACTCGAAACTACCATGTCCAATATTGTGTTGAATGGGTCAATGCAGTACCTGGTCATTGGATAGAAGCAGCTTCATATTCACAGGAAAATCTCTGTCCATCTCTGAAGGCTAATTGTCGACAGGTCAATAGAAAAAAAAAAAAAAAAGAAATCACGTTCTAAGTCTTCAAATTTGTAATTGGCCCATTCTACAAAGCTTAATGCTGCATTCTTAACGAATTCAAAATCATCTCTCTACTCTTTTACTTGGAACAGAGTAATCTGCACCATCCGATAGGACTACACTAGCAGCACCCTTTATTTGGAGATAGTTTGACAGAGAGGCCGTCAATTGAAATATCTTAAGGAACATTTGTGCTGTCCGAGTTGTTTTGAACTTGAGAAGATCTTTTATATATCCTTTGGCTTTACACCTAGCTTTTGGTTTGATATTTTCTGTAGAAGCAATTTTCTTAATTATTATGGTCTACTCTATATACAAAACACTTTCTGGGTTCGAAAAATGACCAAACTTTTTCTGAAGAACAGTGTGTTTTCTACCATCTCGTTTCCGCAATAACTGTAAGACGCCTTTGTTAACATTTGATCTTCCAAATGTCCATTCGCTGATAAGACTCACGCATCAATATCGCACAGTCATTCAGCAGAACAATGACACAGAATCAATGCATTTTTTTGTCAGATCACATATGACATGATTGAGTATATGAGCGTAACACCACACGTGTAACTGAGTTTCTTAGCGGTTAGCGTATGCGCCTTTGTCGTGGGAGACCTGGGTTCGATTCCTGGCGGGAGCTCATGTGCTTCGGATTTCCCGTAAATCAGTCCCGTCTCATATAGACTCCCTGCTAAAAGGGCCGTTAAACTCAAAATCAACTGAATCACACATGTAACTGATCATAGGTGAATTGAAAAAATCCGAATATTGTCCTTGCATGTTACTTGAGCCATCGGTTGAATTTCCAATACACTTCTTAATATCAAGGTTCAACTACTGCAAAATTTCCAGCAGTAAACCGCAGGGACACTGGCCTGTGGTAGATATGCATTTTACAATGACAACAATACTTTGTTTAACAACCATTTTAAAAACATACCGTAAAACAACAGAACACTGGCCTGAAACTACTATATCTTGAGTAGTGTCTAATAGAACAGAAAATATTGAAGCCTGAGAGACTTCTTTCGAAATATCTTCTCTGATAAGTGTGTTGATAGCATTCGAAACATAATTCACCGTGTTTAGTAAAAGTTATGCGACCACTATTTTGCTTACTTCCTCGTATATGACTTTTCTTGGTGACCTTATCTAAATTACTTTTAAGCGGAAGATCAAATTTGCTTAAGAAAGGAATAATATCCAAAAAGTTTCCATGATCTATAGCTGTGTCTTTCAGTTTATAGGCTGCTACATTTCCTCTGTAAATGAGCCCTCTTTTACCAATGAGTTTCTGCACTTTGACAACTCGATACATTACCTGTCTGTTCTTCTCAACCTTATACTACCGTTGTTTTATCTGTTCATGAGGAAGTAGTTTCTCAACATTATGTTCTCTTTTGTTAGATATGTAAGCATCCACACTGGTATAATGTATTTTGGAAGACTCGTGTTCTCTTACTCGCTGATAAACGTGTTTAATGTTATGTTTGTCACGTACAGAACCTTTAAGAGAAGTTTGTTCGATCTGGAGAATAATCTGTGAACACGCTGAAAAAAAAATGCTTGAAGTGGTACGTTTTGTCGCGGATTAAATATCCGAAATGTTTTAATTAGTCCAAGACAGGTTGTAATTTATATAACTGGTACGTTTTGTCGTGGAATAAATATCAGAAATGCTTTAATTAATCCACGACAGGTTGTCATTTTTTACAGGTCGTCAAAAGTGGTACGTTTTGTCGCGAAAATTCAAGTGGTACGTTTTGTCGCTGGTACGTTTTGTCGGGACACCGATTTATGTTCCCTGTACTTTACACACACACACACAGAGAGGGAGAGAGAGTGAGAGAGAGAGAGAGAGAGAATATGTAAGGTTTAACTTGCCAACTTGAAGTATTAGAAAATTTTAAGGCTCTCGAAAGCTAATTGGAAAAATCTAATTTGTTGCTGTCTAACTTTCACTACAGGAATTCAATTTTATAGCTCAATTTGCGGTTAAATATAGTGGAAAAATTTCCACCTAACATCATTACATAATATTCAAAATTGCCCGGGTTATGAAAAGTTTTTCCACTTGTTTCAACATCATAATGAAAATTTTTCGATCAATGAAAATTCCTTTCACTTGTTTCTACAGAGAAATAAAACATTTCGATTAATTTTTACTTCAAAATGATAAAAAGTTTCCAACTTATAAAAAGCTTTCCAATTTTTCTATACACAACAAAAAAGTTTTCGATTCATGAAAAATTGTTTCACTTGTTCCTACATAATATCGGAAGTTTTCTGAGCCATGAAAATTGTCAGATTCTTGAAACAATCTTCCATTTTTAACATTTCTATACATGAAGTTAATCAATTTTATGGTTAATGACGAATTGTTACCTGATCACTGATATTTGTTTAGAAAGAAAAATTTTCCGAAAAAATATACGGGAAAATTTTCTGAAATTGAAAATTTTCCACCTCAAATCACTAGTCATGGTGTGACTTGTTTTGAATGAATAGCAACGAAGTTATAAGGGTTTGAAAATTTAATTTTTTTCGAAAGGTTTTATTTCGAAAACATGTTTAGGTAAGTATCATACCTAATTATTTGTGTGATTAGTAATTCTCAAATATCATTTTAACGTTTACAGCACTTCGAATTCTGAAACTGTTCCAGAGATATGATAAACATTAATAAAGTTCGCAACACTGCTGAAAATGATGTATTGCTGGAAAATATTTAATATAATTGTTGTTTTCCTGTTGTTTTATAGCATTGCACGAATAACTTTTAGTAGCTGTAATTACAGTTAGTTCTCACAGTTATATGGTTTAAGCACTGTTGCAAACTTCAGCAATGTCTATCATATCTCCGAAACGGTTTGAGATATCGAAGTGCTGTAAACGGCAAATTAATTTACATATCTGTTCCAACCCACACAAGTAACTAGATATCACACTTATTGAATCATTTTTTTTTTAAATAAAGCTTTTGAAAAAAATTCAAATTTTCAAGCCCTTGCAACTCCGTTGCTATTCATTCAAGGCAAGCCATACTATGACCATAGTATCCAACACTAAGATACTTCCGATGTGCATTGTTTTGTCCTTTTTCGTGGTGCTGTATGTGTGATAAAGGCTTCCAAACTTAGGATGTTTGTGATGCTATAACATTCTTAGTTTGCAACACTGAATAACAAATGTGTTTTTTAAGTTTTTGCTTGACATGTTGATTTTGAAGCCTATACATGTACATATATACTAGCATCAATTAGCCGCTTCGCTGGATATATATGTATATCGGGTGATTCCGTTAGTCCGTACCAGGCCTTTAAATAGAAAACGGTCCGAGATATGTACCAACTGAAAAACACGTATCCCATTAGTTGCAAAGGACAACAGAGCGAAGTGAAAAGTTTCGTTCCAGGGTCCCCCACAGGGTCCCAGACGGGGTATAACTCAAAATTGTCAAATGGAAAGAGAGGTCAAGTGGTATTACGCTTGAAAGCTCTTGTAAAAAGAAAGAAGCTACAACAAGTCCCGATCCTCTACGATCACCGTATGCAAAATGGCGGCGGGTCAAAATGTCATCAAAATTTGCATTGAAAACAATATGGCCACCCCTATAAATCTGAAACGGGCAGCCAGACGGAAAAACTGAAAAACAAGTGTCACATGATGTTCGAAGGACAACAGATCGAAGTAAAAAGTTTCGACCCAGGGTCCCCCGCAGAGTCCCAAACGGGGTCCAACTCAAAGTTGTCAAACGGAAATAGGGGTCATGTGGTATATCGCTTGAAAGCTCTTGTAAAAAGAAAGAAGCTACAACAAGTCCCGATTCTCTACGATCACCGTATGCAACATGGCGGCGGGTCAAAATGTCCCAAAAGTTGCATTGAAATGAATGTGAAAAAACACATATTCCAGTAGAATTGGCGGTAAAATTGCTGGACAGTGCCCGGTAGCCCTGGAGAGTTGTGGTGTTCATCATAAAAACACATCAGCGAGTGGTGCACACAGCCGAAATATTGAGTCAATAACACTAGTCAATCGAGAGAAAACAACTGTTTTCACTTTGCTTGCACAGAATTCTTCGAGATGTGGAACGAGGTAAGCATGCTCTACCAATGTTTCCTGCATCTGTTTTGTAAGAGATCTGTGGCTCTTCCCAGATCTTGACCTTGGTGTTCGCACAGGATGTGTGTTTGAAAGCCCTTTGTCGGTAGTTGTAATGTTGCTTCTTAGGGTGGCCTCTCCCCTCCCAGACCTCCGACACAATGGGATCAAGGAAATTGAACACTGTATTCTCCCGACTGGCAAGTGCAACGGACGAAATATTTCGGCTGTGTGTACTACGCGATGATTTGTTTCCATGATGCACACCATAACTCTCCAGGGTACAGCAATTATACGGAACATTGCCCTGGGACAGTTGTTTTGCATCATTTGCCCGCATTCAGCCCAGAACCCAAAACGGCGGTATAAATATATCTGTATTCTGGACTTGCCGTGTGCTATCCAATGACGTATAAATCTTGCCAATCCCCAAGTATCACGTTGTGACCCTCTCCGCGTTATTGTGTTATTTCCGTTCGAGAGTGCATTTTCCCCCCAAATTCCCGACCTAGGTTTGAATGATGTCACAGCCTGGTTCGTCTATATACCTATCTTAAGCTCAGTGTTCCTCAGTAACAACAGGCGAATAATGGGATTGGCGCAAGGTTCCAGCCCTGTCCTTACCTGCCCTTTTCTTCCCTATGCGTCGTATAAAAGTGAAATTCATGAAACATTAATGTCGTGAAACGTATAACTTCAAATGAAATACAAAAATGAATAAACATACACATATTTGATAACGATTACTGCAACTGGATTGTGCTGTTTGCTGGTTTATGTTTGTTGTACAAAACATACGCCTTTCGAGAGAAACAGTCGCAGACAACCTTGAATTGAAAGGCACGAACGTGAGGTAGCTGGAACACAGTTTGTTTCACAGTAAGTTGAACAGGCTTTGCTGAAGGATCGTTAGTACGAATTGTAGTGAAGTACTTGTGCTGTGCAAAAGTAATACACGCTACGAATTGAGTTGTGTGCATGTGTGTGTGTGTCAGAAGGCTTCCATTTCATTGTAGAAGGTGGCACGTACTACCCTAATATCGTGTGTTAGTGCAGTATCGGCTAAAGATAGCATTGTATTGGAACAATGCCATATACGAACGGGGAGACATTTGACATGTTAATGGTGTTAGGGGAATGTAGGCAAAATTATAGAGCTGCAGTCCGAATTTATAACACAAGGTTCTCACAGCGACAATCAATTTCCCATAATGTACTTCGACCGTTAGCAAATCGTCTGAAACAAATAGGGCGCATACCTCCTCAATATGGAGGTCACAAACATGCTCCAATTGTAGATGACAACGATGTCGTTATTGATGTTTTGGCTGCTGTCAAAGTACGTCCTAATGCATCCTCAAGAGATATTGCCGCGGATCGCGGAATTAGTCAAACAAGTGTACCGCGTATACTGTGGAAGCATAAACGCCACCCGTATCATATCTCCTTGTGCCAGGTGCTAATAGATGCCGACCGTAATAAGCGCCTCCAGTTTTGTAATTGAGCCCGTCAGAAATTGAGGACAAACCCAACGCTTTTCAGTATGTACGTGCTGTGGACAGAAGAAGCAATATTTACAAGTGATGGTCATGTCAACCTACACAATGCGCATTATTGGGCTGCGGATAATCCGCACTGGACACTACAGATCGACCGACAAAGACGTTGGAGCATCAATGTGTGGGAAATTTAACGTCGGCTCTGTTCCATCAATTCTTGACAGAACATCTACCGCAACTGCTGGAAAACATCCCACTTCATGTGCGGCGTAATATGTGGATGCAATTGGATGGTTGTCCACCACATGCTGCTCGTATATGTAGAGGTGCATTAAATTCTTTATTTTCGCACCGTTGGTTAGGAAGAGGTTGAGTTGAGTTGATTTTGAGTTTAACGTCCTGTTCAGCAGCGAAGCTATATGAGACGTGGACCTACTGATTAACATGGAATCCGAACCACAGGAGCTCCCGCCGGGAATCGAACCCGGGCCTCCCACGACAAGATTAGAAAGAGGGTCCAATACTCCTTTCCCACCTTACTCTCCAGACCTTACGTGCATGGACTATTATTTCTGGGGTCGACTCAATGAGCTTGTTTACACGAATAGACCAACTACACCAGAAGATATGAGGCAACGTGTAATGACCGCATTTCGAAGTATAGGAGAGGCAGAGCTTGAAGCTGTGGGCTATAATTATTATCGCCGTCTGGACCGTTCTCTTGCTGTACATGGACGACAATTTCGGTAAAACGTGATGTAAAACGTGCTGTGTGAAGTGCACATCTGTTACATAACGGAGAGCAGCCGTCTCCAAGGTAAATATGATATATCCTTTGTACGTTATGCGATGGTAAATTAATTCTTAGAACAACGTTAGACGTTTCAATATAATATACAGTACTTACCTGTCCACCATAACGTTTCCATTTCCATACTGTGTATGTTACCAGTGTTGACTACGAGACGAGACGAGGCAACACTTTTCAGTAGTGTCACGAAAGAGGACTGAACAGTCTCTGTAGTATTGTACCCGGAAAACGTATGTTACCAAGGAAATATAGCTGTTCAAAATGTTCAGGGTCTTCCCTCCAGCACAATCAAACAACTGCTAATTTGGAGGTGGACCCTGCCTGGATATCTAGAACTGGTTACCGTGATATGTTGTACTTTTGAAATAATGAGACACTTGTTTTTCAATTTTTACGTCTGGCTACCCGTTTCAGATTTATAGGGGTGGCCATATTGTTTTCAATGCAAATTTTGATGACATTTTGACCCACCGCCATTTTGCATACGGTGATCGTAGAGAATCGGGACTTGTTGTAGCTTATTTCTTTTTACAAGAGCTTTCAAGCGATATACCACTTGACCCCTCTTTCCATTTGACAATTTTGAGTTGGACCCCGTCTGAAACCCTGCGGGGGACCCTGGGACGAAACTTTTCACTTCGCTCTGTTGTCCTTTGCAACTAATGGGATACGTGATTTTCAGTTGGTACATATCTCGGACCGTTTTAGATTTAAAGACCTGGTACGGACTAACGGAATCACCCGATATATGTATATCCCTCCCCTCCCACAACCTTTAGATTCGACACTAATATCGGTCATTTTTTATCATTTGTAAATGTATTTCCCCTCCTTTATGTTACATCGTCATACTGATATGACATAAATCATCTCATGTTCGAACATCATCTAGGTTGAAAATTTGATAGAGATCAGTCCGGTGGCTTAAGAGATATTGTTTTATTTATTTTTATATATCAGGCACCATCTTGGCATTTGCCTGATAGGACTGACTTGTGAGGAAAACCCCAGTCAGGATGATCGGCAACGGGAATCGAACCCGCAACCTCCCGAATTCGAAGCCAACGATCTACCACTTGAGCCACTCGCTCGGTAAATATATATATTCCGCTTTATTTTTGACTTGTAAAATAGTGCACTATAGTCCACGTGCGCCATTTTTAGAACACCCGTTATATACATAGAACACGCTTTAGGTCTTCATTTGTTAAATGAATGCTTTCGAATTGTTGTTGTCTTACGTTTAGGTTTAGCTGTTTGTGAGCTCATCGCTGTCCAGCTTGTGGAGATGAGGTTAACCAACGTGGCCTGCATGGCCTAGAGTACTGGTAGATTCGCCCGACACTCCTCCGTTAATGATGTAATAATACGAGCCCCTAACACAGCTGGAATTTCTTCAATACGGGAACCTTCTGGTTGCTGTCGTTCGGATGGAAACAACCTGATGGGATGACACTAATTCCATGAATGAGAGGTAAATGTTTATTGTGGGACTTCACATGCGCTGATACATACGCTCATTCAAGTCTCCCTCTGTCAGTATTGAACACTGCAGCTGTTACTAATCGCAGAGAAGCTGAAAAGCAAAGAAAATACAACCTTCTCGAAAGTTTTGTTCTCACTCCAATCGCTATTGAAAATAGTGGTGCTTCGAGTGCAAAAAGTCTTAAATTCATTAGGGAGTAGGAAGACGCATTTCTTGTGTTTCCGGCGAAGTTCGCTCCTCATCTTATCTAATGCAGCGCATATCTGTTTCTATCCAACGTGATAACGTCTCGTCGGTCCTAGGCACTTTACCTCCTGGCAAGGAACTGGATGAGATGTTTATACTCTGAGAATAGTTTTATATATATTAGTCCCTGGACAATAGTTTTTCTTTGATCTTATAATTATATATTTAAATTGTAATTTATATAAATGCAAACTCAGAGTAATATGTCATTTCGGTTTTGTTTAATAATTCATTGTTATAATTGTGTATGGAATTAGTGCAATTGTTGTGACATTTTTTGTGAAAATCAAGTCATTTTGAAGTTAGCAATTCAGAAATAATTAATTTGGTTGGCGATGCACTGGCTATATAATTAGAAAACCTTGCATTGTAGTTTGTCAGTGATAAATAACGTATTTTTATATACTGTAAAAAATGAAGAAAATATATATAACACTTTTTTCACGTAACCTTTAAATATAACTGTAAGAGAAAAAACATGTACTATATGATATATATATATATATATATATATATATATATATATATATATATATATATATATATATATATATATATATATATATATATATATATATATTTGGTCTAGGAATTAATTCGTGCGGTTGGTACGCACACATTGAAGCTGTAGTACAAACACAAAATACATAAATACCTTAAGAAAAATATTGTCCATCGCTAGCCACCACTTTCGCCCATCTGTCAGGCAATGTACGGATTCCGTGGCGAAAGAAGTCCTCATCCTTGGAAGCGATCCAGTCAGAGACCCATGTTTCGATATCTTCTAAAGAAGTAAACCGCTGTCCAATCAAATCGTTGTTCATGCAATCGAACAAGTAGTAGTCCGAAGGAGCAACGTCTGGTGAATACGGCGGGTGGGGTAAAACTTCCCATCCGACATTTTCTAAATAGGTTTTGACCGGTTTTGCGACATGTGGGCGAGCGTTATCATGTTGAACAATAAGTTTATCATGTCTGTTCTCCCATTCTGGTCGTGTTCTGGCCAGAGCTTGCTTCAAACGCATTAATTGTCGTCGATAACGTTCTCCATTCATAGTTTCACCCGGTTGCAGCAGCTCATAGTACACCACACCTTTCATATCTCACCATATGCACAGCATAACCTTTGCACAGTGAATATCTCGTTTTGGTTGTGATGGACCTGGTTCACCTGGTTTCACCCAGGCCTTTTTTCGTTTAGAATTCTCGTAATGGATCCACTTCTCATCACCCGTAATAATTCGATGCAGAAACCCCTTTCTGCTCTGTCGTTGAAGCAGCAATTCGCAAATGGTTTTTCGTCTTTCAACGTCTCTGTCTTTCAATTCATGTGGAACCCAATGTGACATCTTTTGAATCATTCCCATGGCTTTCAAGCGTTTGGAGACTGTTGTTTGATCAACGCCTAATGCTGCTGCAAGTTGTTCCTGCGTTTGACACGAATCCTGCTCGAGCAATGCTGTCAATTCTTCGTCTTGAAATTTTTTTGGCTGTCCAGCTCGCTCTTGGTCTGCCAAGCCGAAATCACCACTTCTAAACCGTGCAAACCACTTCTGACACGTTCGCTCAGCTAGAGCATGGTCACCATACACTTCCACCAAAATACGATGACTTTCAGTCGCACTTTTCTGCATGTTAAAGTAATGCAGCAGGATACCCCGCAAAAACACTTTATCAGGCACAAATTGCGCCATGTTCACTTAACTACAAACTGGTGTTGTTGACGCTTTAATCCACTGCCCTATACTACGAACGATACGCGATGACAGGGGTTTGCAACACATGTGTGGATACACGGAACTGTGGGACGCTCCGTTCGTTGCGCCATCTCTTGTCCAACAGCACGAATTAATTCCTAGACCAAATATATATATATATATATATATATATATATATATATATATATATATATATATATATATATATATATATATATATATATATATATATGTGTGTGTGTGTGTGTGTGTGTGCTGCTAAGTTCAACTTGGAATTTTAACTTGCAATTTCCCTTATTACCTACATTTGAGATTTCTACATTATATTAAATCCATTTATTTAGTCTCTTTTTAAAATGTAATTTATTCTTTATTAACTGTTATGCCTAGCTTTGTTATACTGTGAAAGGAAAAGACAAATATTTTGAATACAGTATACATTCTGTAGATGGGTTATAGTTTTCCATGTTCCAAAAATTCAAGTTAAGAAATTGAGTAAGTGAAGACAAGCTGTATTTTTATACTACTTCTAGAATAAAAGGAAGTATTTACATTTCACACGGATTTTGTTTCTTGTCTCCTTGTAACTTCTGCTCTATAAATAAAAATGAACAGAACAAACATTGAATTGTTCAACTGTAATTTTTCTTCTAAGTACACAACCTAAAGGCTATTTCTGAAAATTACTAGTTTGTAATATGTTTTTTACAAGTCGTAAAATATCGTGAAATAGTACTAGAATGAGAGTAATAATTATTTCTAAATACTGATGCTGAAACCTGTAATTTACCATAATTTCCTAGTATATACTTTTGTAAATATTTCAAAGATTTTGTAAATATTTCAAGATTTTTTAAAGGCAGCGTCAAGATTCTTGCAGCAGAGCAACCTAGATTTACACTTGAGGATATTAGCTAGTTTATACTAACAACTGTCTGAAAGCAAATTAATATATTGACAGTATTGCCCCAATATGATGACACAAAAAATGTCAGCTCATCTCTGAAATTGCCTCCTACTGACGATTAGTTTTATTTCCTACACTGGAAAGGTTATAACCCTCGTAGTGAACAGGCGTCTGGAAAATAAAATAGATGTTGGAGGAAGATAAATTTGGTTTCCGGAAAGGAAAAGGCACCAGATATACTATTGTGTTGATGAGAATTATTTCAGAACGAGTTCTCGACGAAAGGGAAGAATTGTTTTTGTGCTTTTGACCGGGTCAATCGGACCAAACTTCTAGAGAAATCTGGAGTCAACTTCAGGAACCAACGAGTCATTCTCGAACTGTACACAGAACAGAGTGAAGTTGCGCTTGGATCTAAGATTTGATTGGATTTGATTTTGAGTTTACGATTCATTTAAGCAGCGAGATTATGATACATGCACCTACAGCTTAATGTGGGATCCAAACCACGTGAGCTTCTGCCGCAAATCGAACCCGAATCTCCCACGCCAAAACTTGAATCAAGGAAAAACCAATAGGGTAGAGGTTGGGAAAGGAGTCAGACAAGAATATATACCACTGTCATGAGAAAATCTACCATCAGAAAGTACAGGAGGTAGAAAAAAATCTAAAAACACTTCATACAGGACACTTAAGTTTGACCCTCCACTGTACAACACGTGTTGCGGTTACTGATCGTTTTCTGTTTTCAATGTGTCATGTGGACCTTCCTCTTCCGTCAGCAGTAACCAGTTCACCTGTGTATGTCGTGGTGTGAAAGTGGTGCGGTAAAATGGGCGATCTGACAGACTTCCAAAGAGGCATGATCGTTGGTGCCCGTCTTCATGATGGTTGGTGGAGCTTCAGTGGCAACAGTGGCGAACGTTGTGGGGGTATGGAAAGGCACTGTGTCCAATGTCACGAGGGCATACACAATTCATGGGCAAACGATGTCTGCAAAGCACAACAGTGGTCGATAGACAATCCTGTCAGATAGGAACCGGAGGGCATTAAAACGGATTGTAGCAGCTAAAAAGAAGACCACTGCAATGAAAATTACGTCTGAACTCAGTTCCGGCCTACAGAATCCGGTTTCATAGAAAACAGTGCGACAGGAACTTCATAAAATAAAAATTCATGGCAGGGCCGCTATCGCCAAACCCCTGGTCACAGCAGTAAATGCGAAGAGGCGTTTCCAGTGGAGCAAGTACCACAAGGCGTGGACTCATGAGCAGTGAAAACACGTAATGTGGTTCGATGAATCGACCTTCAACTTGTTTCCAACAACCGGTCGTGTTTACGTATGGAGAACAAAGTCGCAGGCCTGATACAGACTGTCTGCTCCCAACTGTAAAGCATGGGGATGGTTCTGTTACAGTATGGGCAGTGATATCGTGGTTTTCCCCAGGTCCCATCATAGCCCTACATGCAATGATAAATGCTAAGGCGTATGAGGCTATTTTGGGGGACCAGGCTCTACCCATGGCACAAATATTGCTCCCTGATGGTGATGGCATCTACCAAGATGATTTGGAACCCTGTCACGCTGCAAAAGCGGTTAAATATTTTTTGAGAAGCATGACCAGGAGCTATCACACCTCTCCTGGGCCCCACAATCACCAGATCTGAACATCATTGAGACATTTTTGTCTGAGTTAAAAAAAAAAAAAAAAAAGTGTGTTCGGTCTCATTACCCTCCACCAGCATTCCTTAAGGAACTGGAGCATGTTTCGGAGGAACAATGGTACAAAATTCCGCACACCACGATTCAGGAGCTGTATACATCCATTCCACGTCGGTTCCAAGCTGTTTTGTACGCAAAAGGAGGCCCGATACCATACTAGGTATGATTTTCACACTCTTGCACGTTTAGATTTTTTTCCATCCCTGTACGTTGCTACTATGTCGTTCCTCGAACTCCCGTCACACTGCTATGCATCTGCAGCTACGGTACAGTAGAATAAGGCATCTGATCGGAGACACAAGTAAAGAGATGACATTGAGCTGATAAATATTTGATATACATGAGGGAAGAGAGATGTTGAAGCAGCAACTAGCAATAATCAATGTTATTTGTTTAATATTCGAATACTTAAATAAAACCATATTTCAACATCTTTAGATAATTTTATTATGAAACTCAAGCAAATTGAATAACTCTTCACGGTTATATTGACATTGGAGCACTGGATGACTTCATCTAATTAGTGAAGTAGACTTACAGTATTATTCGTTATTCTTAATGCTTCATTCTCTGCACATTACTTATATACATCACATTATTAAATACATTATAGTTGTTCTACAAGAACGATTAGGCTTATAATATTAGTCGTGTATTACACTTCACAACCTATGCGGTATTACTGTTGTACACAATACATTCCTTTGAGTAGGCCTATTCATAAACTCGTGTGAGGGTGCTTTTGGCACACCATTCGAAATAATTGTTGAAAAATGATCATTCTTCCACTAATTTATTTCTTGTTGTCTTCTAAATGATTAACACTGGGCGACATGAAAATATCACACTTGGCATAGATAAAATTCAAGGGGGCCATCAGAAATAGTTGTTGAATAATTACAATTCTTTTACGATTTTCTTCTAAATACGGCGTCCGGAGGTACGGCATGAAAACTACGGTGCAAAAAACACAAAGCAACCTGTCCTATGTAGCCACTAAGAAACCGAAAGCTATCTAACAAAGTCGGGGCAGAGTGGACCTAGCGGTAGTAGGAGTGCATGCGTTCAAAGGGAGCAGGCGCGTCAGCAACGGTGAGTATTAGCGTAAGCGAGGTTAGTGAAAACAAGTGGCAATGATGCGAGTATCAATAGCACTTGTCAAGTAGTTCCCTACTAGTAGCGCTCCACTTGTAGACATAAAATACATTTTCTGTATACTGTGCAGGAATACACCACCGGTTAAAAATAGTATCTAATACAGCCATCTTTCAAATGCACTCACTGATTTTATACATCATAAAGTACTTATAATAATTTTATACTAGTAACCCTACACTTCAAAACTTAAAATAAAGTTGTATTACTTTGAATTTAATTCTATTGCCTGCAGAAATTTGCTCTTTATAAATCATGCAAAGTATTGGATTTTAAGTGTAAATTATTCAAAATAGGGTGTGCCAAAAGTAAACTAGCATCCATTTAATTATGGTATTCAGGCAAATTGAATAAACTTTCACGCTTATAATCACATTGCAGCAGTGAATGACTACATCTAATTAGTGAAATACATTACTATTCGGTTATTCTTAATGGTTCATTAAATTTCTACTGTGCCCATTACACTAGTCGACAAAAAAATACTTTTTCTCTGACACACGGAAGAAAATACCTAATTCTAGTAGAACTTTTAACGTAGAATTCGAATCTGCAATCAGTTTTTCTCCATCACCCCCAGTTTTCCCGTGACAGAGGGATTTTCGCGAAATTTCCCTTCAAATTTCCCTTTTTTTTATCATTTTCGATTTTTATCATTTTCATCATTTCCTGTAGCTCGGGTACCCTTAGGTATATAAACTAACTCTATGGCCTATGGAACCCGAAGGTTCAATGCCGCGTTAACAAAAGCTCTCCACTGACTTCTATCCTTAGCTAATTGCATCCAGTTTCTACTTTGTATTCCTATCTCTGTGAGATCCATCTTAATATTGTCCTCCCATCTGCGCCTAGGTCTTCCTAATGGTCGATTTCCGATGGGTCTTCCAGTCAAGATCTTGAAAGCGTTTCTACTTTCTTCCATTCTAAATACATGACCTGCCCACCTAAGCCTCCTAGGTATATAAACATACAAATTATATTGTATGTTAGCTTGATTTATACTTAGTAAGCCCTCTAAGTTTCATAACAAATCGCATTATTCTTTCTAGAGAAATAAACATATTTATATAAAAATATGCTATGTGTACTGTTCATTTTACCATATTCATTAGTGCAGATAAAATCACATATAACTTCCACGAAAAATACAATATAAGCACGGTTTATACCTCATTGGATTTGAAATAAAACATATTTTCAATGATGTATTCACCGTGCCACCATTTTATGTCTACTTAATAAGTAATACAAAAGAAATGAGTGGTATCTTCTTAATAAATGAACACTTACTTACCTTAACTAAAATGTCTTAGTTCTCGACTTTCTTCTCTGTTTGGCTTCTGAAACATCTCTTTTGAGTGTCCAACAGTAATCAGCTAGTATTTGTGAACTCAACTGTCCCTGGTATCTCTTCTCCATGGTGGAAATGTCTTGATGAAAACTTCCCCTTGTTCATCACTAACAGCACCAAGGTTTTCAGGAAAGAAATCCAGCTGGGAGTCTAGAAAGTGAACTTTAAGGGACATGTTGCAACCCATTTCTTTGAATGATTGCAGGAAATCACTCACAATTTCACGGTAAATTGGGGCTTTCTGGTTTCCTAAAAAAATTCTCTGTTAAACATTTAAATGAACACCAAGCTGCTTTCTCAACCGGAGTTAAGAGATCCTCAAATTTTTGGTCATCAAACATCTTATTTGCGGGCCTACAAAAATCCCTTCCTTGATTTTAGCGTCACTAACCAGAAATTTTTTTTCATTGAGGTAACAAAATCCTGCATTACTTTTGTCCATTGCCTTAACAAAGTTTTCGAAGAGCCCCAACTTTATGTGAAGATGAGGTAGAATTATCTTATCAGGGCTCACCAGTGGGGAATAAACAGCATTCTTCTGTCCAGGAGTTAATACACGCTTTGGCCACTCCTTCTTGATGTAATGTTCCGCTTTGTTCCTGCTTCCCATTCGCAGAGGAAACAATATTTCGTATAACCAAGCTGCAAACCCATTAACAAACAAATAACTTTTAAATCACAGCAAACGGTCAACTTGTATTTCTCATACTGAATTATTTCTAACACTATTTTGGTGTTTTCTTAGGTTTCCTTCATATTAGTTGCGTAAGCCAAAGGCACTGAAGGAAATTTGTTGCCATTGTGCAAAAGAACAGCCTTCAAATTACTTTTGGAATAGTCAATAAACAATCTCCACTCTGTACTTATATATGCATGTCCGAGTGTATCAATCACAGCACAGACATTATTACAATACACTAAATAATTTTAATATGTGCAAATATTACCTTTTTTAATGTACCTGGGATAAATTAACTGTATTCTGTAACTCGTATTATTTGACACCATTTTATAATGTATGGTATTATTATTATTATTATTATTATTATTATTATTATTATTATTATTATTATTATTATTATTATTATAGACATAGCCAGAACTTTTCACATGGGTTTGTATAAAAATAATTACAACCCAATTTTGCATGTGGCTGTGCATAAAGGTAAAATTCATTCACTATAAAATCCACCCATTCTCTCACTATAAAATTTCTACGTGTTCATTTTGTTGGATTTTAAATACATAAAATTTAAATAAAATGTTATTTCAATGAACTAAAGAATTACAGAGAACAGTGGCGGTTAATGCCAATGTTGCAGCGTTGCGCAACGACCAAAGAATTTCAAAAAAAAAAAAATATATATATATATATATATATTATTATTATTATTATTATTATTATTATTATTATCAGTAGTAGTAAAAAGAAGGAAAAATTAATTTCTAACACTCCCAATATACTTTAAATAACATATATATATATATTTTTTTTACTTCTATAGCTGTAAATTTCATTAATTCGTTTTAAAAATCGGTATACAATTCGTCAGAGAGTCTCTGTTGCAGCGAGCATACAACGACCAAATTTCTACAACGCGGTTATTGGAGCAAATGTTAAGTCTTCTTTCCCCTATTTCAGAAGTTAAATGCTCTGGTCCTTGCAGTGTTTCTGCAACGCGGCACAGTTTCCAGTGAAGTTTTTTCGCGCTAAATAAGATTTCTGAACTTTATTTCACTACCAGCAGCTGACTTCACCTAATACATTTCCCTGAAAGTACAGTAAGAAAGTTAAGGGAATACGTTTCATATTTTTGGTCATATTTTATTTTATGGTGATTATTGTATCTTCATGATTCCTTTTAGGTAGACAGTTGAGATTTTGATCAGAGTGGAGGTCCCTATCTACCTGGAGGCCCGGGGTTATAGTTCCCCTAAGATCCCCCTTAATCCGGCCCTGGGGACTCGGTTTGTTAGGATGAATTGTTCGGGGAATAATCTAGAAAAATTATTTAGTGAACCTACAAAGCTTCTGAAATTAATATTAACTGTACCTATGACGTCGCAAAAAGAGACAGGCGTTTTTCCACATCGAAAAAATTTACACTTTCAAGGAATTGAATGTCCCAAGAAAGGTTATCACCATTGATTATGCTTTCCATCGAAAGACCTGATAATGGGAATACCAAAGTTCAGCCAGCATGAATTAGACAAATTTACTCCAATCAAAGAGAGAAGAATGGACTTACTATAAGGTGACTAATCGGAAAAATTTTCTGCATTATTATTTTTTTAAAATATAATTTTGTGTAATTTCACATGTCACATAGCATTTGCACCTAAAGTTATACTGATTAATCAATTAATCCAGTTTATATCTTCTGTCTCCGATCATTCCTACTGCAACACTCGAAACAACAATCCACCGACCGCTGATGACAGAGAATATTTTAGAATGAATGACAATTGAAAAAAGAAAAAATAATCAAAGAATTTGATTAGTGATGCACTGGCGCACGCCATAGTTATGATTATTACCATTAT
The DNA here is from genome assembly GCF_964235325.1 of Thermobia domestica. NCBI lineage: Eukaryota > Metazoa > Arthropoda > Insecta > Zygentoma > Lepismatidae > Thermobia > Thermobia domestica. Next base: position 158,263,494 of record NC_137468.1, read on the forward strand.
TATTGTATTTTTCAAGTGGTCTTGAATGAGGTCGAAGTGATGCCCTTGCATACCTATTCCATTTTTAATAATTAAGCTATCTCTACTCAAGTAGCAAGATTGGTTGGCCCATTGTTTTGGATTGAGTGGGATTTGGTCAAAACTGTGAGTGATGGTCGGTGCGAGCCTATAGTAGAAAAACTTACGTTGGCCCAATGTTGGTTAAATGTATGGTTGGCCAACCAACTATTCTCCCGATCTTCACACAAGGATACTAGAATTGACTGTTTTGTCAACCAAGAAATACGTTGGGAGATGGTTGGGGATTAGTTAGGTGAACGAAAGCCCAACCTTCTTTTGGTTGGGAAATGGTTGCTAAAGCCGGCGAACATTGGTATGTCGCATCGCTACCATTTTCCCAACGTTGGTACAATGATTTTACTACTAGGGTAATGGGCATTATTGAAGTTGACCCAGGCACGTTTCGTAGTTATCGAATTTTACTACTGTGGTCAGGTCCACTGTTATACCTTCTAAAAGAGCTAAAATTCTAGAACTCCTTCCCCTCTTCCAAGAGTCCAAATCAAAAAGTGCTTTTAAAAAAACTTTTTTAAAAAACACCCAAATTGGAAAACCTCAAACAACCATTGAAGTAAATGAAACTTTTCTCGCATGTACGAAGTATAGACTTACGGATGACACGCTGGTCTTTTTTTTTTTTTTTTTTTTTTTTTAAGAAGATCCAACACTTGATTCAACGTGTGTATGCTTTTCCTTATGATTTCAAGCTAAAATTTCCACCACTCTGTTTCTCTCTCGTCTCCTTCATGTGTGGCGTGGATGCGCCCATCTAGCGTTATTTGTTTCCAGGTATAGTTCGAATTACGAATTTTCCGCCGATTTATGCGGTGCAACGTCACAGAATGAATGTTCAACAGCATTTTTTAAAAAGAGTTCAACACACAGTATAAGTAACGTGAGATGTAGGAAAAGTCCTACTGACACTTTTGAAAATGTGACAAGTATTTGTTAAATGGTGCTGAATTGGGTTGAATTGTATCAACTTTTTCACAAAAGGGATGAAAATGCCAGCGTGGTACCAACGGGCCGATGAATGACAAATAGGGCTGAATTTGGTACAATTGTACCAAGTGTGGCAACGCTAGGCTATAGAGTCATTTAAAAAAGTAATTGATTTCACTATTGTAATAGATATTATTATTATTAATATTATTATTATTATTGTTTATAATAATAATATCGAACAAGTGTGTTGCGATGTCCTGCAAGTTCAGTAAAATGTGTCGTCAGTCAGAAAAGTTTGAGAACCACTGAACTAGTGTGCATTTTGAAATTAGTTTTCCTTTAACGAGAAATAACGTAGAGGTAAAATTATAATGTGTGACACATCAACAATGCAAGCCAGTATGGTTGAACTGTTCGCAACTTTACTATGACTATTTCTTTTAACAATAATTAATACAATAGAAACAATAGTGAACTGACATAGTTTATAAAATAAAAATCTCTGAGCAACAGATGCGCGCACGGAGTCGTTGAAGGTAGACGTGTTTTTAAAAAGCGGAAACTGCAAAATGACTTCAAGCTCATCTTTTAATCTACAACTTTCAGAAGTGCGACCACCTGACACCTTGGTTCGCACGACATCAGGACTTACGTGTTTACACCCAACTGAATCTCGCCTACGTTTCAGTTCTCATAGATCTATGACTGCAACTCACACGGGGAACCTCAGCAGAGCTGACAATGAATATGGAACACGGCATACCTGCAGCCGTAGTTGGATTTTTAGTTGCACTCGGTGGCTTCGAGTGAGAACGCGATTTTTTGGTCGACAAAGACATGGAGAAACCAGAAATGCTAATAGAAGATCTACGCTTGTTGCTAATCATGACGCCCATGTGAATTTGAAAGCCAGTACAGTGATGCCAGACCCACTAGAATGTAATTTCTCACCAAATGACCTTCTGGTGGCTAGACAACGAAGAAAACTATGGAAAAAGATAATAGAAATTTTGAGATGGTCATTTATACACCGAAGTTTATGCTCTTCTTATCGCTTGATAAGCATTTTTGGAGAAACAATGCTGAAGACAATGGGCGATCTTTCAGTGTTGCCATCATTCTCGCCAGAACAGTTTGACGATCAAGGGTTGCCATATGTATTTTGCAACCAGCTAGAAGTTTATCATAACATTGCTTCAAACAGTGTTGCAATTCTTGGAAAGGATTGGCGTGGGACATCCGCTCTTCTCACTGCCCTGGATTTTGGACAGATGGTCACTTGTGCTATAATTAATTATGGACCAGTTGAGCTCTTGAGTTTTGTTGAATGGACAGTGTTAAACCATCTTCTCGGAATAAAAGTTCACCCAGTTACAAGAGATGAATATGATATCTGCCATTACGCTGCCTTAATAATCATTTTTGATTTGAATACAAGGCGAATTATCAAATGTCGTTTGGCAAAGAGGAAAAAGCTCTTTAGAAACTGGAGAGACATACTTTGCAATATTGAACCATCACAGCCACAGGACGAAGAGAATTTTGAAGTTTCAAGCTCAACTGAGTATTTTGAAGAAGATCAAATTGGTCTATGTTCAGGGCAGTTCTTTCCTCGTTGCAGGGAGTGGATTCACAAGAAAAGTCGAAGACTCTTAACTTTCTGTATTGGACACAAGACACACAACCAATCAGAGAATGACGAAACCTTACTGTATTCATCAGAGTTGCTTTCCAGGAAAAAGAAGAAGAGACTATATCGAAGGATTTTAGAGTACATGAGGTGGTATTTTTCATATAAAATGGTATCTTCTACCTGCTACATGATGACAATTGAAGGAGAGACGTTATTGCACGCAATGGGGAATCTCTCTATCTTGCCATCTTTCTCCTCCATTGATTTCGATGATCAAGGACTCCCTTATGTATTCGCTGATCGGATTTATGTTTTATTTGACCCGTCCAGCAATGATATTACTCTCGTTGCAAACGACTGGCGTGGAACAGTAGTTCTTCCTACTGCATTGGACTACGGAACTATAATTGGCTGCTCTATTGTTAATTATGGGCCGGTGAAATTATTTACTTTTCTTGCGTGGACCTTATCGAACCATTTGTTAGGGATAAAGATCCATCCAATAACAAGAGAAGCTGATGATATCTGTCATTATGCAGCTTTGATTATCATTTTTGATTTACGAAGAAGAAAGCTGGTAAAATGTGGAATGGCGAAGAAGGAAAAATTATTTAAGAATTGGAAAAGTATTCTGTTTGAGAGTATGTTGGAGACATCAAAGGAAGAAGACTATGAACCTCCGAACAACATATCTGATTCAACAGCAGCATCTGACAATCTCAGTCGATTTTCCCAACGAGGATGGTTTTCTCGTACGAGAAGATGGTTTGGAAAGAGATGTCGCATGCTCATTCCTCGTTGCATCAGATAAATATGTTGGGTTTAGCATCACGTCATTGATTTACTCGCTATACACTAGAAGATAAATCATTTCTCAACATCCAACCCCTGATTTATTAAACAAAAAATCTAACCAACGACCTACGTAAGTTCTCAACATTTGCACCGACAAGTATTCTGTGTTTTCCCGATGTGACTATATGAAAATGTGAGATTGTTCAGATATTAAACATGTAAACACGTAAAGAGATACAAAGGAAACTGATGTTAATAGCTTACCACAAGGATCGCTGCAAGCAACCATCAAAGCACTGGCTCTGTGGTAAGAAAAAATACCAGCTGCTGTAAATGTAGCTACGAGGAAACAGTGCTATTCAATATCCCTGTTTGTAAGCAGCACCCCTTTCATCTTGTTTCACAATGGGATATATTTTTTCCTTTATTCCTTTCTTCTATTTTAGTCGTTTATTTGGATTTAAGCAGAGAATGCCATTTAAGTCAATAAAGAAGAAGAAGAAGAGTAAATTGAAGTAAAAAACCAATATAGCTCAGGGAGATTAAAATTTTGAGTTTTCAAAACTTCGCATACAACAGAAAATCAACTTTCTTTATATTAGTAGTAGTAGTAGTAGTTGCAAGATGTAGAAATACTAAAAAAAAATGCAGATTCATTTACTATTGTTTCAATTTTATTTTGTATCTTGACTCAAACGAAAATTAATAAAGGTTTCAATAATCCTGAATTTGTATTTGATTTTTTAAATGAATTATGGTAACATTTGCGAGAATGAGCCCTACAGGGTGTGTATAAAGAGAAATAAAACTTGAATTTGCTAAAATAAATAAATAAATAAATAAATAAATAAATAAAATAAAATAAAATAAAATCTTGTCTAATAAAATACACTAAGAGTTTAATTTTGTACTAATTGTTGAATGGATTTTTATGTAACTTAGTCTTCTAGCTGCAGTAAGTGACCTACCAATAATGGCAGATTACTTGTGGTGATGATGATAAGTGCAAAAGGTAAGTTATATGAATAACCAGAACCCTATCCAGTTTGACGTTTATTTGTAGAAGCTTAACATCATTGTTTACTACCGAAGCGATGTGAGTCGTAAACCTACGTAATTTAATGCTAAATATTAATTAGCGTCATGCTTTTAAGTTTTGGTGCATTCGCACCGGAAATAGAATTAAGTGCATCAAACATGCGCGCGGTAGTCACTATATTATATATATTTTTGTGAAACTGCATGAAATAAAGGCAAACTATTCAACATATTCTGAATACATTTCAGGTATAAATATATGTTCCAATTTACAAGCATACAATTTATTTTATAATGCTTCGTATACACATGAGGTAACTTCAAGAGAAGGACCTCCAAGAACACTATAAACTCTATTCTTTTGTATCCCGTTTTTTATCGCATTAGAATGAGCTGAGACACGATTACTTTCACATCGTTTCCAACAGAATAAACTGTTCAACACATAAATTCGAAGCTACTCGTAAACTACGACGACAGGTGAAGTTGTCTAACGAGGGAACCTATCCAAGTGTAACACTGACTTCGAGTCGAGACTATGGTCGTTGGATACCTTGTCCCAAAAGAACATAACACGAAAAGGAATACATCCTCGATCGCAACCGTTGCGAAGATATAAGCGTGAAAATTTACAAATTGAGCTCCATACTATACATTACAAAGTCGAATTCCGGGTCAGATTTTTCGGAAACGGTCTGGTAAGGAAACTCAGCGAATACTATCAAATTAGTGTGGGGAACACAGCACCTTTTGAATGAAACATTTGTGTCCCCGGGGCACTCGCAGGGACCCAGGCGGGGTCCAACTCAAAGTTTGCAAATGAAACCGGGGGTCAAGTAGCATATTGTATGAAAGCTATTGTTAAATAAAAGATGATAGAACAAATCTCAACTCTCTCCGAGAACCCTGTGCAAACGGGCAACTGGTCAAAATGTGAATACAACGTACATCAGAAAATCTATGGCCACGCTTCCAAATCCGTTAAGTTGCGACAATAACAAAACAGAAAAACACGTTTAAAAGTGCAAGGTATTGAAGTAAAGCAAATTGCTGCAGAGTCTCTCTCTCAAAAGCATCCTCCGATTTATTTTATTTCTGCACCATTATTCCAGTTTTCTCCAACCCCACTCCTCTCCAAGTTGCTTCACAGTTTCAAGGTCACTCCTATTCGTGTTTAACATCACGTTTCTCGTTCAACAAATACTCCGATGGAAATTTCACGGTGCAATCTGTGAATCTGGGGTCCCGATGCGCGAAGCATATACCGTTGCCTTTTGACCTTATCATCCTCCACGACGGTTGCGATTGATACCTCTTCTAGGACACGAAATCCAATGGTCATGGTTACTCTATGGTCCATTGGTCATTCGAAGTTAAACTTATACTTGGATAAGGTCCGTTGTGCGATTCTGTGAGAGACTGCAGCAATTTGCTTTACTTCAATACCTTGCACATTTAAACGTGTTTTTCTGTTTTGTTATTGTCGCAACTTAACGGATTTAGAAGTGTGGCCATAGATTTTCTGATGTAGGTTGTATTGACATTTTGACCAGTTGCCCGTTTGCACGGGGTTATCGTAGAGAATTGAGATTTGTTGTATCTTCCTTTATTTAAAAATAGCTTTCATACAATATGCTACTTAACACCAGGTTCCATTTGCAAATTTTGAGTTTGACCCCGCCTGGCATCCTGCGAGTGCCCCGAAGACACACATTTTTCATTCAAAAGGTGCTGTGCTCCCCACACTAATTTAATATGTATTTGCTGAGTTTCCTCACCCGACCGTTTCCGAAAAATCTGACCCGGAATCCGACTTTGTAATGTATAGTATGGAGTTCAGTTTCTAACTTTTCACGCTTATATCTCCGCAACAGTTGCGATCGAGGATATATCCCTTTTCGTGTTATGTTCTTTTGAGACAAGGTATCCAACGGTTATAGTCTCGACTCGAAGTAAGAAATACACTTGGATAGGTTCCCTCGTAAGACTAGCCTTTCGTGAAACTTCGGTAAACGGACAGACATTGCGATGGGCATAATACAGGGTCAGGGAAGTACGCAGGAATTTATTTCGGGAGGGGTGTAAAGCGTTTCGGGGGGATCCAAATACAATTTGGGCTAAATTATATGAAAATTTCTAAAATTGCCCCTAAAAGTAGACTACATTTACAAAAGAATCGGGATTTCGGGTGGTCCGGAACCCCCAGGACCCACCTCCTGCTTACGCCCCTGTAGTGACTCACCTTTTGAGTTGTCAGCACATTTTTATCATAAACAAGAATGGCATGAAACAAAATTGTATATACAAAGGCATGATGTAAAAACCAAGTGCTTTACAGTATCTAATCCCTATTCTCCATTTGGAGGTCTTCCTGGCTGTCATTAAAATTGATGTGTGCCTGCATCCGGAGACGCACATTTCTCCACGCATCGCGGCACATCTGAGTGGGAATGTTGTTGAATTCCTCGGTGATTTGCGCCGCCAATTCCACAACACTATTTATTGGTCTTGCATATTATCTTGTTTTATTCAAGTGTCCCCTAGGAAGAAGTCGGGAGAGGTGAGGTCTCGCTAGCGTCCGTCCTCCACTGTCCGCAAGTATCACTCAACAAACTCGATACGGCGATCGGGAACGTCCTCATTGAGTGCGTGCAGCAGGAGAGGATGATAGGGCGCAGTTTCAGCTCCTTGACAACCCTGACAATCAATGACTTAGGGATAGTCAGGGTACGGAACAACTGTCGAATCGATTTCGACTTTGCGGTGACCTTGCAAGTTCCACCTGTAACCGAGTTGCATTTGCGGGATAGTTGACGGACCTAGGCCTACCCAGCCTCTTGGCATCAATTACGCTACTAGTGGTATCGAAGGCTTTCTTTATCCTTGTTACTACCTTCCGCTCTGGCGCAGGAACACCGTTCATCTCCTACATTCGTCGCTGGACTTCCATAACGTTGTGGGTCTCGGAAAATAGGTGAACGCACTATACACGTTTCTCAAGTGTCAGGGAAGCCACCATCTTGTAGTGTTGCAAACTGAAAAAAGGAAAAACACCGTTACACTACAACACAAACAAAACAAGAAACAAACAACAATATTAATCATACAGTCTAACCTGCTGCACCTCACAAGTGTCACTACTTTTGGTAGCAATCTTGATAATCGAGTGATTGCTCACTGTTATCAAAATAATCGAATGAACTGTTCGAGCAATTCACTAGGAATTCTTGCCTATGTGCTAATTACGGAGACAACCTGAACTCGAACTGAGAGACCCTGAACGGTTTGAATCGAAGTAATGAATCACTTTCTCAGCCTGTCTGTGTTATGCGCATGACTTTACTGAAACTTCGCGAATTGCCTTTGTCTATGAATGTCCATGTTGTCATTGAGTAGGTCCTCGAAAAAACGTAAGACAGTTCACTATGATTTTTGATGCAAAACGATTCTGCTTACAGTGTATCCAATATTGTTTTAGATCAGTAGTTCCCAACCATCTCTACCTTCCGCCCTCTTCATAAACCATACAAATTTCATGCCCTCTCTCGACCTTTTTGCTTGTTGGTCATAAGTATTTTTGGCTGACCTCTTCTGCGATTTCAGATAACAACTTTGAATTCTCAAATCTTTAATAATAATAATAATAATAATAATAATAATAATAATAATAATAATAATAATAATAATAATACCCTATTCTCATGAAGTTACGTTTATTTTCAGCAAACTTATGCATGCTATCGTAGTGCTTATTATTATTATTACCAAATTTCCCCTTTGTGAAGCCACAACTCTTACGCAATAGTTATTTTGTATTTGTACGATATTTAATTTAACGTCTATTTGTTACAACATTTATAATATTTGTAAGTTAAATAGCCATAAGAAAAACCGAAATTTAGTATACATTCTTGGTTCCTTGTAAATCAGTTATGAATTGTTTCAATGTCGATTTTTTAAGTAATTTCAAACACACAGTCAACGCTTACGAGAACTAAAAAAAGTAATGACATTCTTAACGAAGAGTTGCGCATAATGTCGAAAGAGAATAGAGAAGTGTTTAGTGTTTATTTATTTTCGGCGCTGTTAATAACCATTATATACGAAAAGCTTAGATTACTTAGTTTGAGTTTGATTAGTGATTGATTGATAACGAGGTTTTGCTTTCTTGTTTGAACAGTGTCGTTAATGTGTTTCTGAATAATAAACATAACGCTGACTGTCTAATTCGTGGTTTCATTAAATCTTCAGATCGGTGTTCTGAGCTGAGAAGTTTATTTTGTGGTATTGTGAATTTTGTAATGATTTTGTAATTTCTTATTTTTGTCAGTGTGTGAAGTAAATCGCAACTTCCAGTTCTAACAGAAAATTGTGTAGTGAAGGTGACATCAGGTATGGTTTTATTTTCATGGAAAAAGATCATATTCAACTATCACAACGTGTTGTGTGGCATTCTGTCCTTATGAATTATGCTCTTCACCCTATCTGATTGGAACATTTGTCCACACTACATAGAGCCTTGAAAGACAAATCTAAAGGTGTTTTTATTGTGAAAAGAAACTCGCTGAAACTTATGAAGCTAGAGTGCTCTGAAATCTGTCACGAACAAAATGAGAAGGTGGTGATAACATCATATGGACTTCCTCTTCTAATAGCCAAAGATTAAAAAAAAAAACTTATTGATGAGATATTTATCAACCAAAATTGTTTTTCAGGGAGAAAGAAAAAATTACTTTTTTTTTTTTTTTTTGCCTGCAGTGTGATGATTCCACGGACATATCTCAGTGTTGCCATTTAACAGTGTACTATCGCTTCGGAGACGACATCCAAAGCTTCTGATGTCTTTTTCTGCTATCAGTAATTTTTCTCTTGACAATGATTTGTTTTGGGACAAAGTTGTAGGAATATGCAGTGATGGAGCTCCAGCAATGTTAGGTTCGCTGTCTGGATTTATAAAGCTGGCAAAGGACAGAAATCCTACAATTATTGGTTCGCACTAAGCAAAGCTTAGCTACAAAAACTTTACCAAAAAACCTGAAGCAGCTGTTATCATTGACTAATAAGGTTGTTAATTTTGTAAAGTCAAGTGCATTGAACACTTGTCCCTTTGAAGTTTTGTGTGCCGACCTCAGTGCTGAACATAAAACTTTCTTTTTCATACCGAAGTTTCTTGATTACCGAAAATTAGTATATCAAGTAGGTTGTACGACCTTAAGTCAGATGTGAATATTTCTCCTTCAAATGTAGAGAAAAGATAGAGACGAGTTTTCGTTACCATTTAGCTACAAATTTTTTGATCTTGCTTACTGCGTTTGAAGAGTATTATTTTCAGGTATTGTTTGTTGTGGTTATTTGTGTACAGTAAAAGCTCTGTATTCGCGGGGTATATGTTCCATAAATATGCCTCGAATACAGAAACCGTAAATACGGAATGGTAATTTATATGGGATTATAGGGGATACGTTCCTAGGTGGCAAAATAAAAAATATTGATTAATTATCTTCAGGCTTAGGCAATGGTTTGAAGAATTTTCTAATTTTTTCTTGCTTGGCAGTTTTTAAAAGCTCCTTCAATTCAGACTGATATTCAGCAGTGGCATTAGCAATTTGCCTCTTAAAAATAAGACTTTGTTCCATAGACGTATCAATTTTCATAAAGAAATCACAAAGCTCATTTGCCATTCTTAAACCTTCACTAAGATTTTTCAAATTAAATGTCACGTTTCCAGTGCTTGTTGAAGCCTCTTCTTCAATGGGCTGTGAATTTAACATTTCCTCCAAGTCGGTTTCAGTCAAATCTTCATCTTGCGATTCAAGCAATTCCTGAATGTCACTTGATTCTATCTGTTCGAACTCATCTCGTCCTATTCCATTCGCAATTTCGGCTATGTTTGCAGTCAAAGTTTGAATTTGCACACATTCTTCGTCATTCTTCGTCATTCATTTGCACACAGTCAGAGCAGGCCACAGTTTTTTTCAGCATGACTTCAATGTGTGTGGCTTCAGTTTTTCCAATGATTCTTTTATGTTTACGATGCATTTTGCTATGTCAAATTTCTTCCAGCATTCCATAACATTCATATCAGGATTACATTCCATATCATCCAATACGATTTTGAAGGTTCGTCTAATATAATAGAGATTAAAGGCCTGGATTATTCCTTGGTCCATAGGTTGAAGCAAAGCCGTCGTGTTGGGAGGTAAAAATGTCACTTTTATATTTGGATGCATTGTTTCAAGTTCGCGAGGATGACCTGGTGCATTGTCCAAAACTAGAACTGCTTTAAAGTCTAAATTCTGTTTTCTTAAAATAAGTTTTAACTTCAGAAACAAAACAATTCCGGAACCAGTCACAAAAATTAGCGCTTGTATCCCTCGCTCTCTTATTAGCACGCCAAAACAGCGGCAGGTCGTCCTTGTTTTGATTTTCTAAAGCCCGAGGATTTAACGATCTGTAAAGCATCAATGGTTTAATGACACAATCTTCAGATGCATTAGAACATAGCAGCAGTGTAACTCTATCCTTTGCTGCCGTAAATCCAGGAGCAGACTTTTCGCTTTTAGAAATGAATGTTTTGTTTGGCATTCTCTTCCAAAACAGTGCAGTTTCATCTGCATTAAATACTTGCTCAGGTTTGTATCCTCCATCAGCTACTAAGTTTGCAAATTCTTCTGGATATCGTTCTGCTGCAGCAGTGTCTGCAGATGCAGCTTCTCCAACGATTTTAACGTTATGCAATGATTGTATCACCTTAAATTTATTGAACCAACCTTCCGATGCTTGAAATCCTCCATCTGTACATTCACCATACAACTACCATCAGGTTCTTTAAAATGAGCGTAAAGACGCTTTGCCTTCTCCCGGAACATTGGACCACTCAGGGGCACCTTTGTTTGGTTGAGGTCTTCGATCCATAATGACAACGCCACTTCCATTTTTTCTATTGCTGGATCACGAACAATTTTCGCTGACAGTAAAGTTGAAGCTACAGACGACCTTATTGATCGTACAATTGATTCATTGACATTGAATGAACGCAATATGGATGGAAACGACTCTCCAAGGCGTAAACGATCAAGCATTTCTATTTTCACTTTAAGCGGTAACACAGATTTTTCTCGTGTCGAAACTCGTTTCTCATTTTTTTTTTTTTTTTTTTAGTTGACATTACTGTATAAATTAGGAAGACAGCGGTAGAGACGTGTTACTTGATCACAATTTTTGTAACGAATGGAAAGGCGAAACAATAAAACACGCAAAGCGGCTCTTACCAAAGGACGGAACGTCTAATAATGTGGCGGCATTTAAAAATATACTTTATTCATTGAGTAATAATGTTGCTTTCATTCTGTTTGTTTACATTCTCAAAAACACCGATTGCGGCGAAGGCGGCTTATGTCAAAGTCCGAACCAATACAGCGGCGATATAATTTAACAACATACTTTAGGCAAAGTTGTAATAAGGTCAATTTTACATTTTATTAGTCCATTTGACGGCGTTTACAAAGGATATTGGGTTGGATACCTATTGGAACCCTTTTTATTATTATGTATGTACAGTATGTACTGATTAGATCCGCGAATAAAGAAATCTTTAGCCGCGAATATAGGAATTGGGTCGCATTTTTTTTAATCTGCGAATAGTGAAAACGCGAATGAAGGAAGCGCGAATAAGGAGCTTTTACTATATACAACGAGAAATTTTACTTATATCGAGGGGTTTTGCCCCCCCTCCAAGCAAAATCTGAAATGACGCTCCTGGCTTCATACATAAGTAGGATCATCATTTTCATTTGGAACTTCAGTAGTTGTCTCAAGTACGTAATCCTCATTTACCGTAAGATGAGCAGGAGGTACTGGTACAGGTAATTCTGCACTGTGTGGAACTTGCCTAATTGCCAGATCATCGGTACTGCGAAGTTCATGTTTCGTTCACCATTTGCCCATCCAGTCAGACGTTTCACGCAAGTACAACAAATGTAGTGAGGAGCCCAATTCTTATACACAGCAACCAAAATATAACTGATAACACTTCCTCACAAGTGGAGTAAAACATCGACGTTGCGATTTAAATGTCAGCTCCTCACATACATAACAGAAATTGTCCGGCTAATTTACACACTTCCTCGGCATCTTGTATCCTGTAAGGTATCACACACATATACACACATGAATCTACACTCCATCAATAATGAAGCAGCACAAACGTAATCTAACTCAGTGCATCACCACACAACACAATCTATACGAACTCCACAATGCACAAACACTTCAACTTACACGCGGCCACATCTAAAACACGTCCAACTTGGACCGTCACTAAACGCTACTACCAGTCATCAGGCTACGTGAATCATAATTTTTTTTCCATTGTTGCCAGATCAAAATATTAAAAAGTGACTTATTTTCCACAGAAAGCATGCGTGTATTTGTGCTTGTATTTGAGTATCTATCTATGTGCCGACAATATACGTCAACGTTAGGTTTTTGTGTTTGGTAAAAATCTTGCATGGTAAAAATCTTCTTTATTACTTATAAATAGACACAATACTTTATATCTCTACACAGAATAATGCGATTCACATTAAATTAACACTATTTATTAAGTAGACATAAAACTATGTTTTAGTGCAGTTCCTGTTTCTGTATCACTATATACAAATAGCAAGTTGAGACCCCCAAAAAATCTTATAAACTAGTTTTTGGAGGGAATTTCCCACAAACTCACTCTAGAAATTCCCTCATACATAAATGGCGGTGTACACATCATTGAAAATATGTTTTAATGGAAGTCCAATGAGGTATAAACCATGCTTATATTGTAATTTTCATGGAAGTTGTATGTGATTTTATCTGCACTAATGAATATGGTAAAATGAACAATACATATAGCATATTTTTATGTTTATTTCCCTAGAAAGAATAATGCGATTCTTATGAAACTTAGCTTACTAACGGTAAGTATAAATCAAGTTAACATACAATACAATTTTTGTGTTTATATACCTAAGGGTACCCGAGCTATAGGTACAAAAATTGTAAAAAAAAAAAAAAAAAAAAAAAAAAAAAAAAAAAGAGGGGAAATTTTCCGAAAATCCTTCTATTACGGGGAAACTGGAGGCGATGGAGAAAAACTGATTGCAGATTCGAATTCCACGTGAAAAGTTCTATTAGAATCAGGTATTTTCATTTCTGTGCCAAAATCTTGTTGACTAGTGTTATTTATATCTGCACATCACATGATTTAATTTATTATATTTGCTCTACAAGAACGGTTAGACTTATAATACAGGATGGCCACAAAGTCACGTTACCCTTTGATAAATGCTAATGTAAGTTTTCCCGTTACCCTTTTATACATCGTTGCACAAAACCGTTACGATACCATTTGTAGGAGTGAGAGAAGCTGTAAAATAGGCTTTGACTCAAGTTTCACCTGCAATGCTCCGCAAAATGTCACACAGAACCTGGCGGCGTATTATTTTTTGTCATGAGAATAACGGTAGACAGACTGATCCTTTGGACACTTAATGTTTTCTATCGCAATAAAAATTTCTCGAAAGCATTGTTGTTCATGTCATTCAGTTCTTTGCGTGTAGTTATTTACGTACGTTTAGTGGTTTATGTTACTTATTTTCAGAGGTAACTGGACTTTATGGCCACCCTGTATAAGTCCCGTATTACAGTTCACAACTCATGTGGTATTACTGTCGTACACAATACATTCGCTTAAGAGGGAGAAGGAGTGCGCCACAGCGGCCGGAAGATTGGTGTTCAATTTAACATGGGATCTCAACCATTTTTTAGGCAAATCATGGTTTCATTTCGTTCTTTCGCAAAAATGTCTCAATAGCTCACTCAATATGATGCATCTCATTTTAAAGGTGCAATTTGAACGCTGTGCGTGATATTTTCTTCTTATAAATACAGATAATTATAATCCAAATTCCTATAAGAAAATGATCAAAATTAGAGGGAAAAGTCTTCTGTTTTTTTACAGTAAGGAAAAGAGCTAAAAACTTCGGACTTTTTTGAGAATGGAGTACTATCTTTGTATTTCTGCGCTACTGTACTATTTTTTCGCTGTTTCCAATGACATTCATTACACAATCGATGAGAAATTATATCCTTCATTATTGAATCTACAGAAATCAGAAATCAGATTTTTTTGTGTTTACGTACTTGGCCGTCTAACTGCTAGATGGCACTATAGTCATTCCTCATCCCACTTTCCTTCTCAGCGGGAGCCAGTCCTTTTGAAAACCTACTTTGAACTTCTTAACAGGGGCGGGAGGAAGGAAGTCGTTGTGAAGAACGGGAACTTCAAACACGAGGAATGGCAAAATTTATGACCTCTTTAGTTGATGGTTTCTATTTCAGCAGTACAGTGTATTTGTAGATGGTTTCTATGAGAAGAAGTAATTTGTGTTGGTAGCGATAAAGTCAACCTTTCGACCTAGATTTGTGAAGGAGAAGCCGAACCAAAGTCTTCGTTTATCTATTCCAAGAAAGAAATGAAAACTTCCTGCAGGACTGAGAATATACATACAAGAGAAAAAATAAAATACATTATTATAATCTTATTATAATAATCGAGTAGATTAATCCCCGAAATATTCTTTGTTTACCTGTCAAAAAATCAAGAATGATATAAAGCTCTTTCATCAGCTTGCATCGTACAACATACTAAACACAAACATTATATATATATATATACAGTGAAACCTCCCTTAACGGACACCTCTCAATAACGGACACCTCTATAATACGGACAGATTCTTTTGTCCCGGCAAAAATATATGTTCTCTTACGGAACAAAACCCTCCCTTTTACGGACACTCTCAGATACGGACGCGGACAGTCCTTTTCCGCCCAAACGTTTGAATAACCTCTTCATAACGGACAGGAATTGTTCTCGGTTCTGCGATATATTGCAGTATACAGAAAAGTCTTTTCTCCATAAGTGTATCTCTCATGAGTGAACCATCAAACAGAACTGCTGAACTTGAATTTTTTTCAGCAATAAACTGCCTTCTGGCGGAAATCCTAGAAAATTTTCAATAAGCAATAACACTCATGCAGGGTTAGTCGTAAGGCCAGGAATTCTATGCGAAAGATCTTCCCTTCCCTAACAAATGTAATCCTTTTCGTCTAGACCTTGCATCTTTACCGACAATTTCATAGATAACAAAACAAACATTGTTTGTTTTACAGTAACATTTGCAACGAGCAATGCTACCTCTCTTACTTTTTTGGAAGAGAAACCTTTTTCTTTTACTCATGATACTGGAACAAGTCTGAGTTGGAGTTTTCCTGGCTTCCTTTTTCATTTTCTCTAAAAGGATATTCTTTGTGATTGGGTCTGGGTCAATAAATATGCACCCCCAATAGCTTGCCTTTTCATCAATTCTGTCAACGAAGATGCGGCGCCAGTACACAAACACACACACACATGTTTCTTCTGCAATCGTACTGAGGATTTTTAGAGGGCACTTGCTAATGAGTTTTAATACCGTTGTAGAGGGAAATGCATGCCTTTTTCGTTAAACATTGCCCAGGAATAATAGCTATGATTTAATAGAAATGAATTTTTCCTTCATCCCTCCCACTAATTCAAATTGTACTAAATTAGACTACAGTATTTTCGTATTGAATTTTACGTATTTACGCCCATACATAATATATTTACTGTATATTAATGCATTCAATTACCCTTATGAGAAATTAAATTTCTGTAACCTCTCTATAACGGACACCTCTCAGTAACGGACAAAACTTCATGTCCCATTGGTGTCCGCTATTGAGAGGTTTCACTGTATATATATATATATATATATATATATATATATATATATATATATATATATATATATATATATATATATATATATATATATATAGTGGCGAATCCAGGATATGATCAAGGGAGGAGCTAAACCATAGTTTGTCTCTTTATCCAGAGTAAACAGGATTGAAGCCCATTTTATCCAGTGTATACCTGAACGTCAAGGGAGGGGGGCTATAGCCTCTATAGCCACCTTTGGATCCGCGCCTGTATGTGTATACTGTTTACAGTGCCGGATTTACGTATAAGATA
Source organism: Thermobia domestica (assembly GCF_964235325.1). Lineage (NCBI taxonomy): Eukaryota > Metazoa > Arthropoda > Insecta > Zygentoma > Lepismatidae > Thermobia > Thermobia domestica. Next base: position 158,280,062 of record NC_137468.1, read on the forward strand.
AACAAGCTATAGCTTAGGGCCCTGCTTTCTTGGGGCCCAAAAATCTAAAGAAAAACTAGATATACATTTCTAAAATATAAGAAAATTAAAAAATAAAATAAAAATGTATATATACGTAGCAACAATGCTTCCTGCTGTGTAGCCTACGTTCATGTAATTAATGGGGCTCCTTCTGCTAGTCTGCTTCCTAAATTATCTCTAGTTTGTTCATTTCTGTATGTAGGGTGCCTATGTTCATCTGGACACATAAAGGACCCCATTACCTTAAACAGCTTGGGGCCCCACGAAACCTAAATCCCACTCTGACTATCTATTTATGCATGTTTGCTCCCTCTCTTTTCGAAGCAGTGTTTCTTTGATATTGCTTCAGATTCGGCAGGTTTTACCAAGGAGGGAAGAGTCCTTATTCATTCCAGGCATTCAAACTAGGGAGTGGACTACTTGCTTCCAACATTCTGTCCCCCATGTATCCCGGTCTGAATCAATTGCCTAAAGCCCATAAAACATTCAAATTCAAATGTAAATGTTGTTCATCAGTGTCGACACCGAAATATTTCTCAATCAATGGTAGGGGTGTTTGGTATCCTCAATCTGTCTCCCTCTTATTAGCGGAGAAATACACTATTTTGGTAGTAATTTTTATTTATTTATTTATTTTTTTTAAAAAGTGCTGTTTAATGTATCGCATAGGAAACTAAATTTTTATATACCCTAGTAGTATAGAAACGCACCATACGGTACGTTACAAAATAAACATACTATGCCAAGGATGCGAACATTAACAATAATAATAGAAAAACATACTAATAAACATTTTAAAGACATTCTTTCATTAATCAAGTCGCACTTAAAAGTAGAAAACAATTTTGGTTATGCATGACTTAAAAAAAAAAAATGGGATGCGCTCTAATATAGGCTTACATACAGTTACTTTATAAATTCTTAAAATGACGCGCCCCATTCTTTTTATTTAGGCTTGCATAAATAAGATTATTTTTAACTTTTTAGTGCGAATTGATTAACAAAAGAATGTCTTTAAAAGGTGTTTTATCATTTTTTTTATTCGTTGGACACATTTTCCAAATCCTAAAGTGAATGCAACCAGGGAAATAAGGGCTGGTTAAAGGCTAGTATTTATTTTAGGATAAAATAGTTGAAAATAAAAACATATTAAAATTTGCTTTTAAAATAAATAGATATATTGCAAAGTATGAAAGTAAAAATGAAATATTGTATTGTCGACGGACTTACGTCGCTCTATGACAGTTCTTAGTTCTATGACGTCAGGAAATAAGTTCAATGTATACGAACACTTATTCAATGTTTGAAACAAACACCTGTTACGTCCTTGTACACTCATCTCCAAAATGATTGTCGCATATTTATAACTGTCTTCATGTAAGAATATAATGTAATACTGAATTTGCTGGGTATTTTTAATACTGATACTATGTGTATAATCGGGAAATGTATATATGGTAAATTTCATAGGAAAATATTTATAAATACGAAAATTAGAATGAGTAAATCATAGTGTTGCTAAATGGACACGAAAGTTTTATTTTCGTTTTATTGTTCTTATTTACTCCTCTTTTGACATGAAACTTGCATCCATGTCTCTGCCGATTGTACACATACTAACATTATAGAAATACCGGGTGAATTCGTTATCAAATTATATTCCTACAACAACATATTTATAGACATGCGACAATAATTTTGGACATGAGTGTACCTTCCTGAAGAAGGTGACACATCTTTTAATTCTATTGTTAATGAAGTGGTCTATTTCCCCAAATAAAAACCAATACCAAGCAGAGCATATGCTCCCTCCTGTCCTTCTAAGCCGGTACCCAAGGTTAAATGTAACATTGCGTCCCTTTCCTGTTGTAATAGGAAAAATTCGGGAGTTCTTAAGTTGACACAACCAGAGCAACAGGACATGACGTCACTTAATGTCGTCACTACTCTGGAGCACTTCATGCGCAGTGTATCCATAAGCAAGGCAGCTCTGTTGACATCATTACGGCTGAGATAATATGCCAAGGTGGATTATAATTTAAAACATACCTGGAATTTGTTCGTGTACTGGTGGAAAATAAAAGACACATTATGTTGTTACAGCGGTTGTGTGAGTTGCGTTTTACATTCAACAAACGAACAACATTATACATGAACAATGCACTGAATAATGCGTAAATAATTGCGGCTCGTCCCATCAAAGGCGGGAAGAACGCCGGGATTTAAAAAATCTCATTTCGTGCTGCGCACTGATACGTGTGTCAAGATTGAAATTTCAGGTTTCCTCAGTTATGTTCTATTTTATAAGTGTACTGACATTCAATGATAGATCAATTTTTTTTAGCACCAAATGAACTCTTGTAGGTTTAGTAAGTGTTTTGGAGTGGCAGAAATGGGATTAAGAATACGTGGACATTTTTAAAATTACAATTTACAGGTAAAAGGTGTTAATTCAGAACAAAAGACAAATGTTTAGAGAATTTATTTATGAAGGCGCAGAATATGTAAGTCATCTGTGAACATAGATACAGCAATAAGATGTTGCTTTCATTTCTATGAAACTCTTCGTAAGAGCGTTATTCCAGCGCTACAAACTAATGTACAAGGGACTTGAAATATGACTATTTTCTCTGCCTGAACCTACCCTAACCTAACCCGAACTACTGCTACTCTACTACTACTAGTATACTATTATTACTACTACTACTCAACTACTACCATTACTGCCTTACTATACTACTACTACTACTGCTACTAGCCTATTATTATACTATCATTTCTACTACCAGGGCCGAAACCAGCTACAAAGGTTTGGGAGGGTCGTGAATATGTTACGGGGGGCCAAGTCATTAAAATTATCTTATAAATATCTAAATTGTGTTTTTTGTATTAATAAAATTTTGTATTGAAGTCTGGAGAGGCCACAAAAAGTTTAAGGGAACCTGCCTCTCCTAGCCCCCCTCTGGTTGCGGGCCTGGCTACTACTAAACTACTACCCTACTATTACTTCCACTACTACTGTACTATATTACTACTATTACTACTACTTAGTGTGTGCACCCATAAATTTTTAAAAAAAATGTAATTTTTGAACAATTATCTCTTGTAGCGCCCCTGAATTTTACCTATTCCTGTGGAACACTGACATGCGCCAACACATGTACAGTCTAGAAGGCGTGATGACACTATTTTCATCAAGAAATGTGAGTTTCAAAGTAATATGAATTTGTCCACGTATTGTTGATCTGAACTGCGGGAACTGCTCTATCCCAATTTAAGGATGCATATTAACACTGATGTAATAAAGTAATTATGCAGCCTATACCTAAGCTACACGAGATTTACGTTTACACACCCACTGGCTCAACTTTTGAAGTATTTCGTTTTATTAGCTTATCGACGTCGACCACTTATAGACAATTTTCGCATTTATTACTGCCTTAAAATGGGAAGGTCATTAAGTGACATGAATTCCCGCCTATATCTGTGTTCCCGCCTATATCTGTGTGCGTTGTGGATTACACGCAAAACATTTAATGGATTTATCAAGAAATACTGAACCCACAGGTTCAGCACCCACATAACTGCATTACTTATGAACAAGATCTCCCATCAGGGGGGAAAGGTGGGGCGTTCACCCCCTAAGAGGAAATTGTACTTGGGAGTATTGAAAACCCAATATAAGTTTTACATTACTTACAGCAAAATTTGAAACTATATTTGAAACGTCGCTTATACTTGCCCCCCCCCCCTTCCTTGGAAACCATAACATGGGCACCCTTGCTTATGAACTGCACACTAAGAAAAATCCGTTCTCCGGACAGTGGTATATTGTAAAAATATACGAAATCCTCTTGCTTACTACAGAAATCAGTATGAAGCATATGCTACACACGCACTGCCCTTAGATGTTACATCATGCCATTGCAGGATGTCTGACATCTAACAGTTTTCCGTATATCACCTATGTTACATTCTGCAGCTATATTCTATTCTACTATGGACATTCTGCGGCAATTTGTATGTGATTCTGCGTCAATTTGTATGTGATTCTGCGTCGTCCTATATTGTTTCATACGGAAAGTACGTATGGATGGAACACATACGAAAAGTATTATAAAACATGCTATTTCAGTTGTACGTTTGCTGTACGTTAAGTCCAAAAACTACAGGAATTACGCATGTAACCTACCGTTTTAAGTACGCTACCTACAATTTTTTTCTCACTATGTGCTTTGAAAACTAGCCATATGTCGGATTACGGGAAGAAAGCATTTTTTGTTAAAAATCATTGTTGTTTTCTTAAATGTTTTTGATGTTAATCTACCTAAAGCCAAATATACCACTAACTAAAGAGTTTCAGACAGTATTGCTGAGCATGAGTAGTCGCTAATGATTTCGCCTTTGGTCTGGGCTCGATTTCCGGCAGGGTCAGTTGGTCGAAAAGGTGTAACAGCTTTTTCAGGCTAGCTATCCTAAATGAGGTTTTTCCTGCGATTTCCTCATTCACACCAGGTAAATGCCGGGATGGTATCTAATTTACAGGCCTCAGGCCTTTTTTTCCTTATCCGTTCCTTATATCCCTCCCCCGTACCGTGATTGTGTGCTCGCCGAGGATGTGATCCCTCCAACGTGACTTACTTTAGGCCATAGATGGCGGTAATGGCCATGACTTGTATCAATAAATAAATATTGACGAGCGAGCGCTAGCAAGAGAAGTCGGATTAGAACGCTGCAATGCACGTTGTATTCGTCCATTCTAATTAATAGCAAATAGTAATTGCAAAATTTTCCATTCCGCACATGACATTTCCAGTCTACTCAGTTCACAAATTACTCACATATCAATATATCAATTATCTTTCCGCAACATGAACTCATTCCGCCTATAAACATTGTGTTTTTACGTAGTTTTGGTCCCCCGTAATCCAAGAGAACCCGAGAAATATATTACATACTTCTTTCCTAAATTTTGTAAATTCAAACTCATAAAATAGGACTGCACCATCGTTTTCTACATACAGTAAACGTTATATAATTTTTAAAAATTAGTAGTACAGTCCTCTTTCACACGCAGTCATTCATTTTAATCATAAATTATTGTTTTTATGTTCATGTATTCTACACCTGCATTAATTTATCCAGCGCCCACGTGTATTTGGTGCTCCTAGAAAAAAGTTGTTTCCCTAATTCTTGGGCTCCCTCTTTCCATCTTTCTCTTACTCTTTATGGGCCCGGGTCGTTAGTTACACCTTTGGGCCTGTCCCATACATGACAAATGAATTAAGGGAACAAGGGCCCCTAATAGTAAACTTTTTTTTTGAAATGGGCCCACGACTCATTTTTGTTTTATTTACCTTTTATGTGTTGTTTTGTTTATGTAATATAGTGGACATATTCGATGCTTCATTTATAATTTCATGTTCGTATCGTATACGGAGTAAGAAAATTTTGTCTTAAAATGGGTCCCCTCGAACGGCGGGGATCTTCCTTGGGGAAGTATTTGCCTCCTCCCTCCTCAAGTTATCACATACTAGTCTGGTAGCCAGCCCAAAAATCAAGGGGAAGCCCGGTAGAAGTTTGGGAGGGGGTCCTGATCCGAACGTATTATAGTTAATCATCATATTATAGCTTAGCGCACAAATTTTGCGGTCGCCAAGTCGCCATTGGCGACTAGAAATTTAGAGCTGGCGACCAGTGTTCAGTAGGAATGGTTTCTGCCTGAACTCACAGGGCAGCGCATTTTCTGTTTCGTAAGAAAATAATTGTCACTGAGTGAGAGAAAACACGGAATGTGGAGTCTTTCTTTGTCAAACCAAAGGCCGTTTGGGGGCGGGGGCATCTCAATTTGTACGTGAGAGATACTGGCGACCATTATTTTTGGATTGGCGAGTGCGTCTGACTGAAATTTTGCGCCCTATTATAGTTCATTTGAAAGCGTACTGTGAAAATTTTAGGGGACGAGTAAAAATTTAGAGGGGGCCCGCCCCCTAGACCCCGTGGATACGGGCCTGTCACATACTAATATGATGTAGACCTATCATTAATTTTTATGTCAATTATATATTGTGCATCTCCAAATTTTTTGTGACAACAAATCTTTCGCGGAGCACATCATCAAATTTCGCGTGTGGAGATACTATGTTTTCATACAAATAAACAAATATCTCTTTAAGTATATTACTTCATTAACAGATAATCATTTTTAAACATATTTTCTTTACCGGTCTGTTACTCTAGTATAAAATTAATAAGTTGACACCAAATCAGTTGCAAACACTGCTCAACTTACTATCACATTTAGTGACGTCATATTGTGTGGTGCTCTGGTTTTGTCAACTTAAGATCTCCCGGAAAAATTCAGGATGGTCAGCTACTGGTATCGATCCCAGGACCATTCGAATGTGAAGGCGAGACAGAGGGTAAATCTGGTGATCATATTTTGAAAAGAAAATAAAGAAATGGATTCCACTAAAAAAGAGTCACATTGCCAATACATTTCAGATCTTTGGGTTTTCTGCCTTTCAATTCCAAGTTTTTTTTTTTTTTTTTTTTTTTTAACCACAAAGGCCCAAAATAAATTAGAATATCGACTCCCCCGTTTTTTTTTGTTTTTTTTTTAATATTTTCATGGTTCTTCATTTTATATCAGACTCTTCCTGCATATTCCCGCGTTATTTACCATAGGTAGAATCCTTTGAGAAAGAGACAGGCGACAAGTGCTTTAGTTCTCTATGGTATGTTTGTGACCGTTGTAGATATTTGAGTGGCTGACGGCTGATCCCTCTTACAATATCTCTGTATTTATTGTTTCTTCAGTTCTGTTTCTCTTTTAGCCAAAAGAAAGGAATTTCACTCCTCTGTCCCATTTACATCCGTAACCATCCCCCTCCTGCGCTGTCCAACTTTGACCACATGCAGGGGAAAACGAAGGAAAAGGAGGGGTGCCATTTGCTTTGACGGCATTTCAGCGACAACCCCATCTGTTGCCAAAATAAGGAAACACTTTGCACTGCGATATCTTCGATTTGTCAAGGTCACTTGACTCCTTCCGACTCTTAAGGCTGTGTCCAACCCTCGTAATGCGTTGAGATTTCCCTATATAATAACATGGCATATTTCTTTCCAAAATAACACGAAAACTATTTACTTTATACATTTCAAAATTCGTCCAAATGTTTGTTAGTATTAATATTGCATGTTCACTTTTACTTTTTCTTGCTAGGGTAATATTAGAGCGCGCTAATTAAAAATTAATTTTCTTCCATTTAAAAGCTGTGTAAGATAATGGCTGCACTTTGCAACAGCGCAGAACAGCAGATAGGAGGCTAAGCAGATAGGTATCTTTCATTCTCTGTCTCCCGCTAGGTCACGTACCCGAACTTTGGGTTGTCTCCGGAGATGAAGAAACCAATGGAATGCAGATTGACAGCAGATAAGAGCAAAGTCTGTTTTCTATTTCTTCATGGATTTTCAAGATTCCATTGATTCTACATAAACATCTCCCCGTATAGTTACCTGTAGAGGCCTATTGGAGCTAACGACGTACGAAAGTTTCAGAAAATCTCTGTTCCTTTCAAGCGAGGGAAGTGTTAATTTATAAAAGCAGTTTTGAACTGTATGGTGTAGAGTAAACTAGCTTATTTATTGCATCAACTGACAAACGTTTACACAGAGATCGAAAAGGATTTATGCTGTTGTGATGTATAGCAAGCTGCAAAATAATTAATATATGTGTAAGAAGAAAACGACCGAGAACTGCTTTTCGATATATCATATTGTTTATGCTCTATGAACATCAATATTGAAACCGGAAATAGTAGTAAATTTCTACCAGTTCCGGTTTTCAATAGAGAGATAGGGTTGGAGATGGTACATTTTCTAGAGACGTTGAATCAATTTCCTAAAACCGCTTGTCGCTAGGTAATACAGTTTTTCATTTATTGCCCCTAAGTGGTCCATCTCTATTACTTCCAGATTAATATAGAAGATTGACGGAGGAGATGGAACCTATTCTTAGGACGCTAAATCGATTCCAGAAAACCCTCCTCGATATCTTTTGGTATGATACCTGTTAGCAGACAGACGGACATAGCCGTTCTATTAGACTTTCGAAACCTTTGCATAGAATAGCTTGGAAGTTTAATAAACCCAGGTAGAAGAAATAGTATTCATCAAATCTATTTTCGTGCAGATTAAAAATATGGGAATTTCAAAGATTCTTTTACATAAGTTATTATGCCCTAAAGAATAACGGGGACCGCGGTGGCTCAGTGGTAGAGTGCTCACCTCTGGTGTGTATGTGCTCCCGGTTCGATCCCAAATCGCAGCAAGTGAGCTTTGTGGTGGATAAACATCATGTTCGTGAAGTTTCTCATTTTCTTCCACTTGCTTCATTCCACCATTTCATTCATTTTCATCATCACCGTCTCCTTTAGCCTAGTCGGCATAATCGTAGGACATAAAACACAAAAATTTCATTTCATTTCTAAACAATAACCTAATGCTTCTACAGTGTTCTGTTCTTGGCTAATGCCCCAATAATAACACCAGATTGATGAAACACTTGCAGATTGATATGCCACAAAATCGATTATTATTTATGTCAAAAAAATGTTGCACCAATATCTGCCAGGTAATCACTACAAGCAAGAATTTATCTATTTCCTTCAAATAGTGTTCCCCATGAGACGGGACGAGAAGTAAGGTTTTTTCGTCTCGTCTCCTAAATTTAATAGGTCCCGTCACGTCCTGATTCTCGAAGACTTCTTTCGCTCTTGTCTCAACATTTTATTGTTCTGTTTTGGTAAATTATGTTTTTAAGAAATTATGCCCTAGTTTTTCTTAATTTCGTTTGGAAGTATCACAACCGTTCCTCGTCACGATTGGTCCACGAATAATGTGGTATAATAACATTTAAAGCATACTTATTATTGGTCTAAATTGTGTAACGACTTGCATATTTTAAACATAGATAAATGCTCTTCATTGCTTTCGTATCATCATTTTACCAATTTGTAGGTTTTTACATATGAATCATTTAACACTTAAACGGTGTTTGAGATCAAAACTTGGGTGAATCAGTGTTGCCCACGGGACTCGAGATATTTCTCGTCTCGAAAACGAGACGATAATTGTTGTATTTCTTGCGCCGTCTCGAATTTAAAAAGATAACTTCTCGTGTGGTTCTGGAGATTATAATCGATGAATTTCTGGTCTCTTGGCCAACAAACGTTCAGAATGGGATGAACTGGTGGACTTGCGCAGGGGTGCGTCTGTAGGGAGCAGGTGCGTTAGCAACGGTGGGTATGCGCGTAAACTAGAAGTTTATCCAATCATTACGTGAATAGAAATAAAAAAAAAATACATACGTTTCGAATTGCTAAAATTTAAATACAACACAAATATCGACAAATATCGCTTTTAGTTTTGCGATTCCTCTGACGTGTCTCCTTTCTTCACCACTCAAGAATCAAAATTTGGGATCAAAAATAGTTGAAATAAGAAAATAGGGAAAGCGCACGCTGTTTGACAAGAAGGCTTGTTACAAAATACAACTAAAAAGATATAGATAGATAAGATTGTCTCATTTCTGACAGCAGCCAGTCTTGCCTCCTGCAACCTTTTGTTCTTCCGACCATATGATCAGGTTGTCAACGAACATAACTTCGAAGATATGCACTCTCCGCACTTTTAGATAAACGATCTTATCTCATTTCGTAACTTGTTTCCCTCCCCTACCAAGTTTTTGAAGATCACTGAGGAACAATGGTGTGAATGGATCAGGTATCTGCACCTTCACGAACAGGAAAAGAAATCCTGCTTATATGCTTTCCAACGCTGCCATATTTATTTGTAAAAAGTAATATTAATGAACTATAAGAGCTAGATTAAAAATAAAAAAGTGAACATGTAGTATTGGGGTAGCCTAACATCTGGAGAAATTTTGAATTGCATAAGACAAAATAGTTTTCATAATATTTTGGAAAGAAGTTCACCATGTTATTATATACGGATTGATTATCTAAGCTGAAAACGTTAGACACGGCCTTAAGTATTCATAGATTTTATCCTGGAATCAGTGTTCGTAGGTTTCTTTGAGAAAATTCCCCTCAACTGACACAAAATTTTCCCTTTTCTTATCAAATTTTGCATAGTTCGTTAAGTGCCAATTACCCTTGACAGACAGGGGTGGACTGGCCATAATCAAGTACCGGCCCGATGGCCGCTGCGCCGTCCTCACATCAGTGCCTTTGCGCCCTCTTCGGGAGGGGCTAAGACCCGTCTTAGCCTTGGGAAGGCGCACAGTTTCCTCTCTGAACACATTAAAAAAAACAAAGCTACATAATTATTTTATAAACTATTTGGCCAGCTAGGGCTCCAACCCAGACCCCGATATTTGCTCGGCCTGCGGCCTCGCTCTTTCTGTTTTTTTTTGTTTTGAGAATCATTATAATGATCTTAGGGACCCTGAAATTTATAGATTTGACTCTAATATCGATCATTTTGTATGATTTTTATATATCACCCCTACCACCCCCACTGCTCCGCCCCCATATCCAGTCTTTACTCGGCCTACGCCCTTGCCCTTTGGCCGAGTTTGGGTGTTATATATATATATATATATATATATATATATATATATATATATATATATATATATATATATCTTTGGGCTTCTCCAGGAAATCCAGATATTTTTGAAAGAATCCCAGAAACGACTTGAGGTGTACTTGGAACAAAACCCAAGCGTCCGTCTTGAGGCTATTGGGATAACTCGATGGAGAAGTAAAAGCAACGCTGCTGTAAAATTATTTGGACACTTTCATTACTGGGCACCCGACTCAAAGTATGCCAGACTAAGAAAATCAAAACCAGTATATGTGGAACTCGTAGCAGCTTTAAGTGTGATTGGCAACTCGCCAGAATTCAATTCCAAAGTCAGACATGATGCAATGTCTCTCATTCAAAAGTTGTGCTCCTTTGAGACTATCATTGTGGCTATGATGTTTTTATTGATTATTCAGCATACCACACCTTTATCAGACTACTTGCAAACAGGAAACTTAGACTATGTCCAAGCATGGCGCTTGATATCCTCAACTTAAAATAACTTGAAAGAAGCTAGGGACCAGTTTGACAAAGTCTACAAAGCAGCAGAACACTTTGCAACAGAAATGTCAAATAGTATTGAAGGACTCATTACAGATGTTCCTAGTCTAGAACAAGTTATTATAGAAACATAATTGCCTGAGGTAAGATGTAGAAAAAGAAAGAAAATGGAGGGGAATCAGCTTCTGATGAAGTAATTGAAGACAGTAAATACGGATTTGAAGTAACCGTTTTCAACTGTGTTCTAGACCAAATTTCTAACAGCATGCAGGAACGATTTGCTGAAAACCAAAGCTTATACTTAGATTTAGAGTGTTTTGATCCTAAGAAGTTCAAGAGTTTAAATCTGGCTTCGTTGTCACTGAAAAGAATCACTGAATTAATTCCTGATTGTGAAGAGGGAAAACTTAAAGAGCTTCTTTCGTTTTCATCAATGTGGGAAGAGTTTTCAAAATCCCCTTATGAGAACCAAGAAAAGAATCAAGAAGCTGTTGAGGTCCGTACGATTGAAGATTTGATTGAAGAGGACAAGTTTTCTGAAGATTTCATGGAGGATGAGGAGAAATATTTGGGGCCAACTGACGATATTGTGGATTTAAGATCTATAAAATATGACGAAGTGAAGTGCAATTCTCGCTTTAAGTGCGCCTTCGATGTGATTCTGCAGTACAATATGTACTCAAGATTCTACACAGAATTATTCAAAGTTTATAAGTATCTCCTTACATTACCGACAACACAAGTGTCCTGTGAGCGAGCATTTTCAAAGCTCAGATACATAAAAACAAGACTTACAGATGAACATCTGGAATCATTGTTCTTGATGAACTCAGAAAGAGACATTTTGACCAAAATAGACAACAATCTTATTATTGACAAAATGTGTGAGAAAAGCAAGGAGATGCGAAGGCACCTTCAAGCATAAAGCCGTGACTTTACTTTAATTTTCTAGTTTTGTTTTTGAATTTCTTTTTTCGCTAGGTAGGTATATAATTCTAAATTTACTGTTGTTAATTTGTAGTAAATTTCATACATAGTTTTTATTAACGGTTTTAAGGACAGAATTATGAAAAATAGCATAAACCCCAAACTTAACTCAAGTCTTCAGTTATAATTAGGCTGTTAACAAATGTAGCCGAAGAATTTAAACAACTGGTGTGATTTTTGTAGTCTCAGTTGAAGTGTACAGATTTATATAGGCCTAATATATTTAGTACTCAAAGTCTCTTTGTTTGTTTATGAAAATATTGAATCTGTATAATTCTACCGTGATTAACTACAATAGCTATTTAATCTTTTGTTGTTTCTTGTGTACTAATTTTCCGGGGGAAACCCCCGGGACTTCCTTTTATTAGGAGGGGGTATTCCATACAAGCGAAAGCCTCGGATGGACGGCGCCCTCCCAGAATATTTGACCGCGCCCTTTTTACATAGCCAGTCCACCTCTGTTGACAGAAGTTGTGTGACAAGATTAATTTTCTTTAATTTTCTATATTAAAGAAACTACCAATAGCATTTGTTTTATTCATTTGCTTTTTGCAACATTTGCATTTTTGCTTTTTTAGTTTACTTTTCATTCATCTTTTTAAAAACTAAAGTATACACACAAGACACCTAGCCAACAAAATGAAATGAAATCTTTCTATGCACCCAACCAGTTTAACGTCCCACGTTTATGCATTTAGGCTAAGGAAAACGATGATGACAGAATGAGAAAGTGGGAAGAAACGGGAGTACCTCGAGAAAATTCAAGCACATGATGTTGTTTACCACAAACTTACTTGATCGGGGACAGTCTTGGGAAGTAACGTAACGCAAGTAACGTTTACTAGTAACGCGTTACATTTTTTCTAAAGTAACTGTAACGGTAACGCGTTACAAATTTTAAAGTAACGTACCAAATTCGCGTTACTTTTTTCGCGTTACATTTCAGATGAGTAACTACAATATATGTATATTTTTTTCCGAAACAAAAGTTTTTTTTCCTGTAAGTGAATTTCTCAGTATGGGACAATGGAACATGAACGATATCAGTGACCGACGATTCCTGCACTGTTCGCCTTTTCCCGTTTCGCCTTATGACCTCTAGCAATGAAATTTGCATATAAAACCTGTTATCACTTTTCATCTTAATGTAAGACGGAACGGGAAATCTCCATGTGCATTTTCCCGTTTCGCCTTACGAACTTTATGTTGTAGGCTTGCAAATACATTCATAGATACAATTTGATTTGTTTATTTATATATCAAAATATAGTGCCACTTGCTGTTTTTGGAAGATGAGGACAACCTCAGGAAAATCACATGTACTGATTGCAAGCACCTGGAAAATTTTGACAGCTCCAAATCAATACATTCAGTAAGTGAACTACGAGTGCAATGGTAGTCTATTTTACTTTGATTGACGTTGTTTTTATAAAGATGGAGAACGAAAATATTTTATCGTTCGAACATTTGAAACAATACTTTTTCTTAAAAGCTGAAGATGATGGTGAACATAATTTAAAAGTAAAAATAAATATTCCCCGGCGGGAAATATTTATCAACAACTAGGGTACCATAATTAACGACATACAATAAGGGGTTAATATAAATAAACTGTGATGTCTGATGAGCAGGTCTACTTTATTAATGTAATGTTGATGGTATGTAATATTAGAGTTATTTTAGATCAGTTTGCGTATTTTAAAGTCCCGTTGATTATAGAGTTTGGAACAACTAGCTTTAAAAAGCATGTATCGATTTTAGAGTTATTGGCAAGTTTTGATTCACTCCCAGTTCATGTGTTCTCATTTTGTCAGTTATAGTGTAATGTTTCTATATATTCTATATTTTAATTTTACATAACAACATTGTTATTATTATATAATTAGTTTAGCAGAATAATAATAAGCAACCATTTTTTTTATAACGCATAGGGATGGGCACGAGTCAAGCTAAAACTCGACTCGAATCCAAATCGACTTTCGAGTCGAGTCAAAAGTAATATTCTCGAGTCGAGTTCCAAGCCGATTCACTGTTTTCGGCGTTGAGTTTCGAGTCGAGTCGAGTTTTATAAATGGCTCGCTCGTTTTAACTAATTTTTAAATCATGGCCTGATTACACTGGAAAGCGAAAGCCATGCGAAATGAGTAGGGATATATCGATATGTCCACATTCCAATCGACGGGATACCATTGTTAAATCAATAGGAAAGGTTAGAATTCGTAACATAGGCTTCTTGTAACTGTCACATAAATTGGAGCTTTCTAGTATTATTACAAAAGAAGATACTGTCACTTGAAAGTGACATATAGGTGTGTGAGAATAGTCTAACTGTAGGAAGTCAGAAAGACATGTCACATAACTTAGCTTCATGTATTTAGAAACAGCGGAAATGTCGATAATACATTATTGTTAAAAGACATTGAATGATAGCTAAGAGACTCAAAAGAGGGAGAAAATTCTTTGAGGTCAAGTAAAGAAAGGAAAGAGACGCAGCTGTGATGTATTTTTGGGTGGTCCAGGGTGTCGGGGAGGTGAACTGTAATGTCCTTTTTGGAGTAAAGGACCACTTTTTAATGGAGACTTAAAATATGTGGAAAAAAAGAAATAGTACTCATTATTCTGAAGGACAGAGATTTTAAGAAACAGCTGGTTAAGTGTTACATGTCACTTTGTGAAAGTTATTGCATTGCCACATACTGTTGGACTAGACATAGGATTGCAGGGGAACTGTAATGTCCTTTTTGGAGTAAAGGACCATTTTTTTTAATTGGCGTGCAACTTGTTATGCATTTGTTAAGGACCTTGTCACATAGAGGGAGAGAAAGAGTGACCCTTCTTACCTGAGTTTGAAAGGGGAAAAAGAATGAATGAAATGTGTACGTAAGGCAACTTTCCCTTTTTGCTTTTGGAAGAAGTCTTGAAAGAAGATTTTTTAAAGATATTTTTGCATAAATGATTTTATCCTTTTAAAAACTAGATTATTGAATTAATTATTTATGAATATTAATGAAATGGTAATGAATATTAATGAGGTGGTAAAGAAAGGGTTAGAGAGAATGATTTTTTGTGTTTTTCGTATATTTAGAGGTATATTGGGATATATGTAATATAGAGTAGTACATATTGTACATAAATGTATCACATATTGGGGGAGGAAATGGGCGCAACTCTAAGAGACGTATTTTATGTATTGATATGGTATTTTCAGTCGCTGATATGTGATTTTAACATAGATTATTGTCTTTTGGATACTGTATGGGTCTAATGGTGTACGAAGCTTAGACGAATGAAAAATTACATGTATATATGAATATATGATTAGATTGTAAGTGGGTACATGTATGTATGTATAATGGTTTTGATTTTGGGAGAGGAATATATGTATCATATCGTAGATATATTATTTTCCGTTTTTATGTGTTTTAAGCATGTGTTGTTGGGTTGCGTAACTTTAGGGGCTATACTAGGCTGGATGCAAACACCTGAAGTGTTTGTATTGTATTAATATTGGTTTGTATTGTAGGGTTATATATTATGACTTTTTATTGAGGTAGCCTTATTTTAACGTAATGTAGAGCTGTATATGTTGTTTTGGTGATATGATAGGTGAATGCAAACGCTTGAAGTGTTTGTATTGTAGGCTTATATATTGTGATTCTTTATGTATATAAGTGTTTTAGAGTACCTTGAATAGCATGTTAGGATGTATATATTGTGATTTTTACGTACGTAGATGTTTGTTAGACATGTCCTAGTGGTATTTGAAGCACAAAGGATATCAATGTGGTTCTAAGATGATTGTTTATCTTGTAGAAGACATTTTTAAAAAAACGAATAGTAAATGACTGAGTTCAATTACCGAAAAGGAACAATTTGTTTGTTGAGTACAGTGGCGTATGCAGAATATGATTATGCGGGCGGCTTATTGAGAATAAATTTACATTGAAGTATATGTAAATGCTTTTGAGTGATTATTTTTTAGCTATTTATCGTTACTTTAAAGATATATTTGCCATTTGAAAGGGGAAAAAATTAGGTTTTGAGTATCATATATTTGCCTATGTAAAGCTACATTATACTGTTATGAATATTACTGTAAAGCACATGCAAATTATACAAATTTTAAAACGTTGTTACTTACCTAAAACAAAATGTCCTTTTCAATGTTTGAAGCACATACGAAAACTGTATACGAACAAAAGAATAACAATTTTAAACAAGAGAATAATAAAAAGAGTAACCTCACAGGTGTATGCTTTTTTTAAAAAAAGAATAATAATTTACATACCGAACAATGGTAGACTGTTATAAAAAATAATAGTAGTATACAATACGTTGTAGGAAGAATTTTTAAATAAAAGAGAATAATAAAAGAGAAACCTTGCAGCTGTATGCTTTAAAGAATAATAATAAAAGAGAAACCTTGGAAAATCTCTGAACAAGGGTCGTTTGTTATAAATAATAATAGAAGTATACAACACAATGTAGGAAAAATTTTAAATAAAAGAAAGATAATAATAAAAGAGAAACCTTGCACTTGTATGCTTTAAAAATAATAAGATAGAAACCTTGGAAACTTGTTAAAGAATACTACAATTTTATAAAGAAAAAGAAAAGAATTATAGCTTATGTTGATGTCAAGGGAAGCTGCAATGTACAATAGATGAAATGTTTATGAAAAGACTTTTAACCGGGTGGCTGAAACGCGAACGTGACGCGGGAAGGGGCATGGCGCGAATGGCCGGGCGCGAACGGTAAAAGAAATGTGGGGCGGATGGTAATAAACTTCAAAATGAAGTAAAAGAGAGGATGATTTAGAACTTTAAAAGAAGACAATAGTATTTACCTTGAACGTATATATGAAAAGAATTTTGGGATTTTTTTGTTAGTGTAAAGAATTTTTTTGTTTTTTTATTGTGTTAATGACATGTTTAAATATTGTTTTGAAAAGGAATAGGTGACTTGTATGAACTTGATGGTATTGGTGGACGCCATCTTGTTTGTTTGAATTGCTTAAATACGGGAGTTTTGGAAAATGTTGTATGTATTTTAGCAATGGCTGCTATGCAGAAAGAAGATTTTGTGTACGCGGATGAAGAGACGTTGTTTTCTCCGCCATGTGTGGAGAATAAGCCGAAGACCGAGAATAGTGATTTATCGGTAAACGGCAGAGCAGACTCTCCAGATAGTGTCAAAACTATTTTTTATCATCATCATCTTCGGATGATGATACTGATATTGAAGAAGATGAAGAATTTGTGCCAGGATCACCATCCTTATTATCAAGAACGGTACGATTTTGTAGATTACATTGTACGTGTGGAAATTTTAAAGTGGACAGAAAATGCATTTTAAATGCTATTAAAAACTGGAAAGCAAATAAAATGTTAATTTGTAGTGGTTGTTTTGAAAGTGTGGACAATCAAATGGCCGACGAATGTTTATTTATGACTGAAGAAGAACTGGTGGAACGAGCCATATCAACTTTAATAGAAATAGAAAGTGAAGAATTGTTTTATACATATGCCAAATCGCATATAATTGGCATATGTACCCAGGAGATGTTTTACGGATTGTATTATGATTTGATTGAAGAAAGGGATAAGACATTTTTAACTAAAGTGATTGATATTTTTAGAATGAAAGACAGAAAACATGTGTGAACTGATCTACAGATGTAAAGTGAACTTTATGTTTGTGTTTGTGTAAATAGTGTAAAGACACACAAAAAGTGAAACAACGAATTATACTTTAAACTTCTGACTGTGTATGTATCCATATTATATATTCCGCAAATAATTTTTGTGTATCATGTAGTGAAGAACATATTAGTGAAGTTTATATTTTAAAAACTATAAGTGCATACTTACGCTTTAATAATATTTTTTGTGAACAATGTTTGATGCATCTTGAACATCAATGTTTATTTTTTTATGATATTGGAACTTCTGCTGTAGAACATTTATGCAACAACATAAGTGTTATTGATTTATTTGAAGTGTTTGAACAACATTATAGTGAAATTTGAAGTATAAACTTTATACGCAAAGCGCGTGAACACTGAATTTGTTGTTCCGTTTTTTGTTAGAACGGAAACATAAAATTTGAACATGTGTTAATGAATACATTATTGACATAGAAGGTTTTAAGATTTTAAATCATGAATTTATTGTACGTGAATTTTGTTTAACTGCGTGTGATGATACAGTAAATTTGCATTGTTTAATAAAATCACCAGTAGAATACAATGTACTTCCGTTAGGTTGTGAAAAACAAATTTAATGGTTAACATTAAACTTACATGGATTAACTTGGAATGATAAATGTGGTTATACTGTATCACACATACGTTACCTTATATATCAACTTTGTAAATAACATTTAACATTGTATTGTAAAGGTGAAGAAAAACTATTTGATTAAAAATATTTTTGCCTTAACTAAAATTTTTATAACATTGAATGTATTGTATGCATACAAGAAATAATAATAATAATTATTATTATGTGTAATGATTGATGATACCATTAAGTTTTGTTATTATAGTAATTTTATTGTATTGTGATGAAAATATAAAGAAATAAACTTTTGCATTATAATAATTTTTCTTGTTTTCTTTTTAAAAATATTTAATGAAATAAATAATTTGAAAAAAAATTGGAAATGAATGAAAGTAACATATGTTTGATATTTATTTTCTTTTGCATTTACTTATATTATTTGGCGATTAGTATTGTTTCACATGTTTGCATTATTTTAATTTTTCGTAATATTATTTTACATTTTAAGAAAACATTTAAAGATAAATACAAATAATAATAAAATACCTAACAAAGTATTACAATTTAAAATATACATGCATATAAATATAATTATATATATATATGTATTGCTTTAGAGTAAAATAAAAGTTTAATACTTAAATAATTTATGTATGAACTAATAAAAAGGAATTGTTTTGAAAATACTAATTATTTTTATTTTCGTACTAAATTAGTTGATCACTTTGCATGACCGTGTTAAAAATTGTAAAGAAAACTTTACCTTCGTATTCCATCGTTTCTTTTGGAAAAACTTATAGTTAAAAAGTGTGACCTTACGAATAATTTTTTTGTTATTTCAAGTAACACGTTATGTAGAAAATGTTTGGAGAATTTGTTTTACTAAGTAAACTTTTTATTTTTAAACTTACGTATTAATAAAACAACTGTTTTACGAATACTATTTATTTATTTATTTAACATCGCGCAATAAATTACACGAACATTTCGTGTGAACTAATAAAAATGATTTGAAAATAATAAAATGTGTGAACTTAGAAAAACATATATTAATATTTATTGTGTTTTGGATATAGAATTCAATTTTACTTTGTTTTGATGATAGTATACTTTTTAAAAAATATACATACATACATACATACCTGCATAATGAAAAGTAAAAACACTTGTTGCAATTGGAAGCTCTGCTAACCACTGGAAGTTATGTTTACCAATGGAAAGTAAATATCAACTTTGTAACACGCATGCGCATTCGTTAAAAGTTTATACGCATGCGCAGATTTATTTATGTATACACAGGAACATTACTTAGATAGTATAGTATTTGTGAAGATGTGTAGTAGACGGGTATATCATAACGACTATATTTCGCCACGAAAGAAAGAACTTAAACTTGTTAATAGGAAGAAAGTTATTTTTGTAGAAGATAATAATATTTGTGAAGTAAAATTATTATATCCTAATGAAGAACATTGTAATTCGTTTAGAAGATTTTATCGAAATGATGAAATATAATTTGAAAAAGTGAATCCTAATACACATATTGAAATTCGTGAATTAGATATTGTGAACTGTAAGTGCAATCGGTTTAAAGTAAGTGACTTGTGCATAAAAGAACTTTTTGAAAATTATAAACTGAATGAACCACTACTTTGTTGTGCTTGTTCATTAAGAATACCAGATGAATGCCTTCATTTATGTTTATTATCATATAATAATCGATTAAAACGTGCTGTGTGGGAATTTGTAATTAAGAAGAAAACTCGTGACATAGTGTTTGAATTGTACTTGAAGAAACATTGCTTAGACGATAATTACAAACAAAACATAACGCTTTTAAATAGATTTAATTTATCATATAAATCACTTACATTTTTAGATTGTTATATTGTTGATTTAGTGGAACTGTTTTTAAAAAAGACAAAAATGCCTACAGGAAACAGACCGTGTGTATATAATTGTAGTTCTTTTTTGTGAATGAACAGTGCGTGTTGGAATATATTTCAAGATGGAAACCAGAATATAAACTTGTATGTGAAGGTTGTTTTGAAAACTCACGTATTATAGATCACCATGATTGTATTACTGAGGACTATGAAATGATGTGCTTTAATGCATGGCGTGTTATGGTACGAGGGGATACTTTTGATAGATATATAGATAGATATATAGATATATATATATTTATATGCATGTATATTTTAAATTGTAATACTTTGTTAGGTATTTTATTATTATTTGTATTTATCTTTAAATGTTTTCTTAAAATGTAAAATAATATTACGAAAAATTAAAATAATGCAAACATGTGAAACAATACTAATCGCCAAATAATATAAGTAAATGCAAAAGAAAATAAATATCAAACATATGTTACTTTCATTCATTTCCAATTTTTTTTCAAATTATTTATTTCATTAAATATTTTTAAAAAGAAAACAAGAAAAATTATTATAATGCAAAAGTTTATTTCTTTATATTTTCATCACAATAAAATACAATAAAATTACTATAATAACAAAACTTAATGGTATCTTCAATCATTACACATAATAATAATAATTATTATTATTTCTTGTTTGCATACAATACATTCAATGTTATAAAAATTTTAGTTAATGCAAAAATATTTTTAATCAAATTGTTTTTCTGCACCTTTACAATACAATGTTAAATGTTATTTACAAAGTTGATATATAAGGTAACGTATGTGTGATACAGTATAACCACATTTATCATTCCAAGTTAATCCATGTAAGTTTAATGTTAACCATTAAATTTGTTTTTCACAACCTAACGGAAGTACATTGTATTCTACTGGTGATTTTATTAAACAATGCAAATTTACTGTATCATCACACGCAGTTAAACAAAATTCACGTATAATAAATTCATGATTTAAAATCTTAAAACCTTCTATGTCAATAATGTATTCATTAACACATGTTCAAATTTTATGTTTACGTTCTAACAAAAAACGGAACAACAAATTCAGTGTTCACGCGCTTTGCGTATAAAGTTTATACTTCAAATTTCACTATAATGTTGTTCAAACACTTCAAATAAATCAATAACACTTATGTTGTTGCATAAATGTTCTACAGCAGAAGCTCCAATATCATAAAAAAATAAACATTGATGTTCAAGATGCATCAAACATTGTTCACATAAAAATATTATTAAAGCGTAAGTATGCACTTATAGTTTTTAAAACATAAACTTCACTAATATGTTCTTCACTACATGATACACAAAAATTATTTTCGGAATACATAATATGCATACATACACAGTCAAAAGTTTAAAGTATAATTCGTTGTTTCACTTTTTGTGTGTCTTTACACTATTTACACAAACACATACATAAAGTTCACTTTACATCTGTAGATCAGTTCACACATGTTTTCTGTCTTTCATTCTAAAAATATCAATCACTTTAGTTAAAAATGTCTTATCCCTTTCTTCAATCAAATCATAATACAATTCGTAAAACATCTCCTGGGTACATATGCCAATTAAATGCGATTTGGCATATGTATAAAACAATTCTTCAATTTCTATTTCTATTAAAGTTGATATGGCTCGTTCCACCAGTTCTTCAGTCATAAATAAACATTCGTCGGCCATTTGATTGTCCACACTTTCAAAACAACCACTACAAATTAACATTTTATTTGCTTTCCAGTTTTTAATAGCATTTAAAATGCATTTTCTGTCCACTTTAAAATTTCCACACGTACAATGTAATCTACAAAATCGTACCGTTCTTGATAATAAGGATGGTGATCCTGGCACAAATTCTTCATCTTCTTCAATACCAGTATCATCATCCGAAGATGATGATAAAAAATAGTTTTGACACTATCTGGAGAGTCTGCTCTGCCGTTTACCGATAAATCACTATTCTCGGTCTTCGGCTTATTCTCCACACATGGCGGAGAAAACGTCTCTTCATCCGCGTACACAAAATCTTCTTTCTGCATAGCAGCCATTGCTAAAATACATACAACATTTTCCAAAACTCCCGTATTTAAGCATTTCAAACAAACAAGATGGCGTCCACCAATACCATCAAGTTCATACAAGTCACCTATTCCTTTTCAAAACAATATTTAAACATGTCATTAACACAATAAAAAAATTTCTTTACACTAACAAATAATCCCAAAATTCTTTTCATATATACGTTCAAGGTAAATACTATTGTCTTTTAAAATTCTAAATCAACCTCTCTTTTACTTCATTTTGAAGTTTATTACCATCCGCCCCACATTTCTTTTACCTTTCGCGCCCGGCCATTCGCGCCATGCCCCTTCCCGCGCCACGTTCGCGTTTCCGCCACCCGGTTAAAAGTCTTTTCATAAACATTTCATCTATTGTATATTGCAGCTCCCCATGACATCAACATATGCTATTCTTTTCTTTTTCTTTATAACAATGTAGTATTCTTTAACAAGTTTCCAAGGTTTCTATCTTATTATTTTTAAAGCATACAGGTGCAAGGTTTCTCTTTTATTATTCTCTTTCTTTTATTTAAAATTTTTCCTACATTGTGTTGTATACTTCTATTATTCTTTATAACAAACGACCCTTGTTCAGAGATTTTCCAAGGTTTCTCTTTTATTATTATTCTTTAAAGCATACAACTGCAAGGTTTCTCTTTTATTATTCTCTTCTTTTATTTAAAAATTCTTCCTACAACGTATTGTATACTTCTATTATTTTTATAACAGTCTACCATTGTTCGGTATGTAAATTATTATTCTTTTTTAAAAAAAAGCATACACCTGTGAGGTTACTCTTTTTATTATTCTCTTGTTTAAAATTTTCCTACATTGTATTGTATAGTTCTATTATTTCTTTATAACAATTTAACCTTGTTCATTAATTTTCCCATGTTTGTTTCTTTAAACAGCGCCGTCTGTGCACACAACATTACATTAGTGTGTATAAGACTGTGCGTGTGTGTAAATGTTCCAAAGCAAGTTACCGAGTGTAGTTTGTTTTTATAACCGGCAATACCCCGCGCAGTTTCCGGGTGGCAATATTTTACGCGTCCCGCCTCGCAAAAACCTTTTTCCGGGCTCAAATACCACGCCGCGCGCACCGGTAGCGGTAAAAAGGCGTGAAAATGGTATTTATTTTAATAATATCATTAATTTTTTTCTCTTGATATAAAAGCATATATTCTAATAAGCATATTTCCAAAGTTTCAAAAAAATCGAAGCCATATTGTTTATGCAAATTCATCAAATTTTTATTTCCAATTTACAATGTTCTAACCTTTATAGTAGTGTTCCTTAGGTCGTAAGCTTCAAGAAAATATCTTTCTTTTGTTTCTACGATCAATAGTTTGTCGTAAAAATGTATTTTCAGAAAAACTTGCTTTGTGATCACCCCTCGTAATAATTCGAAAAAACAAAAAATGTTCTAGTTTATCGTGTAGGGTGTCTTTCTATATAGTTTTTCACCTGGTAAATCGATTTCTGTAGTCCATTTTCTCCTACGATCAATAGTTTACGAGATATGATCATTTAAATTTATTTTAAAGTTAAAATGTTCTAACTGATATCGTAATGTTCCTTAGCTCCTAAGCTTGAAGAAAATACCCTTCTTTACTTTCTACGACCAATAGTTTGCCGTAAAAAGCCAAAAAATAAAAAATTTACTTTTTGATCACTCGTCGTAATAATTCGAAAAAACAAAAATTGTTCAAGTTTATCGTGTAGGGTGTCTTTCTATATAGTTTTTCACCTGATAAATCGATTTATGTAGTCCATTTTGTCCTACGATGAATAGTTTACGAGATATGATCATTTAAATTATTATACGGAAAAATCTTAGTCTTTTCCCATCAGCGCCATTTATATAGTAACAAATGTCAGTACTAAACAGGCTTTTCTGCGTTTAACATCAAAACTTACCGGCTTAGTTTTATTTCTAGAAATGGCAATGCCTCATACGTTTACCGACAAAAATATTTTGTCGCTTCCTGTTTTTTTCGCCATATTTTAATTGTTCGTATAGAGTTTTCGTATGTGCTTCAAACATTGAAAAGGACATTTTGTTTTAGGTAAGTAACAACGTTTTAAAATTTGTATAATTTGCATGTGCTTTACAGTAATACTCATAACAGTATAATGTAGCTTTACATAGGCGAATATCATACTCAAAACCTATTTTTCCCCTTTCAAATGGCAAATATATCTTTAAAGTAACGATAAATAGCTAAAAATAATCACTCAAAAGCATATACATATACTTCAATGTAAATTTATTCTCAATAAGCCGCCCGCATAATCATATTTTGCATACGCCACTGTTCTCAACAAACAAATTATTCCTTTTCGTTAATTCAACTCAGTCATTTACTATTCGTTTTTTTAAAAATGTCTTCTACAAGGTAAACAATCATCTTAGAAGTAAGTAAAAGTACCAATATATGTCATTACAATACTGTAGTTAAAAGATATCTATAAGTAAATGGCTTATACCACATTGATATCCTTTGTGCTTAAAATACCACTAGGACATGTCTAACAAACATCTACGTACGTAAAAATCACAATATATACTTCCTAACATGCTATTCAAAGTACTCTAAAACACTTATATACATAAAGAATCAAAATATATACGCCTACAATACAAACACTTCAAGCGTTTGCATTCACCTATCATATCACCAAAACAACATATACAGCTCTAAAATTACGTTAAAATAAGGCTACCTCAATAAAAAGTCATAATATATAACCCTACAATACAAACCAATATTAGTACAATACAAACACTTCAGGTGTTTGCATCCAGCCTAGTATAGCCCCTAAAGTTACGCAACCCAACAACACGTACATAAAATACTTACATAAAAACGAAAAATAATATGTCTACGATATGATACATATATTCCTGTCCCAAAATCAAAACCATTATACATACATACATGTACCCACTTACAAACTAATCATATATTCATATATACATGTAATTTTTCATTCGTCTATGCTTCGTACACCATTAGACCCATACAGTATCCAAAAGACAATATTCTATGCTAAAATCACATATCAGCTACTGAAAATACCATATCAATACATAAAATACGTCTCTTAGAGTTGCGCCCATTTCCTCCCCCAATATGTGATACATTTATGTACAATATGTACTACTCTATATTACATATATCCCAATATACCTCTAAATATACGAAAAACAAAAAATCATTCTTTCTAACCATTTCCTTACCACCTCATTAATATTCATTACCATCTCATTAATATTCATAAATAATTAATTCAATAATCTAGTTTTTAAAAGGATAAAATCATTTATGCAAAAATATCTTTAAAAAATCTTCTTTCAAGACTTCTTCCAAAAGTAAAAAGGGAAAGTTGCCTTACGTACACATTTCATTCATTCTTTTTCCCCTTTCAAATTCAGGTAAGAAGGGTCACTCTTTCTCTCCCTCTATGTGGCAAGGTCCTTAACAAATGCATAACAAGTTGCACGCCAATTTAAAAAAAATGGTCATTTACCCCAAAAAGAACATTACAGTTCCCCTGCAATCCTATGTCTAGTCCAACAGTATGTGGCAATGCAATAACTTTCACAAAGTGACATGTAACATTTAACCAGCTGTTTCTTAAAATCTCTGTCCTTCAGAATAATGAGTGCTATTTCCTTTTTTTCCACATATTTTAAGTCTCCATTAAAAACTGGTCCTTTACTCCAAAAAGGACATTACAGTTCACCTCCCCGACACCCTGGACCACCCACAAATACATCACAGCTGCGTCTCTTTCCTTTCTTTACTTGACCTCAAAGGATTTTCTCCCTCTTTTGAGTCTCTTAGCTATCATTCAATGTCTTTTAACAATAATGTATTATCGACATTTCCGCTGTTTCTAAATACATGAAACTAAGTTATGTGACATGTCTTTCTCACTTCCTACAGTTAGACTATTCTCACACACCTATATGTCACTTTCAAGTGACAGTATCTTCTTTTGTAATAATACTAGAAAGCTCCAATTTATGTGACAGTTACAAGAAGCCTATGTTACGAATTCTAACCTTTCCTATTGATTTAACAATGGTATCCCGTCGATTGGAATATGGACATATCGATATATCCCTACTGAAATGTAAGCTAAGCAGTATATGGAATACTTTTAGGGTTGCTCACGAGAGGGGACACTGCTCGCATCTCGTCTCGTCTCGATAGCGAGACTGCAAGAGATTTTTTAAAACAAGCTTAGCTCGGCTCGGTTTAACTGACTCCTAGACTTCACGGCTACCGAGGTTGGCAATCAACTACTTTTTTAGTATTCAGATATAAACCGACTATCTTTCATGTTTATACACAGTGTTGCTACAACAATAATAATAATAATAATAATAATAATAATAATAATAATAATAATAATAATAATAATAATAAGTTGTGGTAGTAGTAGTACCATTGATAATAATTATATTGTCTATGTAAGATACTTGAAGAGAATATTAGAAACTATACACCAGATATGACTCGACTCGACTCGAAACTCGATGTGAATTCGAGTAGAGTTTGAGGAAATTTTTTAAGTCGAGTCTCGGGTCGAGCTCAAACATGTCTGTTTCTAGTCGAATCGAGTTTCAAAGAAAACTTGCTCGAACTCACTCGTGCCCATTCCTACGAGTAACGCAGTATGGCATTTTAGTCAATGTTACATTACATTAAAATGTTCATATAGCTGTCAAGTAAAAATTTGTCCTTGCATTTACATAAATCTATTCAGAACGTGTAATAATAATAATAATAATAATAATAATAATAATAATAATAATAATAATAATAATAATAATAATAATAATAATAATAATAATAATAATAATAATAATAGCGGTAGTAATAGTCGTACGGAAAACTGAATTAATAAGATTTTTTCATATATTCAAAGTTTCGGATCTAAAAGTAACGCGTTAGTAACGCGTTACTTTCGAAGTAAAGTAACAGTTACTTTTTTGAGGCAAGTAACGCGTTAGTAACGCGTTACATAATAAGAGAAAGTAAAGTAACTTGTAATGCGTTACATTTTTACAAGTAACTTACCCAACACTGATCGGGGATCGAACCACGGACCCCACACAGCAGAAGTAAGCGCTCTACCACTGAACCACCGTGCCAACAATGAATGCAAATTATGCTACTTTCAAAATATTGCTGCTGTAATGGTTTATTTCTGAAGAATAAACAAAACATTGAGCAATCAGTCAGATAGTGAATTTCCCTGTATTTTTCACGTTTTATTGAAAAAATTCCTTTTTCTTTTTTTTTTTTTTTTTTGCTAAATTTACTTATGAAATTTCCCTAGATTAGTGAAATTTCCCTCAAACTATGAACACTGAGTGGAATTCGAATATTCAGTTGAGCATGATCTTTAAAGTAATAATAATCTAGTCCATCAAATGAAATGGGCCAAAGAAATTTAGCTGAAACTGTTCATTTTACTATAAATGTCGACTAATAAGGCAAAATAGAACTTAGCTTCAATATCTCTAAAACGAATAATGACTTTAAGCACATTTAATTACTATTTTCCGGTTTCTTTGTGCTAAATAATCAAAATTAACAACTAATTATTCCAAAACAAAATATTTTAAGGAAATCTTACTGTTTAATAAACATTTTGCGTGCTTTTATATAGGGTGATTCTTTTAAAACTCACGGATTTCATTTGGGTCTAGAATTTCTAACTGAAGTCCGATTTTCATGCGGTTTGTGGTAAATGATCAAGGAAGGAGGGAGATTTATGGGACTATGTGACTTGTTTAAATTCATCCGGGTTAATATGGATCACGCTTCAAGAAAAACAGCAAATTTTGGCCAGTGTACCTTTTAATTGGAACGAGGTGTGGTGATGTGGAGATTTGAGTTTTTTTTTTTTTTTTTTCGTTAGAAGGCAACCTCACCAAGGTCAAGAAGAAGCAGGAAACTGGGCCGCTGTATTGGGAATTGTGCTGTACTATTCTGTACTACTGCGTGAGTATGATCAGGGCAAAGTGAGAATAAATAGTGTATTCTTTGGAACAACACGAGTTTGTCGTTAAAAGTTTTAGAGAACGGAATTTGTCGTTGTTATGCAAAGCATAGGCGGCGCCAGGATTTTCGTAATATGGGTGCAGGCTGGGAAGGGATAACACATCCTAACATTGTTGCCAGAACGCTCTACACTATTGAGCCTTAAGATTTCAAAAATAGTCCCTAAGTTTTACTTTTAAAAAATCTATAGAAACAATGTAAGATAGCAGGTAACTTATGAGATACGTAAGAAATAACTCAAATATATCCAATAATTATAAATATAATAATAAATATAAAAATAGAAAAGATTATTGTACAAAATCTGAAATGCGAAGTTAATATGGGTGCAGCTGTGGCGCTGCCTATCATGCAAAGAGCATTCAGAAACAAATTTGCTTCACGTTCTGCTCCAGACAGGAACATAATGTGGTCGCTAGGAAATAAATTGGAAGCAACAGGATCGCTTCTCAGTGAGACAGGGACGCATCGGACCCCGCAGGCGGCTGTTGTGGAAGATGTCAGTTATCGACTCCTTAGGTTGCCCAAGAAATATCTCCGTCGTTTGTAGCAAGAAACCGGCTATAGCTATCAACGTGTGAATTATGGGTGTTACTACTAACACTTAATTTGTATTCTGACTAACACTTAATTTGTATTCTGCAATTCCGCTTAAAAAATCTAAAACCCCATTCCAATTGTAAGGTACACTGGCGAAAATTTGCTGTTTTTCTTGAGGCGTGATCGATATTACCCCGGATGAATTTAAATCAGTACACATAGTCCCATAAATCTCCCATCCTTCCTTGATCATTTGCCACAAACCGCATGAAAATCGGACTTCAGTTAGTAATTCTAGACCCAAAAAGAAATAAACGAGTTTTAAAAGAATCACCCTGCAGAAAATCATAATTAAAAGAAGAACAAAACTGGAACTAAATTTAAAGCATCAAAGCCTATAGTGTCCAATTCTTATGTGATGCAGACAGAGAAACCATCAGCACAGTAGAAACATTTTGAGAATGATGTAACATTGTAATAAAATCAATAACATTCAGGCATAATTGGAAAAAATTAACATATAAAATTAATGAAAAGAAACTGTAGCGAAGTATACCGCCCCGATTATTCAATGTTTACATTGAATGCTTAAGAGTCGGAGGGACTCAAGTGACCTTGACAAATCGAAGATATCAGCCTTTCTCAGTTTCTCTTCGAAGTACAAAGTGTTTCCTTATTTTGGCAACAGATGGGGTTGTTGCTGAAATGCCTTCAAAGCAAATGGCACCCCTCCTTTTCCTTCGTTTTCCCCTGCATGTGGTCAAAGTTGGACAGCGCAGGAGGGGGATGGTTGCGGCTGTAAATTTCTTTCTTTTGGCTAAAAGAAAAACAGAACTGAAGAAAAAAATAAATAAGAGGGACCAACATGATATCAGCCGTCAGCCCCGTGTCTAGAGAGCCCCTCAAATATCTACAACGATCACAAACATACCATACAGAACTAAAGCACTTGTCGCCTGTCTCTTTCTCAAAGGATTCTACCTATGGTAAATAACAGAATAGTGCGGGAAGAATCTGATATAAAATGAAGAACCATGCCAATATATATATATATATATATATATATATATATATATATATATATATATATATATATATATATAAACACGGGAGAGTCGATATTCTAATTTATTTAGAGCCTTCGTGGTTTAAAAAAAAACAACAACTTGGAATTGAAAGGCAGAAAACCCAGGCAAAGATCTGAAATGTATTGACAATGTGACTCTTTTTTTAGTGGAATCCATTTCCTTATTTATTTATTTTTTTTTAATATAACCACAGGATTTACCCTCTCACTTTCACATTCGATACCAGTGGCCGACAATCCTGAGTTTTTCCTATCAAAACAGGAAAGGGCCACAATGTTACATTCAGCCTTGGGGACCGGCTTAGAAGGACAGGAGGGAGCATATGTCCTGCTTGGTGTTGGTTTTTATTTGGGGAAATAGACCACTTCATTAACAATATAATTAAAAGATGTGTAGCCTTCTTCAGGAAGATACACTCATGTCCAAAATTATTGTCGCATATCTATAAATATGTTGTTGTAGGAATGTAATTTGATAACGAATTCATCCTATATTTCTTATAATATTAGTATGTGTACAATCGGCAAAGACATGTATGTGGCAAATTTCATGTCAAACGAGCAGTAAATAAGAACAATAAAACGAAAATAAAACTTTCGTGTCCATTTAGCAACATTTTGTTTTACTCATTCTAATTTTCGTATTTATAAATATTTTCCTATGAAATTTACCACATATACATTTCCCAATTGTACATATAGTATCAGTATTAAAAGTACCCAGCAAAATCATTATTACATTATACTCTTACAAGAAGACAGTTATAGATATGCGACAATCATTTTGGACATGAGTGTACAATGACGTAACAGGTGTTTGTTTCAAACATTGAATAAGTGTTCGTATAAATTGAACTTATTTCCTAACGTCATAGAACTATCAAGTAAGAACTGTTGCAGAGTGACGTAAGTACAGTGACAATACAACATTCCATTGTTACTTTCATACTTTGCAATATATCTATTTATTTTAAAAGTAAATTTTAATATGTTTTTATTTTTAACTTCTTTATCCTAAAATAAATAATAGTCTTTAACCAGCCCTGGTTTCCCTGGTTGCATATCACTTTAGGATTTGGAAAATGTGTCCAACGAATAAAAAAATGATAAAACACCTTTTAAAGACATTCTTTTGTTAATCAATTCGCACTAAAAAGTTAAAAATAATTTTGTTTATGCAAGACTAAATAAAAAGAATGGGGCGCGTCATTTTAAGAATTTATAAAGTAATTTTAAGCCTATATTAGAGTGCATCTCTTTTTTTAAGTCACGCATAAACAAAATTGTTTTTTTACTTTTAAGTGCGACTTGATTAATAAAAGAATTTCTTTAAAATGTTTATTATTATCTTTTTTATTATTGTTAATGTTTCCATCCTTGGCATAGGGTGTTTATTTTGGTAAGGTACCGTATGATGCGTTTCTATACTACTAGGGTATATTAAAATCTAGTTTCCTATGCTTTACTACATACATTAAAAAGCACTTTTTTTTTTTTTTTAAGAATTACTACCGAATATAGAGTGTTTCTCCGCTGATAAGAGGGAGACAGATTGAGGGTACCAAACACCCCTACCGTTGATTGAGAAATATTTAGGTGTCGACACTGATGAGCAACATCTACATTTGAATTTGAATGTTTTATGGGCTTTAGACAATTGATTCAGACCGGGATACATGGGGGACGGAATGTTGGAATCGAGTAGTCCAGTCCCTAGTTTGAATGCCTGCAATGAGTAAGGACTCTTCCTCCTTGGTAAAACCCGCCAGAATTGGGAGCAATATCAAAGAAACACTGCTTCGAAAGAGAGATAGCAAACATGCATAAATAGATAGTCAGAGTGGGATTTAGGTTTAGTGGGGCCCCAAGCTGTTTAAGGTAATGGGGCCCTTTATGTGTCCAGATGAACATAGGCACCCTACATACAGAAATAAAGAAACTAGAGATAATTTAGGAAGCAGACTAGCAGAAAGAGCCCCATTAATTACATGGAGCCCCATGAATGTAGGCTACACAGTAGGAAGCACTGTTGCTACATATATTTAATTTATTTTTTTAAATTTTCTTATATTGTAGAAACGTATATCCAGTTTTTCTTTAGATTTTAGAGTCCCCAAGAGAGCTTGTTTATCTTATACGTAAATCCGGCACTGTAAATAGTATACATATACAGGCGCGGATCCAAGAGTGGCTATAGAGGCTATAGCCCCCCCCCCTTGACGCTCAGGTATACACTGGATAAAATGGGCTTCAATTCTGTTTACTCTGGATAAAGAGGCAAACTATGGTTTAGCTCCTCCCTTGATCATATCCTGGATCCGCCACTGTATATATATATATATATATATCAAGGCCGGCCTTAGACCGATTGCTCCCAATCGGGCCCCGCGCTAGAGTCGTCTACTCTACTGTCCAGTCTAATCTACTCTCCAGTACCGTTTTAACAGTATATTAGGCTCAAAGCAAACAAGTGTGTTGTGGTCTCTATGACTAAATTTTGCTCCTAATACATGCCATTATGTTCGCGAGGCCCCCAGTCAAGTGAATCTGTTCTGGTACTCTCGGTTATCAAGTACACACAACAGCATATTACAATACAGGTATTTCCATGAACTCCACAAGGGAAGATATTGCATCTCCCTAACAAGTAAATGAATAGTTTATATTAAGTTTCCGGGCATAAGCAAATATTTTCTGAATTTAATGCTGCAGTAGTTTCTTTAGTTTTTTTATGTTTATAACTTCTGTTGTAAAAATAGATATTATGTCTAGGGAGTATCTTGCACACCTTAACACTCCCCTAAATTTCCTTACACGCATCCCTGGGCGTAAAAATATTGTTTTCTTTGAGTTTGTGTAAAAATGTATATCATTATTCTGGGTGCACACCCTTTTTATTCTGAACACCCCACTAAGTAAAAGTTCCTGGCGTTTTTACTGATTACGTCATGTGATACTACCGAGATGGTATCAAATAAATCAGCCTCAGTGCGAGCTCTTTGCATATCCTTTCTCTTGTTATATTTATATTAAAAATTCAAAAGCATAAGACAAACTTTGCCCTCTCCTGCGAAACGTGTCGCCACGTTTGGCCTAATCCTCGTTTCGCCTAACCAATTATCTGACACTTTTATGACAGATAAATGATAAGATTTGTGTCCGCCATTTTAGGCGAAAAAAGGATCCTCGTTTGGCCTAATCCTCGTTACGCCTAAAATGGCGGACAATAAGAAAAAATCGTGGAAATTCAGCTAGAGGGAAATTATATAAGAGAAAATTCCCTGGTATATAAAGAATTAAGAAATGCAAAATATATAGATTAATATTATATTAACTATTTTCGAGGAGTTAGGATTGCCAAAACTCCTTTATGTATTTACTAGGACCATGGATATAGGATATATATATGAATATATATGAGTTGGTGAATAGCAAAACCCATTAAATTCACATTTTAAAATTTGTGACAAATCGAGAAAAATTATTTAAACACGTCATAATTGTAAAATAACATTAGAAACTAGAGAACATTAAAAAATTAAGATTAATGTGAGTGTTGGTCTGACGAAAGCTGTATAATCACACTAGTCTGTGAATTGCGTTATTGAAGAAAATAGTTTGGATTTAACAGGTTTTGCGTATGTAAATGGAAATAACAGCTTTTGCATCTGGACGAGCGGCCATTTTTGTTGAGGCTCAAGATACAAAACCTATCAAAAAGAAAGGGAGTCAGAAATCAGTATTATGCCTACTAAAATATTGGAAGGGGGGATGTATTATCAACTATACATTGCACAAGATTGGCACAAATGAATATGGATACATAAATGCTATATTAATTTTGTTCTAAATTGAAAACAATGGATCCAAATGTGCAAAAAATGGAATTATGTAACCCCTCTCCATCATCATCTACTAAATGGAAATCCATATCGTCGTCGTCCTCTGGTACATCACCATTTTCTCGGTTTTCTATTACTCAAAAACCTCTTTGTAAAACGTGAGCTTTGAGCTGCTTTCAATCGTCAAACCCTTCGTAACTACAAGCGTAGGTAATTATACCTATCCGTATACATTTCTAAACTTAGTGACTATATTTTGGAAGAGTTTGTAACCTTTTATGGACGAACATAGGGTGAATATTAATTTGTCAATTATCCCAATATATGAATTTGAAATATAGCAAAACAAAATGTACAAATGTTGAGTTTGAGCAAAACAGTGGCAGAAAGAGAATCAAAAATGGTAAATAATTAGCAAAATTTTTTAACATGCTGTACCAGAAGCATGTTATAATTTTGAATGATAATTGACACTAGACATTTTAAGAGGTTCTGCTGAAGCTGAAGAGACCGTTTAGAGAAGAACCTAATCCAACAATGTTCTGTTCAAAGTAGAGTTACCCTGAAATACAAAACAAACGACTTTTAACCATAGATAGTCCACTCACCTTGTCTTTTTGGCTACATTTCGTTTCCAGTTTTTCATGTGTCTTGTACGTTACACAATTTTGGTGTTGTCTAATAATAAAATTATGATCATCGCTGCTTAGAGTATCGTTTTCTTTCGATTTTGCGTGCATTTATCTAGTAATTATTAAAGAAAAGCAAATAAGCACAGAAAAGTTTCACGAACAGTTAGGTCAAGACATATACTGTCTTCATTTTCAGTCCAGGGTGCGCTGTGACTCAGTAGTAGAGCGTTCACCTCCGGTGCTTGGGGTCCCTGGTTCGATCATAGCTCGCGCCATGTGGACTTTGTGGTGGACAAACATAGTGCTTGTGGGTTTTTCGGGGTTCTCTCGTTTCCTCCCACTTTATTCATTCCAACATTTCATTCATTTCTCATCATCACCGTCTCCTTTAGCCTAACCGGCATATCGTGGGACGTAAAACTAAGGATTTCTTTTTTTTTTCTATTTTCAGTCCAAAAATAAAAAAAAAAAATTATGAAAGCGCACACTTCAAATTCTGCCAAATAAAATTTCGAATGATTTACGAAGAGTTGCAATAAATATTCAGATTACTAAACTAATCCTATACAGTACGAAACCTCAAATTGTTTGAAATATGGAATTAACCAGGTTTGATTCTGTTTTTCTCATTAGGTTACTTGCAGGTTTGGGATTTAACAGTTTATGAAACTGAATATGGAAGAGGGATTTAACTGGTTTTGCATCTGTATTTCTCAGTTCTTCACATAGTAGGGAATATTTTTTTTTTTTTCGAAAAATTTTCCTCCAGCTTTATCTCCGCGATTTTTTTATAGTCCACCATTTTAGACAAAACGAGGATTAGGCCAAACGAGTATCCTTATTTCGCCTAAAATGGCGGACATAAAGCTTATCTTTTATCTGTCATAAAAGTGTCAGATAATTGGTTAGGCGAAACGAGGATTAGGCCAAACGATGCAAGATCCCTGCGAAAAATCCCGTGGATGTTTTTTTTTCCTTTTGAAAAATGAGGTCAGGAAAAGCGAATGTATACTCGTGCATACTGAATAGGTGGCTGCTTATGAAGGTTTGTGTTCTAACTAGAAGAATCCAATGAAAAATATGTCATTCATCTGCAATCAGTTCCTTGAAGTTTGTAATCCTCTCATTACCATTTCATTTTGTCTACAGTCGATAACGATTTCAAGCTGATTATACCTTTCATAAGTAGCTACCTACGATGTTCTCACTAGCGTACATTAGATTTTCCTGACTTCAATTGTTTTCAAAAAGATACAGCTGTTAAGGAATCTTTGAACCAACTAATTTATATCATTGTGTATTTCAGTATGTCTTACAAATATAAACTTATGGAAACATGGACTGCACCACTGTATTTCTCGTAAAAGTCTAGCCCAATTTGATATAGGGCTATTACATATGTGACCGCCTTCCTATTAAAAAGAAAATAGAAGTTAAGTGAGATACAAGATGGCAGCCATGATAAGCATACCCTGAAATAGATGTCTACTTCCCCCGGTGTCGGTTAATGTGGTTTTGGTTTTCATCTGTTTACCCGTTTTACAAATAGAACGAAATTTTCAAATTTAAAACGCATTGTTATGGCTTGTTCTGGTCAGTCAGGCTTTTCGCCACTGCGGCCAATTTTATGGACAGAAGCACTTTAAATTTTACTTACGCTCGTTTCTTGATATTCTACATTTCTCTGCCAAGTTGGTCAAGAAACTAAATTTCGACATCGATACGTTTACTTGTAAGAGATGAAAACTATGAAATACTGGTACAGAACCTTCTTAAAAAATTGCGAAGCACAAGGGTGAAACATATATACATATATTTTAAAAATTCATTCACTGTCTGTATTCACATTTGAGTTAGACCCTATATATATATATATATATATATATATATATATATATATATATATATATATATATATATATATATATATATATATATATATATATATATATATAGGCTCTACACACCTTGGTGCAAATTAGTTATAAACCCGGTGCCCCACAAAATGTTCCCAATCGGGCCCCGCACCACCTAAGGCCGGCCTTGATGTATATAATATGTGTGTGTCTCTTATTGTACGATGGAAGCTGATGAAAGAGCTCTATATTGTTCTTGATTTTTTTGACAGGTAAACAAAGAATATTCCGGGGATTAATCTACCTTAAAGATTATAATAATGTATCTTATCTTTTCTCTTGCATGTATATTCTCAGTCCTGCAGGAAGTTTTCATTTCTTTCTTGGAAAACATAAACGAAAACTTTGGTTCGGCTTCTCCTTCACAAATCTTTGTCGAAAAGTTGACTTCCTAAATTACTTCTTCTCGTAGAAACCATCTAGAAATACACTGTACTGCTGAAACAGAAACCATCAACTAAAGAGGTCATAAATTTTGCCATTCCTCGTGTTTGAAGTTTCCGTTCTTCACAATGATTTCCTTCCTCCCGCCCCTGTTAAGAAGTTCAAAGTAGGTTTTCAAAAGGACTGGCTCCCGCTGAGAAGGAAAGTGGGATGAGGAATGACTATAGTGCCATCTAGCAGTTAGACGGCCAAGTACGTGAACACGTAAAAATCTGATTTTTTATTTCTGTAGAGTCAATGATGAAGGATATAATTTCTCTTCTATTGTGTAATGGATGTGCTTGGAAGCAGCGAAAAAATAGCACAGTAGCGCACAAATACATAGTACTCCATTCTCAAAAAAGTCCGAATTTTTTAGCTCTTTTCCTTACTGTAAAAAAACAGAAGACTTTTCCCCCTAATTTTGACCATTATCTTATGGGAATTTGGATTATAATTATCTGTATTTATAAGAAGAAAATATCACGCACAGAGTTAAAAGTGCACCTTTAAAATGAGATGCATCACATTGAGTGAGCTATTGAGACAATTTTGCGAAACAACGAAATGAAACCATGATTTCCATAAAAAATGATTGAGATCCCATGTTAAATTGAACACCAATATTCCGGCCGCTGTGGCTCACTCCTTCTCCCTCTTAATAAAGGAGCCATTAATGGAAGTTTGAGATTTCAAGGTTAGAGGGCAGATCATTAGCAAGTCAGGTATGCGAATGACACGGTTATTATAGCTAGAACTAATGAAGGACTACAGGAGATCGTGGATGAAATAGTTAACACTGGGAAACAATATGCAAATCAATATGTAGTATGGAAAAGCCGAAAATCATGAGAATATTCCATGGAAACACGCTTTTACGGATAAGAGTAAAGGGAAGAGAGCTTGAAGAGGTCGATAATTTCCAACATCTGCGGAAATTTTTGAAGAGAGACTCTTACTGCACCGAAGAGATAAGGTCAAGAATTGCACTAGCCAAAGAGGTACTCAACAAGAGAAGATCACCCTTAATTAATAGGCTTAAAGAAAAAAGCTGCTCAACTGATATATATAAAGCATTCTATTGTATGATTCTAAAACTTTGACATTAAAGAAGTTAGAAAAGAAATATTCGAAATGTGGTGTTAGAGAAACAAGGAGAAACTTAAAATTGACGGAGAGAGTAACAAACGAAAATATTTTAAGATGAGTAGGAGACAAGAGAGTACAGATGCAAAAAAAAGCCGGCTTTTTTGAATCGATGGTTTTTTGCACATAAAACGCTGGCTTTTTTTTGGGAAAAAACGAGAATTTTGGAAATTTTGGCTTTTTTCATTTTCATGATTTTTCTGTTTAAATAGCTTTCTTATAGTATACTCTAAAGTTAAATAAGATTCCATGACCTGAATGCCATATCTCGCTCTGGAATTCACCATCATGATGGATGGAGCACATGGTTTATGGATTAAAGTAAACATAAAGTACGTAGTATTTGAGGGCAATTTTAGAAGCTATTTAACTTGATTTTAACTTCTGAATTATCGACATTTTTCTTTTCTAGATCATTTCTTTTTAGTCATCCGTGTTTCACTTCTTAGAACTTAGTACTCTAGCTTCTAGCACATAATTAAACTTACATTTTTCAATATATCCATCAAAGCGTACGTTTTTCAATATATCCATCAAAGCGTACGTTTTTCAATATATCTGTCAGAGCGTACTTCCACATTTCCGTTATACTGCAGCTGTGCAATGATTTAACAATAATCTTCCAGATACAACCTTGAATACCATTTGATAGAAATAATCAGTATCAGATTTAGAAAAATATTTGGGAGGGTTTTTTTCTGAATAATGTTTGTTTTTTCTAAAAATTTCTAACTTTTATTTAAGAGGAGCTTAAGTTTATGAGTACAGGCATAACAAATATTTCGTTTCGTTTGTATATTCAGCTATAATCTTCCAGATACAACCTTGAAGACCATTTTATACTGATAATCAGTGGCGGATTTAGAAAATTATTCAGTTGTGCAGTTGTGCTTAACTTACATGTATTCTCTCTCCCTCTTTCTCTATGGCCACAAAAGCTCTCCATTGACTTCTGTCCTTATCCAATTCAATCCAGTTTCTACTCTGTATTCCTATTTCTGCTAGATCCATCTCAATATTGTCCTCCCATCTGAACCTAGATTTTCCTAATGAACGTTTTCCGATTGGATTTCCAGTTAAAACTTTGAAAGCGTTCCTACTTTCTTCCATTCTGGCTACATGATCTGCTCACCTGAGCCTCCTAGACTTGATCCGCCTTATGCAGAGTCATTTCGACGTATGATTAGCATCATATTAAAACACTGACTACTGCAGGAGACTTATGTTAGTCGAACTCTTTAGTATGGCACTAATCGTGCTTCAAAACGACTCTGCATAAGGTCCGATGACTCTAACAATGTTTGGTAAACCGTACAAATTATGTAGTTCCTCCTTAAGAAAGTTTCAGTCATTCCCCATTTCCCTTCCTCTTGGTTCCAAATATTCGTCTCAGAATTTTATTCTCAAATAACTTCAGTCTGCGTTCTTCCCTGAGCGTAAACGACCATGTTTCATAGCCATAAAGCATAACAGGCATGATTATCATTTTATATATTCTAAGCTTTAAATTCCTTGACAGAATTCGCGACGACAAAATATTTTGAACTGAATAATAACAAGAATTTCCTGACTTTAGTCGACATTTAATTTCTTTGTGGGCATGATTTTGGTCTGGTAATACTGATTCAAGATATTTGAAAGTATCCACTAAGTATTAATTGCCGAAGTGTCGAAAGTATTAATTGACATTTTAACGCATTCATAATTTGCCGTAACTTCCTTGTATTTAGATTTCTCTGCATTTACTCATGTCCCTGCAAGCGTTTAATAAGGCCTCTGCATTTCTTTCGATCGTTCTATCAGATTTACATCATCACGATACACATAACCTGGTGAATACCATTCAACTCTAGGCCCTGGTTCCTATCTTTGATTTTTCTTATAGCGTACTCCGGAACAAAGCTGAATAATAACGGCGATAACGCATATCCTTCTTTCAGGCCAATCTCGACGTGGAAGCTTGCATTTTTCTACTCGGACTTTACTCTGGAATTCATTTAAACACTTAATAAATCTAGCTTTTTCGGTATTCCAAATTCTGTAAGAATGTTTTACAATCTTTCCCTCCTTACCGAGTTGTAAGCCTTTCTAAAATCAATAAACAGTTGATGTACTGGGTAATATATGGCCATTTCTTTTCGAGTATTTGTCGAATGGTAAATATCTGGTCGATTTCGACCAAATTCACACTGATAATCTCCAATAATTTCAACTGCGTATGGGGTCAATCTTATTAATAGAATGTTAAGAGATTCTTCCACTCTTTTTAAATGTATTCCATAGTTTTTCTTTTTTGTAAAAAAAAAATCGTAACTATATGTTGAATTTTCTTGTTAAAAATTTAGAAACCTTCAGCATTGGGTAAACCGTGATGGTGGTTATATATTCTACAGCCTAGGAAACCATACGCTCAGACGAACCGTCTATTACGTATATGATCCATGAACAGAAAATTCGATACTTTTCCGATTCTGAACAAGCTTAACTAGCAGTCAGTGCATTACAGAATTTGGGAGCTTTACCGATTTTGCAGATCCGAAGCACCTGATAGGTGGTAACAGATTATTACGTATGTGATCAGTCAGTGAAAAATTTGTTCGAAATATTCATACAATGTATATGAAAATTAAAACTTAACTGAAAAATTTCAAGAATATACAGAACCACCCGAAACGAAGCTCTTGATGTGCAGATTTTTCTCATGTTTTTCTTTACTTTGCTTCAAAAAGAGGGTGTGTGATATTTTGAAGTAAAAATATTACATACAATTTTGCTAGTTATTTGTGTATCATTTTTAAAAGTACTTGTTGTATATAAGAGGTTAAAATATTATTTCATATATTGGTTAATCCTTTGGAATTCATAATGTAAATATGTTAAGAATTTTTAAAAATCTTTTTGAAATTCATGGTTTATTTTCGAGGTTTTATATTATTATCTGCATCAGCCACTATTTAAATCAGTTCTTTTTGTTGTAGAGAAGCGAAACAAAGTCTGCTTTATCAGTTTAAAGCAAAATTTTCAAAAAAGCCCAAAATTCCCAAGCAAAAAAGTGAAGCAGAAAAAAACAGAGTTTTTCCAAAAAAGTTGTTTTTTTTCGAGCCCTTGAATCTCTACAAGAGAGTGATTTTAGCCAGCACTCTTAGTAGGAAGGAAAATTGGATTGGACACATTTTGCAAAGAAATTATATTTTTCATAACGCCACAGAGGGAAAGATGAAAGAAAAGGGTAAGAAGGAAAAGAACACAACTGATCGATGTTTTGAAAACCAGAAGAAAATATAAGTAGTTAAAAGAGGAAGTTGAAGACCGACAAACATGGAAGAAACATTTCCTGACTTGAGCCTAAGAAAAAATAATATTCAAATGACCTGTCGATAGGGAGAATAATTAACATGAATAATATTAAGCATAATGCAATGGTAATCAGACCAAATATTTGTTTACATCTTAGAAAACAAACAGAAGACATTATTTTTATTAATAGCTTGGTATTTTTCTGTAGACTAGGCA
Source organism: Thermobia domestica (assembly GCF_964235325.1). Taxonomy (NCBI): domain Eukaryota; kingdom Metazoa; phylum Arthropoda; class Insecta; order Zygentoma; family Lepismatidae; genus Thermobia; species Thermobia domestica. Next base: position 158,321,649 of record NC_137468.1, read on the forward strand.
CACACGCACACGCACTGTAACTTTAATGTAAAGAATAGTGTTTGAATCGCCAGGATGATGTACACTCATGTCTAAAATGATTGTCGCATATCTATAACTGTCTTCTTGTAAGAATATAATTTGATAATGATTTTACAGGGTACTTTTAATACTGATACTATGCGTATAATCGGGAAATGTATTTTTGTGGTAAATTTCATAGGAAAAGATTTATAAATACGAAAATTAGAATGAGCAAAACAAAATGTTTCTAAATGAACAAGAAAGTTTTATTTTCGTTTTATTGTTCTTATTTACTGCTCTTTTGACATGAAATTTGTCATGTACATGTCTTTGCCGATTATACACATACTACCATTATAAGAAATACCGGGGGAAATCGTTATCGAATTATATTCCAGAATAATATATTTATAGACATGCGACAATAATTTTGGACATGAGTGTACCTTCTTCTGGAATTTCGAAGATATGTTCTCTGGTATTTCATACCCTATTATTTGTATTCTTATTTTTTATTTCTTTCTAAGCATTTCTTTTATTTTGGAAGCTTTCGAAATGTGAGTGTAGAGAAGAATGGAGAGAATTAGCTGGGTCGAACGTAAAACGAATGAGAGGGTGTTACAAATGGTGAACGAGAAAAATACAATTTTAGATATTATTAAGAAGAGGAAGGGAAACTGGTAGGGACATTAGTTAAGAAGGAACTGTATCATGACGGACGTGCTAGAGGGTATGATGGCAGGAATGAGAGGGAGGGGGCGAAGAAGATTACAATTGATGGACGATATTAAAACAGAAAAACCGTACGTGAAGACAAAGAGGTTAGCGAAAAACCTTGGAGCATGGAAGTTTTTCAGTTGCAGCAAGTGATCTGTCAATAATGGCGGTATATCTATGATAATGATTACTTCTTTTATGCTTTGTTTCTTTTAAAATCTTTCCTTTATCTTCAACAATTACTTAAAGATATATATAATTATATTGGGGGCATGTCGTCTTAAACTGTCAAAGTCTTGTGGAGGTCCGAAAAGCTTCACCTCTGGAAAAAGGTGTTGCCAACCTATATATAGTATATTATTTTCTATATTTACATATATTTTTCTTATTTGTGGTGTTAACATTTAATAATCACAGTGAGCGCCAAGGAAAATTCTCCTGGTTCCCCCTCCCGGGCCAAAATGTACTTTCAAAAGGTAACAAGTTCAGGCTGTGTGTATCGGAATTGACACACATTAGTTTTCCTTCCTGGGCTTTGTAAAGTTGAGACAAAAGATAATTGTCAACAAGCACAACAATAGACTATCTTTCTCAAGGTCAGCTTAGCCTGAGAGGGCAAACGTGATGATTGGCCCTGAATGGAGTCTCGACTATGTATGTAAATTGATACACGCAGCCCCAGAAGGAAAACCTGTGTGTATCAATTTAGATATACACGGCGCTGAATGTGTTAAAATAAACTATATACATTGGAGATCCAATGTAGATAATTAGTAAAACTCGTTTATTTTTCTTCTTCTAATTAAATAAATTATATATATGTATTTTCAAATCGGACCAGCAGTTTTCGCTCTACACTGGCAGTCGCCCCAAGGGCAGTATTGCCAACAACCTCTGAAGAAAAAAGGTTACTAAATTTGTTTCAGAAAACTTTCATTCTGGTAATGAAATGCCAATAATTAAAAATTAATAAATGGGCCCGTTACGGGAGCGACATTAAAATTCTTTCTGAATCGGTAAGTATTGTTAAGTAGTTGTAAATCTGTGGGTGGGCAGAGAGAAGAATAATGAAAACAAGTGTTTGTTGCGTAATAAAACATCCTCTGTCTAGAGAAATCAATTAATATGATATACTGATGTATTATGACAAATAGGCTATTTTTTAAAAAATTACACTTTATTTTCAAAGAAAAAGTAGTTTTAGAATTAATTTAACGGCTAATAAAAAAAGCCAATAATGGCAAAAAAAAATAAAAGTTTCATAAAATAAGCTATATTTAAGGCTATAAGCATTTCATAGATTTGTATGGCTAAATGTCTCTCCAAATAGGCTAGATTTAGCCAAAAATTGGCAAAATTGACATTACTGCCCAAGAGTAACTGAAAAAGCAAAGTTGCCAGTTATATGCCTGCAATAGAAGTATTAATTAATGCAATAATTGAAGTAAAACAATCGAAAATTATGCCGTATGGAAGAAACAAGAATATTACAAATATCATTTCCAATTAGTGATGTGAGATGGAAAATTTTCCGTTCTAAAAAAATATCAGTAATCAAGTAACAATTTCTCAGCAATCATAAAATTGGTTGAATTCATGTATAGAAATGTTAAAATGTGAAAGCGTTTAAAGAATCTGAAAATTTTCAAGGCTCAGACAATTTCAGTATTATGTAGGAACAAGTGAAACAATTTTTCATGAATCGAAATATTTTCTGCCTTATATGGAAATATTGAAGAACTTTTTATGAGTCTTAAAATTTTCATAATTTTGAAGCAAAAAGTAAAACAACTTTTTGTGAATCGGAAAGTTTTATTGCTCTGTAGAAACAAGTGGAAAAAACTTTTCATAATCCGGACAATTTTGGATATTATGTATAGTGATGTTAGGTGGAAAACTTTCCACTATATTTAACTGCACATGGAGCTACAAAACTGAATTTCTGTAGAGGAAAGTTAGTCAGCAACAAATTATAATTTTCCAATTAGCTTTCGGGAACCGGAAAATTTTCTAATATTTCAAGTTGGGAAGTAAAATTTTACACAGTGTTTCTCTCTCTTCCTCTGCATTAACATTTCGACGAAAAATTGAAAGCAAACATTGGGGTAAATTAGACTTCAAAATATTTCTTATTTTTGCATCGTTAGATAACAATATTTTTTGTCATTAGGACTTTCCTAAGATTTTGTAAACTCTTAAAATACAATATAATGACCTTTTAGAAAATTAGAAAGGAAAAATAGTTGAAGGAAACAAGGACAATAATTCATATAAAATGACCAGGTTTTCAACCGAAAAATCATCCTGCACAGAATCTTCGAGTCGCAATGGAGATGTCTCCAAGAAGTTTCCACGACCGCAAAAATTTCAAATACAGAAAAGAAAGATCATTGACTGGTCAAAGCTAAAATTACCTGCAATAGGTAAAAAGTATGACATTAGAAAACTTAAACTGTCTATTTGCATGTAACACGATTTTGGGAGGTCTCTAAAGTGACAGACGGATTTGAATATTCAGTATTGAGTAAGTTTATAAATTATCTGTTGTGTAATTAAGCTTACATAAAGTGTCAAATGTCGTACTCAATACTATTTATTACATGTTTTCAGTTAAGTGACTGCATTGTTACAAAAGATATCCACTATGCAACTTTACTTCCTTTCTACAATTCCTCTGTAAATCATTTAATTTCTTAATAAAATATTGTCATTCATGACAACAAAAGATTGTAACCATCACTCACTTAATTTGACTCTTTACTTTGATCTACAAATTCATGGTTCCCTTTTAGTAATCGATATAACACAATTTAATTTAATCTTCATTTCGACATCATTTTATTACTTTTTGCTCTTATGCTACACCAGCTACCAACGTAATAATTAATAAAAAAAAGGATTTTTGTTATTACTATTTACACTTTGCAACATGAGTACTATCGTCATTTGTTTTATATTATCTTGAAGTTTCCCGTATTCCTTTGCCGCCACAACCTCTTGTTACAAGATGAGGAACCTGCATCGACACTTGCGTCTATCATTACGGTATACCTAGCTTTGATGCAGTAAAATGTGTTGTCAACTCATTTGGAACATAAGATGCAAAGACAGTTGAGCACGTCCAAGATATGTTTACTGACACTAAAGTAGAGTGCCAATTAGCATACATTGTATATAAAATCGAACTTCTATAAAAAATATATAAAATCGGATTTTTATATCTTCATCTATCACGCATTTTCAGAAAAAAAGATGCTTCTCTTCCAGAGTCCTTTCTTTTAGTTCAAGAAACAAAAGTTACATTGGGGAAAATTTCAGTTGATATTTGTTAGTGTTCCGTGCAAAGTAAAATGTGTCCTGTAAAAAAATCTTCTTCTTTCTCACCTCAATCATAGGTTGGTGGGCAACATGGAAATTTTAAAACTTTTCTCTTCCTTGGGAGAGTTGTTTTATATTTTGATAAGTTATCTTCTTCGTAATTGCGTCTAGATATTCTACCGTTGGCCTTCCTCTTCCTGGTTTTCCTTCGACCTTTCCCTCTATTAACACGGTGATCCATTTGAAGTACCGAATAAGATGGTCAAGTATTTGTTTCTTCTTTTCTCTATTACACTAGTTAACAAAGGTTTTGTTACATAAAAGGAAATACCTGTTCTTAAAGGAACTTTTTGCGCTGAATTCGAATATGCGCTCGGTTTTTCTCCATCACGTACGATTTTCCCGTAACAGAGGGATTTTCGGGAAAATCCCTCAAAAATTTCCCTTTTCGTTTATTTTACACCCCAAGATCTTGTCCCCTTGTATATACTAACATAGAAATTATACCTAAGTATACTTTGATTCATATTTAACAAACCCTGCAAGTTTCGTAATAATCGCTTTATTCTTTCTAGAGAAATAAATATGTTTGTATGTATACTGTGTGTACTGTTTATTGCACTTATAGTAATGCTTTCAGATCTCTTAAGTTGAGGTAAAACGTTTTGCTTTATTACCACAAACACATATATAAATTATAATACAATATAATTTACAAGTGTGACAATTTACAATAAACAATAATACAAATGTACCGAAAGGTCATGAAAAGACAATCAAAACTATCACAATATATGAAACTTCCATTGCGTTACAAAAACGTACACTACTTCCTTCTTTTGTAAGAAATGTTGCATTCTCTAACAAGACCCCAACAATAGTCCCCCATCATTGAAGGATCCCATCGTCCCTGGTACCTTTTCTCCATTGCCATTATATCTTGGTGGAATCTTTCCCCCTGTTCGTCGCTGAGAGCACCTAGGTTAGCAGGAAAGAAGCTGAGGTGGGAGTGCAAAAAGTGGATTTTTAAAGACATCCTACAACCCAACTCTTTGTATTTCTGTATCATGTCCTGTACGATTTCTGTGTAACTCTCAGCTTTGTTATTGCCCAGAAAGTTGCGCACAACACACTTAAATGCTGTCCAGGTAGCTAGCTCAGCACTGTTTAACTTGCTGTCAAAGCTATCATCAAGCATTAATTTCCTAATTTGGGGACCAATAAACACTCCCGCTGAAATCTTAGCATCACTCACGTTAGGGAACTTATCCCGCAAATACTTGAAACCTTCACCAGATGTGTCCATGGCTTTGACAAAGTTTTTCATAAGTCCTAACTTGATATGAAGTGGCGGTAGTAATATCTTATTAGGATCTACCAAAGGAGCGTATTTGACGTTGCATTCTCCAGGTACGTAATTCACTCTAGGTTTCCATTCCTTCACTTCATAATGTTTGTCATCAGCTCGGCTATCCCATAAACATAAAAAACATTGGTACTTCGTGTAACCGCACTGCAGTCCTAATAAAATACCAACTACCTTGAGATCACAACATATTTGCCAACAATGGTCCTTGTAATTTATAAGATTTAGCAAAGTTGACATGGTGTCATAGGATTCCTTAATCTTCACTGAGTGCGCAAGTGATATAGAAGGTTTTTTTTATTTCCATTATGTAAAAGGACAGCTTTAAGGCTGACCTTTGACGCGTCGATAAATAACCTCCATTCTTCTGGAACGTAAGGAATTCCTAGCTCCGCCATCAACCCATTTATATCCCATCAACATTCTATTTTTATACACGTTTCTAATTTACAGAGAGCAATACAAGTGTGTTGTTGACTATTGTAAATATTTATTTTTTTGTCTGTGTTTGTAGTAATAAAGCAAATCGTTTTTACCCCAACTCAGGAGATCTGAAAGCCTTACTATCAGGTACAATAAACAGTGCACACAGTATACATACAAATATATTTATTTCTCTAGAAAGAACAAAGCGATTTTTACGAAAATTTTAGGGTTTATTAAATATTTATCAAGGTATACTTAGGTATAATTTCTATGTTACTATATGTAAGGGGACAGGAGCTAGGGGAATAAAATATCTGAAAAAGGGAAATTTTTGAGGGAATTTCCCGAAAATTCCTCTGTTACGGGAAAACTGTACGTGATGGAGAGAAACCGAGTGCATATTCGAATTCAGCGCAAAAAGTTCCTTTAAGATCAGGTGATTTTTCTCATGTAATAAACAAAAAGTTTAAATTTGTTAACTAGTGTTATCTTTATGATCTGTCGTTCTTCATTAGGTTCCTTTAGTACGTCTTTATTCATTTTCATTTCGGTCCATGACATGCTCAGCATTCTGCACCAACACACTTTTATAATGCTTCCAGCTTGGATATTTCAGCTTTTCTCAATGTCCACGTCTCTGATCTGTAAAGCGTCACGCTCCATGCCAGGGTCTTAATAAATCGTTTACTAACGTCCAACAACACATTTCTTGATGTTAGCAATCCTCTTTTCCTACTGAACGCTTGTTTAGCCTGCGCTCTTCTGGAACTTATGTCTTTTTCACTTTTTCCGTCCGAGGATATTAGACTTCCTAAATAGGGAAACGTCTTAACGTCTTCGATTTTGTTTCCATCTAGCCATATGTTTGCCCCTTCCTGTCCTGCTCTTGTGCACTTTATCGCTTTGGTTTATTTATCTTATTTATTATCTTCATTTTATTTATCTTCATTTTGCATGGAAAGAAATAGCGGATTCAATATTTTCTGCCCAATTTAAAATGTGCTGCAAGATGGAGTGTTCTCAGTTTCCGCAGTTAAGGAAAATTAAACCCCTATTGACTCAGTTCGTTTATGATAGTGGATAACCGGGGTTCACTCACCCAAAACAACTTATGTATGTTTAACATTTTCTATTGCAATGATGACTAAGGAATGAGCTAAATTTCGTAACTGATTCAACAACATTGATTCACTCCTAAACCTAAACTAACACAGCCTAAACCTAAACTTACACAACCTAAACCACAATCCTAAACTAGCCGCGTCACAGTTTGTAAAATATTTGAATGTTGCTTAATTTGATATATACTGTAAATTTGTAATGCAAATATGAAATGTTTAGTTCTAAATTTTCCTAGCGTAGGTTTCAAAACTATTGCTTAAAGTATACCATAACTTTTTAAAAGAATTTTCGAAAGACACAAATGATCACTTGAAGTGAAACACCCTTCTGTTCCCCATGTAGACGCAGGCTGAAAGTTATTTTGTCCCGATCTACTGTTTGGACAACAAATTGTCTTTAAATTTAGAACTTTATTCAGATTGCAAGTTCGGAAACACGACGGTGTGGCCCTCGGAAGAAGGTGAATATAATCGGATGTAATCTGTAAATCATAATTTAATGTACACGTAGTTAAGTTGTAGAAAGCAATAACGAACGGACCATCCAACGACCATAGAATCAATGTGAGCAATACAAACATATTTACATATCATCTCAGTTGCAATTCATACAATATTAATCCTTTCCACTTAACCTCACATATATATACTAATACAATTGCTTCTGTTCATCGTTGCAATACTATAGCAATATGCCACTAAATAATTATACGTAGACTTAATTAGCATATTCAATCTTCTTTTAAGAAACATTTATATTAGCCAACGGAGAAATCTGAATTACAACATAAGTGAATGAGTACATTGATAAGATTTAATGGATTGGTGACAAAACATCAGATGGTCAAGCGCACATGTCTTCTGAAATCATTTCTTGAACTATATATAATGAATTTAAGAAGTACATCCGATATATTTTTGTACAACAAATGTAATCTTTAGGATTCCGAAAGGATATTATTTTATAGACACATCATTTTCACAGACTTCTTCTGCCAAATCAAACAAAATTAATTCCAAAGTAATTTGTTGTTATCTTTTCTTTCACGACGACTACACAATGTACCCAGATATATTTTGTATCAATCTTGGTTACAAAAACTAACTTTCAAAGGTAATTTATATCTGCTAGAAAGTCCATTGTGCAGTATCATAGGCGCAGATAAAGAATATCATATCCTATTACCAGCGACATTAATAAAAAATGGAATATGATTTCACCGCACATAAGTTAATTAACAAATAATAAATGAAAATAAACAAGTACAGATTGAGATAATATCGGCAAATAACAAACAATAAAATAAACATAAATCAGTCGACATTTGAAAGTTGAAATAAGAATGCACATTACAAAATTATTCTGAAACATTATTCTGTAAACGGATCGGCTGAAACGGTTCGTTACAGGTTGCGGCGGGCTTAAGAGAAAAAAATTGTTGCGAAGAATTAGAAAACATTTTTTTTTTACAAATACATTTAAAATTCTTAACAGGACATATTTCTAGATGTGCAATCGAAATTGTGCAGTTCAACATATGTATATAAGTATTTAACAATAATTAACAAGTTAAGAATTAAAACACAATAAAGCACAACTCTTAAATACGCGTATGACTATATAGGGTCCAATATATGTATTTAAGTATTAAGTAAATACGAAACAAAAAATTGAAACAGGATTAATATAAGAATAAACATAAATTGTCATTTCCTATATACATGTTTCCTTTCATCTTTTCCTTTTCCAAACTAACTTTTCTTTCCTTGTTGTATGTTTTCTTTTCCGAAACTTCCAATCTTTCTTAGTATTCCACGTGTCTTGTTTCTCATTACAGTACTCTTCATTTTCTACTTCACTCTTAATTTTCTTTCTTTTCACTTTGCGATGAACAATTCGTTTTCCCCGATTCAAATTTGTGTTCACACACTTCTTTGCTTGTGATCTAATATGTATCCTTTCAACTAGCAATTTTAGTTTCCTCTTCTTCCTGTGGTCATTCACTGTATTTCCACGTACTGCGTTCATTTGGAACTGAAGCCAAGATTTTCGCTTTCTTTTCTTCCAACTCACATGATGTTTTTTTTCCTTTTCACAGTTTTTGCCTCATTTCCAACTGAATTATGTTTTCGCCTTTTCCTCTTGTAATTTTTCACATGTTTCTTTAAATAAATATTTTGTCCATATGCTTCTTCCCATTTTCTCAGACTTCGACCTGTTTTTATAACTGTTTTCTCAAAAGATCTCTTACTGTTTACATTACTTTCTTCAACAAACTTAGATCCATTTACGTCCTTTCTGTCTTCAGGGAACTCAAACTTTCCTTCGTCATTTGTATCATCTAATTTCATTTCTACGTAATTTAGGTTCGGTCCTGCTTTCTCTTTCATATTACATTTAGTCACTTCATGCAAATTACTACTACTTATTGCACTTTCGTTTCGTAGTGCTTCCACATTCTTCTGTATTCCTGAATACGGTTTTATATCTTCTACAACATATTGCTTCAACTGACTTACTTCTGTTTCTTTTCTTTGCATTTCCGAACTAATTGTCTCAAAATTTTCTTCCATACAAACGGTTTCTATCATCAAATTTTTGTGTCCATCTTCCCAAGTTGTTCTAAACTCGTCTTTCAATTCTTCTGATTGTGTTAAAAAATTAAAGTTGCTATTTCCATCGCCGGCCTGTTTTTCAATTAACTCTTCTTCTTTACTAAATAATTCTTTTAGACTGACAACTTCTTCATCTTCTGGTTGAAGTAATATCAAAGGACTATCAGTTGACGATTCTTCCTCATGCATATGTTTTGTATCTTTTGACTGTTGCTCTTCCCTTATAACATCTCCCATAGCTCGAACGTCTCTTCGCAAAGTTCGAAGTCCAGCATGATACTCTTCTGCCTTTTCGACTACTTGACATAGCTTATTCAAAATCATTTGTAATGTAATATCCTGTGTTTGGCCTGGTGACGCAATATCAGTAGTATAATTGTTTTCCGCGAGCACGTTTCGAGTAGGCTTTGTTTCTCGGGTTGTATCAGAGTTTTCATGCAAATTGTCCGATGCGTTTCTTCCGGAAAAACGCAGCATTGGCACATTGTCTTCCCGATGCACGCCTTCTTCGGGTGCACTATCTTTAATCCTACACTTAGTACACAGCCATTTCACTTCACTTTGACATAAAGAGTCAAATTCTTCATTTGGTATGTGCATGCAGTCGAAATGGTACCAGGACCCACAGCGACTACACATGATAGAGTTTATGGTTTCGTCACTCGACGATAAACTAGTAACTGACGCGCAACACATGTATTCACTGTCCTCTCTATTAGCATTATAACGTCCATTACTTTTCAACGCCATTTCTATCTTCATAAAATAACCTACCCCCGGAATCCTAAGTAAACATAGGTGTTGTATTGAATTAGTTAGAATTTCAACACTTCTTCAACGACAACACAACTCCCGCCGTAGTTTCTCAATCAGAAAGTTCTTAAAGCAACCTGATAAATCCTGTTCACAGTCGCCATTTTGAAGTGAAACTCCCTTCTGTTCCCCATGTAGACGCAGGCTGAAAGTTATTTTGTCCCGATCTACTGTTTGGACAACAAATTGTCTTTAAATTTAGAACTTTATTCAGATTGCAAGTTCGGAAACACGACGGTGTGGCCCTCGGAAGAAGGTGAATATAATCGGATGTAATCTGTAAATCATAATTTAATGTACACGTAGTTAAGTTGTAGAAAGCAATAACGAACGGACCATCCAACGACCATAGAATCAATGTGAGCAATATAAACATATTTACATATCATCTCAGTTGCAATTCATACAATATTAATCCTTTCCACTTAACCTCACATATATATACTAATACAATTGCTTCTGTTCATCGTTGCAATACTATAGCAATATGCCACTAAATAATTATACGTAGACTTAATTAGCATATTCAATCTTCTTTTAAGAAACATTTATATTAGCCAACGGAGAAATCTGAATTACAACATAAGTGAATGAGTACATTGATAAGATTTAATGGATTGGTGACAAAACATAAGATGGTCAAGCGCACATGTCTTCTGAAATCATTTCTTGAACTATATATGATGAATTTAAGAAGTACATCCGATATATTTTTGTACAACAAATGTAATCTTTAGGATTCCGAAAGGATATTATTTTATAGACACATCATTTTCACAGACTTCTTCTGCCAAATCAAACAAAATTAATTCCAAAGTAATTTGTTGTTATCTTTTCTTTCACGACGACTACACAATGTACCCAGATATATTTTGTATCAATCTTGGTTACAAAAACTAACTTTCAAAGGTAATTTATATCTGCTAGAAAGTCCATTGTGCAGTATCATAGGCGCAGATAAAGAATATCATATCCTATTACCAGCGACATTAATAAAAAATGGAATATGATTTCACCGCACATAAGTTAATTAACAAATAATAAATGAAAATAAACAAGTACAGATTGAGATAATGTCGGCAAATAACAAACAATAAAATAAACATAAATCAGTCGACATTTGAAAGTTGAAATAAGAATGCACATTACAAAATTATTCTGAAACATTATTCTGTAAACGGATCGGCTGAAACGGTTCGTTACACACTGGACTTCAACTAACTGAACAAGGGTGTCATTGAGGGAGGGCAGAAGGAGGCAATTGCCCCTCACCCCTTGTTTGAGTAATACATATATTTTAATCGATTGACTACTAATATACTAGTACAAAACGTGAAAGTCTTCTTATGTCGGTGATGCTCTTACCCCTCAAGCGAAGTCTGAAATGACCCCCTGTAAGTGAAACACAAATATTGAAAATGAGTGAGAAATGATGCATAAAACCTAATAACTTGTCCGAAAATAACCAATTTATAACGAAGTGAACTTCTTAAAGAATGGAATTTTAATGTTACTTTAGTATTTTAAGGTTAATATACAGGAATTTTGCATCAAGAGATCCAATATATTTGAATCAAAAATTTTCTTGTATGCCTCATATCTGGAGAACTACATACAGTGTAGCCAAACACAAACTATCACTTAACTCAGAAAGATGTGCTTATTTAATTAAAAAGAATGAAAACGGTTTAGGGGCCGTTCAAACATTTAGTAGCTCCTGATCCAAAAATGCATCAAAAGATCCAATATATTTCAATCAAAACTTTTCTTGTTCTTGTATCTGGAAAACCACATATAGTGTAGCCAAACCCAAACTATCACTTAGTATGATCTGTTTATTCCATAAAAAGTACGAAAACTCCATTTAGGGACCGTTCAAAAATTTTGTGGTCCCTAAACCAAAAACTAATTGGCCCAAATCGTAATGTTTTGATGCATTTGTTTGGATCATTCCTAAAATTCGTGGACAAGATCGCAATCTCTTGATTCAGTTTTTTGATCAGACCTAAACTTCTTGTTTTTGTGTATTTTAGGTTTAACATACAGGAATTTTAGAGGTCTTTTATGCTTTTTTTTTTTTAAAAAAAAAGAAAGTTTTTAATCGAGATCCTGACCCTGACTGATGAGAAACAGCATATACTCATCTTGGGTGATGTTTATGCACTCACGAACTGTGCAAGATTCAACATTCGCTCGTGGTTCGGAGCTTACGCTAGTAGTAGGTATTGTTTATCAAGCCAAAGCGTTTCATAAGAACTAAATCATTTTAAAAAATCACCCATATTTCTTTTTAACTATTTTACATTGGAAGACAATGTTCTTTCCATAAAGACATGATAGAAATAAAGTCCCTATAAGAGTATTAAACTTAGTCTCTACTACATTAAAATGTTAGATTTATATGTTTGTGAAAAGTTTATATATGTATAGACGTTTATATGTTTATGGACAATTCTTTTGATAATGATATCTCGGAAACGACAAGCTCTAGGAAAGATGCCAGTTTTACTTATCGTTTGCCAATTTTCAGTTCTAATTGGATATATTTTTTAAATGGTCGTTTTTCTTTATTACATTCCTTAGGGGTACACTGGAAGTATTGACATTTTAAAAAGCATCATACCCCATGAGTTATACATCCCAACACCACACATTTGTATACAAAGTTAGTATATCTCTGCGGCGATTGTTTCATGCTCAAATGATAATGAAAAACGAAAGATAACAATTTCTCCAGTCCAAGATGAATCTTTATTGTTTGGAGTGTTTTGCCCAATGAAACCATATATCACTGACGTTATATTTAATTGTATCTGTAATGTATTTGCTTATTACATACAGCATGCAAGAGGAAAGAAAACACGGATCATACATGAGTGAGAAACTCCAACCAGAAGTAGGCTCAAATCTTGCAAACGGTGCGAGATACTGAAAAAAAATCTCCCCTTTATGATACCCCTTGCCGATTTTTATCAAGACGTCTTTTACTTGTGTCTGTAAAGGGACATGTACAGATGTTGAGAGGAATGACAAAGAGATTCATGCTTATATGTGAATGATGCGCTGTGTAGAAAGCGCAGGTTCAACTAGTTATTATTATTTAACAAGAGTACGGTATACTTTAAAAGCACTTCTACGTTTGGGGAACAAACCAAATACTGTATATTTAACAAAAGAAATAAAAAGCAAGTAGAAAAGTTTATGAGCATTTATGTATGACTTTGTCGTACAAAGTTCAGTACAAAGTATATTTATACTCGCATGTCGTGGTTCTAAATTTTTAAGAAAAAAGTACACAACAGTTTAATACGCATTTTTTTTGTTTTTTTTTCTCGTAAATTAGAGTAAAAAGCAATATAGCAATGTTAGAAACAACTTTTTTTTTCAAACAAAAACACTTTGATTCTTTTCTTTTTTCTTATATCAAAGCATAAATGAAGCTATTGGAAATATTTTTAAATATCAGAATGTATTGTACAGCTTCTTTTTTTCATGTGTATATAGCATACATATACATTTAAAAAATTATGCTCTATCTAATTTCGTTGTAACTTCGATCAAATAGTAAAACTTTAACAGCTGAATTGAGTAATACTAATATCTAATACATTACCTTTTTAACTGATTTTTAGTATTTACAGCGAAGTTGTTCTTTTAAAAAATACAATATATATAATATATATACTACCCAGCATAAAGATTTTTGTAACATTTTGGCATCTTAGGTATTGTTTGTATATTTTTAATTGTTTGTAAAAAAAAACAAATTAGGAATAATAATAATAATAGCAGTAATAACAGTTATTATTGTCAGTTAAAAAGTTCACCAACTAAACTCACACACATATACGCAACAATAACAACTCATCGCATTTTTTTTTTCACATGTCTGTTTTTACTCAAGAAGAGAAATAGTTTATAATTGTTCACTTGAGGAAATAATAAACGCGTTCTTTTATCCAAACTCATAATTTTTCCTCACTGCCACACGTCACAGCCGCTAAGCGAATTTTTCAGTTCATATTTTTTTTTTCTGTCATTGAGTCTGTTTCATTCCTTGGCTACCACATTGCTACGTCCCTCTGATGCTCTGAAGGGTTTAATCTGAAAACAAAGAACATACACACACTCAAATTAATAACATAATTAAACAAATAAGCAAAATGACATAGCAATCCAGAGAAATTTAAATTTGTAATTAATTATCCATAGAGGAGTGCAACTTGAACTTGTAGAAAATGTTGACTGGAATTTTATGTAAGTAAACAACCACAAAAGAAAGTTCTGTTTGAGTGGAGTCAACATTTCAATAATATAGTAACATTTTAACTTAAGAGTTCGAACTCTAACTTGCATTTTTAATTTTTAACAAACATTTCGAATCCAAATGGCTTCCTGAAGTATTCTGTAAATTTTATTTAAATCTTAATTTTGTATGTTTGATCGTCTGGTACATCTAAATACGGTCATAGTTTCAACATGGTCTACAATTCTGTTTCCTTAAAGCCTTAGTTCAAATTTTTATCAATTAGGTATAATCGAAAATAACACCATTTACAATTAACGTTAAAATTTCATCAATACAATGATCTTTTAACCAGCATGTGTAAAATAAATATTAAAGGGTTAATAAAGGAATAATTATTTGATAATGATTTACTATTATAGTTTATAAACAAACTTTTAATTGTTCAGATGATCTTAAAATCATTGAAAAAGTTTATCGGCACCCTTTAAAGTTAATGTTCTTGAAATTCAAGGGAATTGGTGGTATTTTAGACTATTCACACAAACCTATTCCGTTAAGATTAGCAGTAATTACTTTCGATCAGGATTGATATGTTTAAAAAAATGTTTAAAACAAGTGTTTAAAACATGTTTAAAACGAGGGCTGTTGTTTTATTCAGTTTGTTTTAAACGTTTCAAACAAATTGTTTTAAACGTTTTTTTTTTTTTTTTTCGATGCTGGCTGGACATGTTTAAAACAACTAAAATATCAGATTGAGTAAGTTAATTTAATTTTCTAACAAACAACCCATCCTCCGCAGGAATTGTGCATGGAGTAAATTACAAGCAGAATTATATTCTTATTATAGCAGCAATTACTGAACGAAATTCTGCACATCAGTGTGCGTATAACTAAACCAACAGAAATTCAAGTGAAGTATTTGAACATTTCTTAAGTTCCAAGAATAACGGAGGTTAAACACACTATACACTATTCTAAGATCCAAATTCACAAATTCAAAACTTGGGTATTTTTTGATCACTATCGTTTCCATAATAATGAACAGTTCTCACATCATAAGCTAGAAGAAATGCTCTGACAAATACAATACAACTCATGGAAAAGAGCAGTGACTAGCCTACAAGGAGCAAATGACATTTTAACTAAACAGTTTTCAAGATACATCTCTATCTGCAACATGGGTAGCTAATAATGATTAGTGTCTACGGCATAACAACACAATTAACCCTAGACACCCGCCAGGGATTTTAACAAAATGATAGACTCTCTTCAGGGCTCTGGTGACCCCCTAATTATCACAGAGTCATGAGTTATACACCATTGGAAAGCTTAAAGACCACAAATTAAAACGAGGTAACATTCGTGAAATTCCCGCCGTATTCGTAGAAAAAGAACAGACAAAAAACATTAAAAATATAAAAATATTGACTTTGCGGATCCCTGGCAACCTTGCAGTTACCCTACGCTGACAAAATGATGCTAATGTGTAGGCCACATACTTGTGACAATAATATAAGAAATGGTAGCCATTGCTGCCATTGCGTAATGAACTCGTTTTATGTAGGAAATATTTTTTTAAAATATGCGCAGAAAAACATTCATTGAATTAGACATTCTCTCCCCTCCCCCACCATGGTACCACGTCCATATGCAAATCATTTTTGCTGCACACATCATGTATACGAACAAGAATTATGCTTCTAGACCACTTCAGTAAAATATATCTTGTGTTATGGGACCGTCCCGAAAATAAATGTAAATTAACCAAATTTGACCCCCTCTTCCTCTATAAACAACAAGTACACATACTTGTTACTATCATGTAGGGTGCTACTTCATTGCTTCACATACCAATTTTTATGGATGTACCACAAAGAGGGGAGGAATACCCACGAAAACCTGATGAAAAAAATTTGATGAAAAATTAAAAAAAAAAAAAACTTCATCCTACCTCTTGGCCGTACATACGTACCGTACCCTCTATATACGTAAAATGCAACTGACGGAAAGCTTCATCCCTCAAAAATACTTTGGTACCAAATCATCTTTCTAGCTTAATTAAGGATTGAGCTATTGATGTTTGTTGTAAAAATAAATGTAATTTACGTAAAAAAAAAAAAAAAAAACTTAAACTCCAAAAATTGGCTAACTTTGCCCCCTTCCTGCTACGCCATATAAGCCAGAAGTACAAATACACGATATTACCATGTAGTGGCCTACTTCATTGCTTCACGTAACAATTTTTATGAATCTATCCCCCAAGAGGGGAAATGGCCTCCAGTTGAAAAACAAAAAACAAAAAAACACGATATTTACCCTCCTCCCACATACATAAAATGCACACCAGCAAAAGCTGCATCTTTCAGGAATAAATTGGTACCAAAACCATCTTCCAGCCTTAATTTGAGGTTTAATACTGAGCCACTGAGGTTTAAAGCCCTGACACAGCAGTTGCGTCAATGGGCGTTTAAAGACTAAGAATGCAGAAAACCAGTAGAACGTAACACAAAGAAACTAAACTACATATTCTGTGAACGGAGATCGGGGAAATCCCGATTTCTTACTGCGGAATTGAACATTTGGGCGGATCGAGATTAGGGAAGTTCCCGAAATTTGATCTAGCGGTTGAATATAGATGGCAAGCAATACCTAAGAGTGTAAAAATGTAATATATGTGCCTATTTAGATTATTGTTTTAAACAAAATAAAAATTTTAAACATCATTTTAAACAAAGTACTTTGTTTTAAACGTTATAAACGTTTTAAATTTTAAAAAAACATGTTTTAAACATAAAAAACGTTCTTTTTGTTTTTTTAAAAAAAAACATGTTTTTTCAACCCTGCTTTCGATCGTATATATATATATATATAGTAGTATATGTTCATCAAGCTATATATATAGCAATTTCATTTAAAAAGTAGTATGGTTACCGTTCACCATCAATTTTTAGATTTACAAAAGAGTTCTTTCTTCTACATTCTGTCGAAAACTACTCATGAGAATTTATTATCTCATATAATTTTATTCAGCTCAATGATATATCGGTTGGTATATATATATCATTGTATCAAAGGTACTTGGACCTTTTTCTCGTTAAAAGCTAATGATATTGTAGAAAATTGTATTTATACTGTAGTTTTATAAAGAAATTACTAATATTTATAAATATAAATGAATATAATGACGTTGGATGACTAACTAGTCCTAGACCGATGTACCGATTTTTGGTACATAAGTGGCCTAACTTAGGTTTTGTCACATTTTCGGCAATGGGGTGACAAGGAATGATATGTAAAAATAATCGAAACGAGTAATATTAATATCCAATTCATAGTTTTTGGGGTCATTAAGATGAAAAGTGATATCCTCGACGCAGTTTAAGTTCAGCACCTGTGGCACGGGGGGGGGGGGGGGAGAAGGAGTGCCAATAGGAAGCGCTAACATTAACACTAGCATACCAATGCTATTTATGTACCCCTTAAACACCCGTGAGTAACCCCAGGGCAAATGTTTTATTTTCTGGATATTATTGACAAATATGATGATAATATTATTGATATATGCATTTAATTACTTTCTACAATTCTATGAATGAATGAAATCCCATACCTAAATGCATTTAATTTTTAATGTTTTTCAGTCTTATATATTAATTCCAAGGAACATTTTACTTTAACCTTTTTCAGTGACGAATGAATAAATGAATGAAATTTTTGTTTTATTCAAGGTAATCTTCTTACCTTTTATTAGAATTCATATGATCTATATTTTATGAGGTTAGCTTAGGTTAGGTTAGGTATGAGGTAAATTTTTCAAACAATAATACCAATTATTTTTTAATGCTAAATCATAACTGTTGTATTATTGTTGTATTATTTATAAGCATATGGAGGAAATATATCGTATAACTATTTGCATTACATCACATAAAAATATCTTTCTTTTGGTATATTTTATAATTTCAAAGGTGAATCACATAACCAAAATTTACAAATATCTTTGTTTCCAAATGGAAATTGAATTACCTCGAGCAAACAGCACAGACCCTTTTTGTACCTTTCTCCTCATGTGCTGTGTGGGAAGGACATATGTATTTGTTACACTCTATGCATGGTTTCATATTTTCTGTCCTTTTTACGAGTACACAGTATATAATGTACTTCCCCCTTATGCTTACAATTATTACTTGGGTTCTACCTTCAAAATAGCAGTAAAACTAATTGATATTGTTCTTTGAAATATTTACCTCATAAAATATAGAATATGTCTATGTATTTTTGTGCATTTTATTGTATTAACTTTGTAACATATTAGCATAGTAGTAGTACTACTACCACTACTAGTACTAGTAACATAGTACTATAATAGTACTATATTAGTACTATAGTTTCTGTAGTACTAATATTTTTGTGCGTTTGTGTAATTTGTAACGAAATGTAAATTCTCGTTTCTTACTATACTCTAGAATATGACATAACATAAATCTACTTCATGTAGCATACTACTAAAACCAACTGAGCAAAAATAGGTATTTTATTACACTTTGAAGGTCAAAGTACCAACCTTAAATGTCAGAAAATTCGATACTGATATTTTAAAAGATAGCGGAGAAATTCAGGGAAATATGCAGTGGGGTCAGTCCCTGACCCCCCCTCCATTGGTATGAGAGTGTTAGTATTTTTTAAAGATTATTCTTTCAATGAAACGCATATCCTAGGCGGGGAGGGAGAAGTTCCAAAATTCTACATATATTATTCTCCTCGTGTGAACAACGGGTATAATCGTATATGTTATGTTTAATTTGAAGATTATTGGATTCAATCTTGGTTGATTGACAAAAGAAGATAAACAGAAGTACGACAATTGTGTAAAGAATATATCAGGTTATTAGACAGCATGGAATTATAGAAATAAAAAAAAATCAGTTCATAATGGATCAAATTGACGATGGGCAAATGGACAACTGTGTCACTATCACTGTATTTTTATTGAAATAAGTATCCAAAGGGGAAAAGAGAATTCAAGTACTTTCCATAAATCTATTTTAGCTAACTGTTTGAATAATATAAAATGTTTCAAATAATTTTAGCAGCCCTCTTTAATAAGATGTATAACAATCACTTTCGTCACCTATAAAAACTGTCATTACATATAAAAAAAAATAGGAAAGGAGAGTAGAAATCCTTTGACAAGAAACGGTAATATGTGTCACGTATCAAACATCTTTTTGCTATAGATAATATATTTTATGTTTTGTATATTTTACCTTAATTCTTACATGATGATGATCTAAGGACGGTCGAAAGCTTTTATTTAGGTTGTTGAAATTAAAATAACTCCATATTAATCAACAAATCACAAAAAGTATTGCGTCACTCTTAGAAGCATGTGTGTCAGTGTTAGAATAAATCAAACAATAGATACAATCTGTTACTTAGCACCGTAACTTTTTCATATACCTTGCATCTTCTTCTTGTTCACCTCAACTATAGGTTGGTGGGCAACATGGAAATTTTAAAGCTTTTCTCTCTCTTGGGAGAGCATTTTGTACTTTGATAAGGCCTTTTCTTCGTAACTGATCTAGATATTCTATCCTTGGTTTTCCTCTTCCTGGTTTTCCTTCTCTCTTTGTCAACACGGGGATTCAATCGGAGTGCCGACTAAGATGACCAAGCGTGCTGTTTCTTCTTTTTCCTATTATCTTCATGATCTCTTTCATTAGCTCCTGTCGTCCTTCATTAGCTTCCTTTAAGTCTTCATTTCTTTTCCTTTTGGTCCATGATATGTGCAGCATTCTGCGCCAACACCACATTTCAAATGCTTCCAACTTGGATATTTCAGCTTTCCCCAATGTCCACGTCTCTGATCAGTAAAGCGCCACATTCCATACCAGGGTCTTAATAAATCATTTTCGAACGTCCAACAACACATTTCTTGGTAACTTACGTCTTTTTTACTTCTTCCGTCCGAGGATATTAGACTTCCTAAATTGGGGAAAATCTTAACGTCTTCGATTTTCTCTCCATATAGCCATACGTTCGCCTCTTCCTGCCTTGCTCTTGTGCAATCTATCGCTTTAGTTTTCTTCTTTTTTATCTTCATTTTTCATGTTTTCTTCCAGTTGGTCGTTAAAGTTTGAAAGTGCTTCTTGCAAGTCCTTTTCGTTCTCCGCTGTCAGTGCTATGTCATCAGCAAACTTTATTGTGCTGAAAACCTGACCATTTTCTTTTACGCCTTTCTCGTTTTTATCAAAGAATTTTTTCATAGCCTCTTCTATATAGACGTTGAACAGGAGAGGTGAAAATCCACATCCTTGCCTCAATCCCTTACTTATTCTTGCTTTCTTCTGATCTCTTCCTATAACAGCTGTTTGGTTCCTGTAAAGTTGGTATATTATTCTTCTATCTCCGTAATCCACTTTCAAATTCTTCAACGGTCTGAACATGATATTTCAATCTACGTTGTCAAAAGCTTTTTCTATATTTACAAATGCTATCACAATTGGTTTGTTTGTTTTGATGTGCTGTTCCATAATTAACCGTAGCCTTAGTATTGCTTCCCTTGTTCCCCTTTTTCTCCTAAATGCAAACTGGTCCTCCGATAACAGTTTTTTGATTTTCCCTTCTATTCGTTGTGCGATTATTATGCACAGTATTTTTGATGCATGGGAAAGCAAACTTAACGTTCTGTGTTCTTCGCATTTCCGTGCGCCTTTTCTCTTCGGCATAGGGACCAATATGCTTTTCTCGAAGTCTCTTGGTATTTTTCCCGAGATGTACATTTCATTAATAAGATTAAATAGTTTCTTCTTTGTTGCTATTCTAAAATTCTTAATCACTTATGTTGGTATTTGGTCTATTCCTGGGGCTTTACCATGTTGCATTTTCTCCAAAACATTCACACTGTAAAATTGATGGTCCTAATTCATTCTCATCGACGTCTTCTTCCTTCTCTATCCCTTCTTCATTCACTCTGTCTCCTTTGTAGAGTTCTTCAATATATTCCTTCCTTCTTCTTATCTGCTCCTCTTCTATTAGTGTTATCCGGTCCTTATCTATGATATCTGCGCCTTTCTTTTTCTCACCGAACTGTTTTCTAACCTTTCTCTATGCCGTTTCAGTATTGCCTTTGACTACATTTTCCTCAATTTCCTTGCTTTTATAATTTCTGCTCTCATCGCTTCCCATTTCGAGTTGATGTCATCACCCGCTAAAGCTACCTTAGATGTCTCTTTGTTAGTCGCAGTTGCAAATTCCCTTTTCGTGTTTTCCTCTCTTCTTAGCTTGATTGTGTTCCACCTTTTGCGTCATGCTACCACTCGTTTCTTCTTTAGTCGGAGTTCGCTCTTCATCAAAACTAAATTATGGTCTGAGTCAACGTCTTCACGTGGGTAACTCTTACTGTTATTTACTTGATTTCTAAATGTTTGTCGGACCAATATATAGTCTATTTGGTATTTTCCTTTGTTTGCTGGTCTTGTCCATGTGTATCTTCTTCTTAGTGGTTGTTCGAAGAGAGTATTTGTTACAGTCAAATTATGGCTTTTACAGAACTCAACTAGACATGTACCTCTCGCGTTCCTTTCACCTTGGCCGAATAAAATGTACTCCAACAGAGAAAAAACTATCAACTGCATCAGATTGGCAATAACCGACATACATTCTAACGCCTTATAAATTCATTTTTCTAGACTTTCTCGAAAGCTACACATGAGAATTTACTCTCGAGCATGTAATTTTGTTGATTTCCATGTGATGTATCGATTAATATGTCTTATCCGGTAACAAAGCTTGGTACATAACGATAAAAGATAAAAATTACAATTTCCAGTTACAATCGAAAACTTTTTTTCCAATAACTTGCCCCACTGCTCATCAATTTTCAGACCCACATTCTAATTCAATCACTTTGTTCGTTTTCAATAAACTTGGTCTCCTTTCATTTCCTTACTAACTTTCCTTGTTCAAGACCTAAAGTTTGGTCTCACATCAACTTATGTCATACCTTGTGTCCCGTACATGTTCAAAAATGGCATTTCTTTCTCCTTCTAAGCTTCCATTGTCCTTGTGCTGGTTTACACACTTTTTTAACTTTTCCCCTACTTTACCTATATAACTGTCACATTCTTTGCACTGAACCCTATGAATCACTCCTCTCTTCATCAACTCCTTTGGATCTTCTTCCACTTTCTCCTCTCACGTAATACATCTAGTAGTTCCTTTCCTATATGTTAAGACATTTTCCATTTTCTTAAGTACACTCTATTATTTTGGTGTTCTAGCCCATACTTTCTATGCCTTACTATGCCCTCTTCTCTTTCTTTCCTTTCTTTCTCTATTTCTCTTACTTATCCTTATTTTTTTCTTCTTCTTCTTTCCATCTTCAGCTTCTTGTTGCATGTGAAATTCCTCTGCTTTTGTTTTATCACTGTTAGTTAACATTTCCTCCATATTCTTTATAAAGTTCTCCTTCGTTGCATAATCCACATCAGTTCTTTGGTGACAATCGTTCCCTGATACACAACTGTTTTGGTACCATTCCGTGATCAACTTAACTTCTTGTCTGCTTATCTTCATATTCAGAAATACAATGGCCCCTTTCTCTTCTAACTCCAATTCAAATTCCAACTCAACGTCTTTTTCTGGATCCTCAATTTTTCTCACGAATTTTTCTACCAAGTTGTCTCTTAGTATGTTTCGATATTTTTGGAAACAGTAAGCAGTCAGGAAACCAATTTGTCTCCTCCTATCCTTCGAACCTCTCTTCTCCCACCTATTCATCATTATTCATAATGTCACCATCTGACATGGAGTAGTCAACTTTGGCGTAATTTGACCATACCTGTTTGAAGAAGATGAATATTCAGTGACAGTAACTTTTGAGCGTTACTCTATCCTGTTGCAAAACTTTCTTCTTGTCAGAACTTCACAAACGATTAATTGAACTCATATAAACTTGGTTTCCTCAAGATGGAGTAACTGCCCATAAATCAAAGACATCGATGGCTGTTCTCAGACAAATGTTTCCTGGGCAAGTCATCTCTGAACGAGGTAACATAGCGTAACTAACTCGCACACTTAACATACCATCATGGGATTATCTAAAAGGGAAAATTTTCATGAACAAACCATGTATTACAAAAGAAATGAAGTAATTTCAAAGATATGGTCCAACGTACTTTGTGAAACTTCAGTGACAAGTTGCTAGTGCATGTCTGCATTAATGACTCTTGTTTGTTTTGTTTCAAATCACAACCTTGTACTATAATTCCAAACCCTTGATTTCTTTGCCAGACTATGTATGAAAATACAGTGTATTTCGTGGATGAATTATTTGCGGTTTTCCTTTCCGTTTGTTTTCTTCTTTTATAGACGATTCATGACCTTATGACAAAATGTTTAAAGAAACTTCAATTAGAAACAACAAAGAAGAGGTGTCCCAACACGAAAAAAAAAAAACATTGTTTGATTTTTTGTGAAAATTAAAACAGACAAACTTATAAGTACAGAAAACTACGAGTTCTAGCTAAAAAAAAAAAAAGAAATATAATAATAAATAAATAACGGGACTGGCAACCCTATCAGTAGTATATGTGGAGCATCGGGGATCATATAAGTGCAAAGCAATCTGAAACCTTCGGGAAGAGAATGCTTTACATGCATTGCCGCTCTCAGTTGGTTTTAGTCTGTGAGCAGAGATTGAAGGGAGAAGTGTGCAATCGTGTTGCCGGAAGAACGGGAAATGTGAAAATTGAGGATCATATTAACTTAAAAGTCCTTGTGAAATTAAAGAAATCACCGGGTGAGTATGTGAAACTATTGCAGGATGTGTATGATGATAACACGATATCACGTACAGAAGTGTTTGAATGACACAAACGCTTCAGCAAGGGACGCGAGAAGATCGTTGATGACGAAAACCGGCTTCTCCTGTCAGAACAACAGAGGAAAATGTGGCAAAACTGACTGATACTGTCCGAAAAGATCACCGGCTCAGCATTCGAACGATAATATGGTGGACCTTGATAAAGAGTCTGTCCGGACAATTCTGGATGACTATTTGAACATGCGCAAAGTTTGCGGGAGCAGGACTTTCGGAAGCACGTGTGCAGTGACATATTGAAATGCCTGGAATTAGAACCGGACTTGGTAATGAAAATCGTCACTGGTGACGAGACGATCTTTCAGTATGATCGTGAAACGAAAAGGCACTGGAAAACTCCCTTGTCACCACGAATGAAAATGGCACGCAAAAGCAAATCGAAAATGAAGGTCATATTCGTTGTGTTCTTTGATATCAATGGCCTGCTCCTGATTAAATGAGTACCATCAGGTCAGACAGTGAATAAGCAGTATTATCAGCTGATTTTGGTGAAGCTGTGAGAACGCGCGAGAGAGAAAAGGCCCTTCTTGTGGAAGAACAATGAATAGATAGCGCATTACGACAATGCCCCTTCCGATACTGCTTTCACCGTTAAGCAGTTTCTGGCAGTCAAGAAGATTCCAGTGTTGGAACACTCACTTTATTCACCAGACTAAGCACCATTCGATTCTTTTCTTTTTTTCGAAAGTGAAATCCGCCCTCAAGGGAATTCATTTTCAAACTCTGGAAGAGGTGGAGCAGAAAACAGCAGCGGTACTCAAGAATGTGATACCTGAAGATTTCCACAAATGCTTCCAACAATGGAAACTTCGTATGCAAACGTGTATAGAGAGGGAAGGGGAATATGTTGTATGTTGAAGGGGATTACCTTTAATTTGTAAGTTTATAACAATAAACTGTATTCTTGGCACCAATCCCTTTAGTTTTTTGTCAGACCTCGTATTAAGTCAATCTACTATTGATTGAAGTTTATTAATTATGCTTAGGCATCTACTGTATATAAAAAAAATGTCCAATCGTGTTGATTTTGGTCCTTGCCTGGTCATTTTGCGCATTATTTTCGATAGCCGCGGTACCCAATTCCGCGGATAATCAGGAGTTTACTGTATTATAATATTCAAAAACCGATATTTGATACATCGACCAGTATGAAACTTAGATATAGATATTTTGATATTTATTGTTTATTATGGAATTTTAGCGTTTTTTTCACCACCGAGGCCATATGAGACGTGGGCTGCATTTAAGGTGACAGCCGTGATGCGTTCAAATTCCAATGCTTTCACACCGAGAACCAAATCCGGGACCCCGTGCATTAAAAGCACGCATGCTAGCCACTAGAACACCGGTGAGAGTTATTTTGATGTTTGTAACCATCAATCGTTAGTTACATCGAAATGTCGCTTAAGAGCCTCACATACTAAAAACAATACAAAATTTACCATTTTTCTATTGCTTGTTTTTCGTAAGTGAAAGGAGATAATGAAATGCAACTTACCACAATCATAGATAACGTTATTCTACAAGAGCAAAAATGAACCTGAAGAATTTTCAGTGCTGCCATCCATAGATATTACAATATTGCCATAATAACATTTCCTCCAAAATCTAGAGGTATTAAGGCAGCGACTAGAGGAACGAACTCAACTGCATTTGATTACCTATCATGTTGTTTTGGAATCTTGTGAACTACTTTTTAAATAATAGTTGTATTTAATTTGTAATAAACCAAATAGTTTTAGCACACAGTTATTAAAATTAAATAATAATATTATTTGACAAGTAGTATACAAGATTCCAAAACATGATACATAATCAAATGTAGTTGAGTTCGTTCCTCTAGTCGCTGCCTTAATTAGATTTTGGAAATGTTATTCTGGCAACAGTGTAACATCTATGGATAGCAACACTGAAAATTTTTTTAGATTCATATTTTTTGTTGTAGAATAACATTATCTATGATTGTGGTGAGTTGCATTTCATTATTTTCTTTCACTTACGGAAAACAAGCAATAAAAAAATTGTAAATTTTATATTATTTTTAGTGTATCAGGCTCTTAACTCTTCCAGTAGCGTGCGGAAAAGTTTGTCAAGATGAGGAGGGTTAAGCTTCCAACTTTATATAGTTTCAGGTATTTATATACATGCCTTAATATGGTAAATATTTATTTTTGTATAATATTTTGATCAGGGGGAAGGGATTAAAACTCTGCCTTACCTTGCTTGCGCCACTGAGCTCTTTTATAGTAGGTCTATGTGACGATTACTTTTTGTCTACTTACCTGGTGAGCTTTTTATGCGACACCGCAGGTATTGGAGGCACACTAACAGACTGACTGAGGTTATCAGAGGCGTAACGCGAAATGCCTCTGGTTAGGAAGGACAGTCCTAAACTGGAAGCACTTGACCCTGAAGAGTTCTGTCTTCGAACCTCCTGCAGAGGATCTTTATGAACTATATCCGCTGTCGCAGCAGAACTGGCACTGGAATCACTAGAGTCTTGCGACGCACTGCGACGGAAGTTGGGCAGCACAGCCATTTCCGGTCGACTTTGTCGTCGGAAGCTGACCGACTTTGTGGTGGACCTGGCAGTCGCTGCCGTCCTCTCTAAACCCCGATGCATGAGATGAGGATAGCGCCATGGAGAATTTGGGGGATCCATTTGGAAGCCTTCGTTGTCCAAACCATGGCGATTCCCCAGTCGCTCCCGTTTGGACAACCTTCTAAAGAGAAATAAGAAACACCACATTAATTTTTATCTATACACAACAGGAGACTATGCATATGTTCTACATAGCACTAACCCC
This sequence comes from Thermobia domestica, assembly GCF_964235325.1. NCBI lineage: Eukaryota > Metazoa > Arthropoda > Insecta > Zygentoma > Lepismatidae > Thermobia > Thermobia domestica. The sequence continues at coordinate 158,348,968 of NC_137468.1, forward strand.
GTATTTCATTAATATAGGCTACTATTAAACATTATTTAGCGTTTTATTAGAAAATACGACATTTTCATCGAATTATAACAAAACTCATCATTGTATACTAATATTTAACAACTAAAATTTAGCAAGTTGTTAACGACTGTAAAAGTATTCACTCTTGGATACCAAATACACATAAGAACGCACTGCAATATATACGCTTCTCTGAACAATCTCAGTGACTGTGGCACCTGAAGAAAGTAACTTTTCCAAACTGAAACTGATCAGAACTTAGTTAAGACTATTAATTCCAAGGATGTTATAAAATAGAGGATCTGCCCATATTTATCTTCATCCTATTAACTCAATGAAGCCAAAAAAAAAAAACCGAGCATCGACATGTCTGATTGGCTACTCTCGTTTCGGCCATCGTCTGATTGGCTACTTTCGTTTCCGCCCTGAATGTTGGTTCAAAACATGCGATCTTATTGGGCGGAGTGTTCAGAGTGAAGGTAGCGAAACTGTGACTGACGTATGGCTTCAAGATTTTGTTGTATAGGCAGATCCTTGATTAATTCAGCAAGAATATTTGAATAGTTTCACAATGCTCTCCATTTAATTTGAAATTAGCACAAGTTTAAACCTAGACAAAATTCGAAATGGCTTTGCAGAGAAAAAGAAAAGCAAGTAAAATAACTTCAACAAAAAGGAATAATAATATGATTCATTCATAGTTTATGAACATAAGTGATTTTGAGCACTTCAAAAAGTATAATTTGTTTCCAACAGTGCACACTTTTTTTTTTTTTAAAGTACTACTTAATCAACCATTTCATAGTCACTGAAAAAATAGTATTGAGACTGCATACTTGTCTGAGATGATATACCTAGGTACAAATATTGTTAGTTATTTGTAGGCATACATGTATGCAATTTTATATTAAAATTTAGCTTACATCTGTTTGATCTATTAAGTCACGCATTTTTTAAGCACACATTTTGATTGTTTTCCATTCTACCACAGATAAATAATATATAATAATAATAATAAACTAATTCCGTACCAATAGCGGAGCGCAATATAATATAAAAAAGCAAAATTCAATTACAACTGCTATGCCTATTATCGCAAACTAAAACACCAAGTTTGCGATGTGTTGACGGAAACCAGTATGGAATGTGGCCCAAAGTATATATCATCGTTGAAAACTAGTCATTCTATTGCCGAAATTCAAGAAAGAAACTAAGGAAATTGTTCACTTTGTTGTTACTTATGTAATTCAGCTAGGGCTCCCTGCTTCATTTAATATTACCAGACAATGTTAATTTGAAACTTTTTTCCCAAGTTCCAGTTTACAGTGTGTGTGTGTGTGTGTGTTTTAAATTTTGATGCGAGTGTGCATATAATTACTCTACAGTTTTGGTATTGGCAGTTCGAGGAAATCATCTGCAAACGTCTGAAAACAGTTGAAATCTAGTCTATACAAACTTTATGTTGAATCAATTTTTTTACCAACAAAAGAACAAGCCTAGGTAAAAAGCGGAATTATCTTATTTTGAGGGACAAGTCACCCAATAATTTGTTTTTCAGACAAATAAAATTAGGCTTTCTTGCAGAAAATTTTGACAGGAAGGGAGGGAAAACAAAATCAAAGTGTGAGATGGTTGCATTGGCGCACTATTTGCTAAAGAGCGTGCGCTGCAGAATTCCGACATGAAATTTACTTTAGTTCCGTGGAAGTGGTTGGCCAACTCCGTAACAGTGTGTTCCGGATATCCCTTTAAAAACACACACACACACTGAATGAAATAATATGCCCACAATATGCCATGTATTATGTTGAAGGACAATTCTGTGTCAGCAAAAGACGTATAAGAGGTTTGTTCTTCCGTTTGCAGGCCATTATGTAAATAAGATAGAATATTTGTAGGGGTACTAGTGTTGTTTATTATATGAAAAAGCAACATATCATTCAAACGATTATTAGGATTTGTATAATAATTCGTTTATTCGCTTAGGCTAATTATTATTAGGATAATTATTCGAACATTTCATTCAAATATTCTAAGAATATAGACCCCCAGGAATATTACTTGAATATTCGAAGAGTGCCAAACTAAACTCCCGACATAACAGTCCTTAGAGAGCCTACCGGCTGGCTTGTGGTACTGTTGACTTTATGCTGATGTGTGGTCAAGACATCGGTTCCCCTCGCCGTTAATACTGGTTTTCTCAATCGGAGCTATCATTCTTTCGAGTAGCTCCCCAATTGTCCTCACGACGCTGGGAGACGCCGCAATACCAATAGCATCTGATAACTACGAACGGTTAACTATCTTTCCTCTGGTCAGGCTCGTCATTCTGATCTTAGGATAAGCATCATTTGACTTTTGGAATACTCGAAAAGTATATTGCTCCCAATGTTCGGTTATACTCATACGCCTAGTATTCAAATCTTAACAAGAATGATTTTGACATTTGAACGTATTGTGCATAGCCGTATGCAGATTGTTGTAACTGCTTCTATTCTAGGTATTGAATGTTCGGGCCGCAGTGGCTCAGTGGTAGAGTGTTCACCTCCGGTGCTTGGGGTCCCGGGTTCGATTTCAGCTAATAAGTGAACTTTGTGGTGGACAAACACCGTATGCGTGGGTTTCCTCAGGGTTTTCCCGTTTCTTCCCACTTTCTTCATTCCACTATTTCAGTCATTTCTCATAAACACCTTTACCCTAGCCGGCAGAACCGCGGTACGTAAAACTCAAAGATTTCATTTCTAGGTACTGAATTTAATCCTCGAGAAATGGTGCAATATGAACGCGTAATTTTCTCGACAAAAGAATTATGGAAAGTTAAGTTCTAAATCATTTTAGTAAACAAACCTTATATTAACCAACGAACAGTTTATTTATTGCCTACAAGCAATAACTCGTTGATTCTGCACAAAACATTAAGAGTCAAAATGTCAGCATTTTCCATCATTAACGTAATTTGTTGGATACTAAACCTGTAACAAATCGAGGAAATTATCATAAAAGTATATAATCCTTTCATGTATAAGATGTTTATGTACATGATATGTCATTATAAAATGAGCAACAACCAATAAAGCTGTTGATTTTACATCTTTATCCAGAATTTCCTTTTTTAAAAAAACACAAATGAACCTCGCTGTGTAATATAATAGTATATTTTCTCTCCTTCTTATTCATGCCTTGATTTATAGTCCTCGCAAATATATAGATTTCACTTTCACTAAACTAACTCACGCACTTTTAATGTTCTTTTTCATGTGTCCTTCATTTATTAAATAGAAAAACAAAAAACAAATAATAAACCATAAACAAACAAAAAAAGAACCCAACCAACAACACGCAGAGAAATAACAATAGAGTGTTAACAAAGAGATTAAATGCCATACATTTATCATGACATATCATCTGCAAAATTTACGTAAATGGGCTTAAAGTTTCGAAATGTTTATTAACTAGCCTACGTGGTTTCTTATAAATCTTTCTTCTTACATGAAATACTCGTATTTTAAGATGTTTCTGGCTGAAATTCAAGGGAGAAATATTATTAAGGAGTGCTACTTTCTAAGTATCGTTTCGAAAGCCATATTTTCCTCTCCCCCCCCCCCAAAAAAAAAGAGCTACTTTGCTTAATTTTGATTTCGCACTTATAGAATTGGACCCTATTTCACAAAAAATCTGTCATAATTCTAGCAAATGAAGGTTTTCTTAAAATTTAACACCCATTTTCAATATCTAGAATGCATGGAACGTGAACTTGCAGTGAATCGAGAGTAGTAGCTCAATTGGTAGAGCGTTTAGCTTCGCATTCGGGAGATCATCGGTTTGATTCCCGCTGCCGACCATCCTGACTGGTTTTCCAGGGTTTTCCTCAGTCATACCAGGATGGCAGCTACTAAACAGGCCCTGGCCGATACCTTACCAAATCCTTTCCATTGTTATTGTTGTTGTTAGATATCCAATATAAAATGGCCTCTGAGTTGTATCTGGTGATTGATAAATAAATACATAATATGGAAACCGACCCACCGGTGATTGAACCTGAGTCTGCTGCTTCTTTTTTTAATGTAAAAGCTCTTCATAATTTAAAATTAACACGCACATTCTGTAATTTTTAATGCTGTAAAAACAATACTTGTACAGTATTTTATTTCTACTAGTCGTCTTATTTAGTACCCGGCTATTTGAGGTGATCGTAAAGCGTATTTATTGCTCATGCGTACGCTTGGAATACGCTGACCATGTATTTAAATGTAGATGGCTAATCATAAACGCGAAAACAATAAAACGCGGAGAAAACGTCAGCTCGAGCGTATTTGGTGCGGGTCGGAACAATAGACCGCCTGCTGTTTAAAAAATTTCAAAAGGAAGGAAAAAAAGGAAAGACGTGTTGCCAGGCAAAGAGATTGTAGCAAGAAACAGCTGCTTGGAAGATGGTTTGTGCAGAGTATTGGAACTCTGCTACTATACACCTGGACCTGGCAAAAAGACCCGGAAGCCCTGACTGGCTCACAGTATGATTTACACATCTGGTGAAAGTAAAATTACTGAATAGCCACTTTGGCCGCGTTCGCTACAGGGAGTAACGCTTTCTCGACTAGCCTAGGACTTAATCTAAGGAACTTTCACAACTTCGAGTTATAGAGGTTATCTAGTCAGTTTTAATGTGGAACGCGGGATCTAGGTAACTCGAATTTTTGTTGTTGTCCCCGTGATTAATCGAAAAACTCCATAACTCGAACTTTTTATCTATTCTCTTTGGCTACGAGTTATCAATGTTCCATTGTATATACGTTTCTGCAACGTGCGTTAAAATATATAAGTGAAAAGTGTTGTTAATATATTTAACATGCGAACAAAAGTTCCATCTTTATGAGTACATATTTAATTTCTTGCTTCAGTGTCTTAAAATTATTTGTGTTTCTGCTCTTCCCTCCCATCTAAAAAAAAATAGCATGTATTATTGCTTCACATCTCATACGGTCTGGGTAGTGAAAAGGACGTTAAGCTCCAAGTAATCAATTGACTATCGTCATGCAATTGGGAAAGTACTTAAATTAGTTGACTCAACAACTTAACCTAAACTAACAAGCCTAAATCAACAATGTTAGAGGGCCTACGGCGATTCAGTGGTTAAAAATGTTCGCCCCTACTGCTTGCGGTTCCTACTTAGATTCCAGCTCCCGCCAAGTAGACTTTATGGTGGACAAACACCGTGTGTGTGAGTTTTCTCCGGTTCGCCATGATGGCACGATGGTTTAGTGGTAGAGCGCTTACCTCTGGTGCGTGAAGGCCAAGTAAGTTTGTGGTGGACAACATCGTGTCCGTGGATTTTCTCGGGGTACTCCCATTTCCTTCCACTTTCTCATTTCACCAATTTTTCCATCACCATTCACTTGCTTTATTGTCATCTTCCCTAGCATAACGGGCATAATCGTGGGACGTTAAACTGAAAAATTTCAACTCATTCCACAATTTTAGGGTTCGCCATTTTGCTCTTACTTTTGACATTCCACCATTATCATCTATCTCACTATCACGATCTCTCTTAGCCTCGGTGCATAATCGTGTGACGTTAGACTCTAAAAAAAACAACGCTTAGAAAACGAACAGAGGGCTAGCTAATTAATATTTCCGTAAGGCAACAGTGGTTTTACCAAAGAAAAGCTTGAGGTTAATCTTCAGAAGGATCTAAATGTTGTTGATTGGTTAGCTGTTTCGATTTTGGTTTACCATGCTTTTTAACACCAAAGTATATGAGACGTATACCTATAGCTTAACATAGGATTCGAACGAAATGAACTCCCACCGGGAATTGAACCCAAGTCCCCACGCAGAAGACGCATACGCTAATCATCTAGCCAAGAGAGAGCTCCCGAAAGTTGTCGAATTTGAAACGTCTATGTGGAAAGAAGCTTTACGTTTAACAACTTAGAAATGCTTCACAGGGTGGGTCGAAAAAATTCAAAATTTAGTTTTTAAGTCGCAATACCCCAAAAAAGTTGCAAACTGGGGAGATGAAAAGGGGTAACAATTTTTCTAAAAAAAAATAAAATATGTTTATATATTCTGGTCGCGCATGTGTTCTAAAGTTTGCCGAAATTTGGAAAAAATCAAATTTTTACGATAACTTTTAACAGTTTAAATTAGCCTCTTCCCGAATGTAATAGCTCAGATTGTTATGTATTGGAATCACAGAAAATAATGTTTAAATATTATTTAAATCCATCAACATCTTTCGGTCGCGTATTGCCTTTAAAGTTAATGAAATTTTGGAAAATAATTTACAAATAAAGGTAGATTGCAGTTCAAGGGGGGGGGAATACTAAAAACTTACATGTTTTTATAATTCTTTTTCTTTATTGAATACAAGTTTAAATGTTTAAAAGCAAATTATTTTATATCATTAGTAAGATAATAAATTATCGTTGAAATGATAATTTCCCAAATTTTGGCAAACTTTAGAGCACATGTTCGACCGGACAATATAAACCGATTTTATTTCTTATTTCATTCCTTTTTAGTCTTCCCAATTCGCAACTTATCCTCGTTATTACGACCTGAGAAATCATTTTTGAATGCTTTCGGCCTATCCTTATGCTTAATTTGTTAAGTACGCACAACATCTTTATATTCTAATTCCCCTCCCTTTCTTTCAATTATTTTACCATCTTTTCCCTTATTATTATTATTATTATTAGTGGTGGGCACAAAAACCGGTTTTTCGGTTTTCTTCAAAACCGGCTCGCTTTTCTCCGAAACCGGTTATCGGTTTTCTCCAAAATCGGTTCGGTTTTTCACCAGATCCGGTTTCGATTTTCTTCAAAACCGATTCCAGTTTTTTTTTCAAAATTTGTTCTATTTCTGACCAGAATGGTGTTTCGTTGTTCTCCGGAAACCGAATCCATTTCCACAGAAATAGTCTTATGTGTTTTCGAAGTTTTCACCGAAACCGGTTTCGGTGAAAAACCGAACCGGTTTTGGAGAAAACCGAAATGTCGGTTTCTCGAATTTCGGTTTTTATAGAAACCGGTTTTCGGTTTTTATAAAAACCGGTTTTGCCCATCCCTAATTATTATTATTATTATTATTATTATTATTATTATTATTATTATTATTATTATTATTATTATTATTATTATTATTATTATTATTATTTGTGTCTGAAAATTGTTCCCCCTAAATATTATACTAATCCCACTTATGAATATAGCCATTCTACCAGAACAGCCATTCTAGCACTTACATTTCCAAGAATGTTGGTTTGATTAATCACCTTAATCTATTACTTAATTAAAAGAAAAAACAAGCAGCAGGGAGTAAATAGCATTTTGATTTCCCTTTTGCACTTCACAGCACATTGGATTGAACAGAAACTAACGTTATTAAAAAAATAAAATATTAATGTAGTAACCACAAGAGGTGAAAGGGTCATTTCACTCCAAACAGCAGGAATAATTCATGGAAAATTGTAACCCATGACCCTTTGAGAGAGAATGCAATGTTCTCAAAGAGTGACCACAGGAGCCCTACGAATGACAAAACACAAACAATAAATTTTGTTGCGTTCAGTTAGACAAAGTGTGTAAGTGACCTTCTACCAATCGACATAACGTGGAACCGAGCTTCCACCACGGACACGATGCGTGTCCGTGGCTCTTTTTGTATGTTCCATGATAAGTTTCGTAAAAAGTATTCCATTTTGATAAATTCTTTTCCCTGGACATTCTTTCAGGTTTCCCAAATAAGCACATTACTAGGGACTGAAATTGATCAAGTGATTTTGATGATTCCCTCCCCCTGTAGGCTCTACATTCTTTGAGGGTTCTCAAATAGGCCTATTACTTCTGACTAAAATCGGTCAAATGACTTTGATGATGTTTTCCCTGTACTTTCTTTGAGGTTTCCCAAATAGGCACATTACGTGGGATTGAAATCGGTCAAGTGATTTTGATGATTTTTCCCCTGTAGGCTCTACATTCTGTGAGGGTTCTCAAATAGGCATATTACTTCAGAATACAATCGGTCAAACGACTTTGATTATGTTTTCCCTGTACTTTCTTTGAGGTTTCCCAAATAGGCACATTACTAGGGATTGAAATCGGTCAAGTGATTTTGATGATTTTTTCCCCCTGTAGTCTCTACATTCTGTGAGGGTTCTCAAATAGGCATATTACTTCTGACTAAAATCGGTCAAATGACTTTGATGATGTTTTCCCTGTACTTTCTTTGAGGTTTCCCAAATAGACACATTACTAGGGATTGAAATCGGTCAAGTGATTTTGATGATTTTTCCCCCTGTAGGCTCTACATTCTGTGAGGGTTCTCAAATAGGCATATTACTTCAGAATAAAATCGGTCAAATGACTTTGATGATGTTTTCCCTGTACTTTCTTTGAGGTTTCCCAAATAGGCACATTACGTGGGATTGAAATCGGTCAAGTGATTTTGATGATTTTTTCCCCCTGTAGTCTACATTCTGTGAGGGTTCTCAAATGGGCATATTACTTCTGACTAAAATCGGTCAAATGACTTTGATGATGTTTTCCCTGTACTTTCTTTGAGGTTTCCCAAATAGGCACATTACTAGGGATTGAAATCGGTCAAGTGATTTTGATGATTTCTTCCCCCTGTAGTCTCTACATTCTGTGAGGGTTCTCAAATAGGCATATTACTTCTGACTAAAATCGGTCAAATGACTTTGATGATGTTTTCCCTGTACTTTCTTTGAGGTTTCCCAAATAGGCACATTACGTGGGATTGAAATCGGTCAAGTGATTTTGATGATTTTTCCCCTGTAGGCTCTACATTCTGTGAGGGTTCTCAAATGGGCATATTACTTCAGAATAAAATCGGTCAAACGACTTTGATTATGTTTTCCCTGTACTTTCTTTGAGGTTTCCCAAATAGGCACATTACGTGGGATTGAAATCGGTCAAGTGATTTTGATGATTTTTTCCCCCTGTAGTCTCTACATTGTGTGAGGGTTCTCAAATAGGCATATTACTTCTGACTAAAATCGGTCAAATGACTTTGATGATGTTTTCCCTGTACTTTCTTTGAGGTTTCCCAAATAGGCACATTACGTGGGATTGAAATCGGTCAAGTGATTTTGATGATTTTTCCCCTGTAGGCTCTACATTCTGTGAGGGTTCTCAAATAGGCATATTACTTCAGAATAAAATCGGTCAAACGACTTTGATTATGTTTTCCCTGTACTTTCTTTGAGGTTTCCCAAATAGGCACATTACTAGGGATTGAAATCGGTCAAGTGATTTTGATGATTTTTTCCCCCTGTAGTCTCTACATTCTGTGAGGGTTCTCAAATAGGCATATTACTTCTGACTAAAATCGGTCAAATGACTTTGATGATGTTTTCCCTGTACTTTCTTTGAGGTTTCCCAAATAGACACATTACTAGGGATTGAAATCGGTCAAGTGATTTTGATGATTTTTTCCCCCTGTAGTCTCTACATTGTGTGAGGGTTCTCAAATAGGCATATTACTTCTGACTAAAATCGGTCAAATGACTTTGATGATGTTTTCCCTGTACTTTCTTTGAGGTTTCCCAAATAGGCACATTACGTGGGATTGAAATCGGTCAAGTGATTTTGATGATTTTTCCCCTGTAGGCTCTACATTCTGTGAGGGTTCTCAAATAGGCATATTACTTCAGAATAAAATCGGTCAAACGACTTTGATTATGTTTTCCCTGTACTTTCTTTGAGGTTTCCCAAATAGGCACATTACTAGGGATTGAAATCGGTCAAGTGATTTTGATGATTTTTTCCCCCTGTAGTCTCTACATTCTGTGAGGGTTCTCAAATAGGCATATTACTTCTGACTAAAATCGGTCAAATGACTTTGATGATGTTTTCCCTGTACTTTCTTTGAGGTTTCCCAAATAGACACATTACTAGGGATTGAAATCGGTCAAGTGATTTTGATGATTTTTCCCCCTGTAGGCTCTACATTCTGTGAGGGTTCTCAAATAGGCATATTACTTCAGAATAAAATCGGTCAAATGACTTTGATGATGTTTTCCCTGTACTTTCTTTGAGGTTTCCCAAATAGGCACATTACGTGGGATTGAAATCGGTCAAGTGATTTTGATGATTTTTTCCCCCTGTAGTCTCTACATTCTGTGAGGGTTCTCAAATGGGCATATTACTTCTGACTAAAATCGGTCAAATGACTTTGATGATGTTTTCCCTGTACTTTCTTTGAGGTTTCCCAAATAGGCACATTACTAGGGATTGAAATCGGTCAAGTGATTTTGATGATTTTTTCCCCCTGTAGTCTCTACATTCTGTGAGGGTTCTCAAATAGGCATATTACTTCTGACTAAAATCGGTCAAATGACTTTGATGATGTTTTCCCTGTACTTTCTTTGAGGTTTCCCAAATAGGCACATTACGTGGGATTGAAATCGGTCAAGTGATTTTGATGATTTTTCCCCTGTAGGCTCTACATTCTGTGAGGGTTCTCAAATGGGCATATTACTTCAGAATAAAATCGGTCAAACGACTTTGATTATGTTTTCCCTGTACTTTGTTTGAGGTTTCCCAAATAGACACATTACTAGGGATTGAAATCGGTCAAGTGATTTTGATGATTTTTTCCCCCTGTAGTCTCTACATTCTGTGAGGGTTCTCAAATAGGCATATTACTTCTGACTAAAATCGGTCAAATGACTTTGATGATGTTTTCCCTGTACTTTCTTTGAGGTTTCCCAAATAGGCACATTACGTGGGATTGAAATCGGTCAAGTGATTTTGATGATTTTTCCCCTGTAGGCTCTACATTCTGTGAGGGTTCTCAAATGGGCATATTACTTCTGACTAAAATCGGTCAAACGACTTTGATTATGTTTTCCCTGTACTTTCTTTGAGGTTTCCCAAATAGGCACATTACGTGGGATTGAAATCGGTCAAGTGATTTTGATGATTTTTCCCCCTGTAGTCTCTACATTCTGTGAGGGTTCTCAAATAGGCATATTACTTCTGACTAAAATCGGTCAAATGACTTTGATGATGTTTTCCCTGTACTTTCTTTGAGGTTTCCCAAATAGGCACATTACGTGGGATTGAAATTGGTCAAGTGATTTTGATGATTTTTCCCCTGTAGGCTCTACATTCTGTGAGGGTTCTCAAATAGGCATATTACTTCTGACTAAAATCGGTCAAACGACTTTGATGATGTTTTCCCTGTACTTTCTTTGAGGTTTCCCAAACAGGCACATTACGTGGGATTGAAATCGGTCGTGATTTTGATGATTTTTCCCCTGTAGGCTCTACATTCTGTGAGGGTTCTCAAATAGGCATATTACTTCTGACTAAAATCGGTCAAACGACTTTGATGATGTTTTCCCTGTACTTTCTTTGAGGTTTCCCAAATAGGCACATTACATGGGATTGAAATCGGTCGTGATTTTGATGATTTTTCCCCTGTAGGCTCTACATTCTGTGAGGGTTCTCAAATAGGCATATTACTTCTGACTAAAATCGGTCAAATGACTTTGATGATGTTTTCCCTGTACTTTCTTTGAGGTTTCCCAAATAGGCACATTACGTGGGATTGAAATTGGTCAAGTGATTTTGATGATTTTTCCCCTGTAGGCTCTACATTCTGTGAGGGTTCTCAAATAGGCATATTACTTCTGACTAAAATCGGTCAAACGACTTTGATGATGTTTTCCCTGTACTTTCTTTGAGGTTTCCCAAACAGGCACATTACGTGGGATTGAAATCGGTCGTGATTTTGATGATTTTTCCCCTGTAGGCTCTACATTCTGTGAGGGTTCTCAAATAGGCATATTACTTCTGACTAAAATCGGTCAAACGACTTTGATGATGTTTTCCCTGTACTTTCTTTGAGGTTTCCCAAATAGGCACATTACATGGGATTGAAATCGGTCGTGATTTTGATGATTTTTATCCTGTAGGCTCTACATTCTGTGAGGGTTCTCAAATAGGCATATTACTTCTGACTAAAATCGGTCAAACGACTTTGATGATGTTTTCCCTGTACTTTCTTTGAGGTTTCCCAAATAGGCACATTACATGGGATTGAAATCGGTCAAGTGATTTTGATGATTTTTCCCCTGTAGGCTCTACATTCTTTGAGGGTTCCCAAATAGGCATATTACTTCTGACTAAAATCGGTCAAACGACTTTGATGATGTTTTCCCTGTACTTTCTTTGAGGTTTCCCAAATAGGCACATTACGTGGGATTGAAATCGGTCAAGTGATTTTGATGATTTTTCCCCTGTAGGCTCTACATTCTTTGAGGGTTCCCAAATAGGCCTATTACTTCTGACTAAAATCGGTCAAATGACTTTGATGATGTTTTCCCTGTACTTTCTTTGAGGTTTCCCAAATAGGCACATTACTTGAAATTCCCAAATAGGCACATTACTTGGAATTGATATCGGTCGATAATATGAAATGAAATTTTTGGTTTTACGCCCCACGTATACCATGTCCTGAGGCTAAAGAAGACGCTTAATGATTAATGAAAGGGAATGGTCACGAAAGAATTGTTTGATACAAGAGAGAATGAGGATGGGTGGGAAGAAAGAGAAGAACCTACTGACACGATGTTTCTACCACAAACTCACATGACCTTGGATCAATTTAAAGATCGGAGAAAGAACGGAGAGAACAAGTAGAGCAAACGAGGGAAGGGAAAGAAGTAGGAGAATGGAATTAACTAGTGTTGGCCGTATTGCAGTAGTCATAGACACATTAATAACATTGACTACGTCACCAATGCTCTTGATAGCCTCTTACCATACCTTTATTAAACCAGGGTTCCAACTCTCTTCCCCCCCCAAAAAAAAATCCAGGACGTTTCCAAGACAAATGACCAATTTTCCATTACTTCGACACAGGAAGACATAACAGGATTGCAACTATAGGTTCAAAACTCACAACAGAAAAATGGAAAATATGGTAGCTTATGCAGCGAATATTAATGCAAGTACAGTATTAATACACAATAATTAAATACACAAAACGGAGAGTAATGTGCTACTTTTTTCTTTTTCTCGGTGGCCTCCCAACTCCATTTATAGCCACCCGATCCACCCACATCCAGCACATGTATTTTCATTCTTTCTACATGACAGTTTAATTGTGCACGGAACAAATTTACAGACAATTAGGAATTGAGTTTTACCTGGATATGACTATGTCACAAATAGCATTAATATGAAATTTTATTGTGGAGTAAGTACTGTTGCGAAAATAGACTGATTATGCAGGGTTGATACTGGTCGTACAAAGCACAGTTTCTGGAGGATAAGTGCTAGTGACGACAGCATCCAAGATTGATTTGACAGACTTGTGGATGAAAGAAGAACAGAGAAGTTCTCCCAGCCAACCACCCTGTTGGGAGAAAGAAAGCCCAAAAACCACCCACACATGCAGGATCATCACAAATTATTTAACACAAAAACAGGAATAGCCAGTGTGCGAATTAGATAACCTATATTGGGGGGGATAAAATTAGGCCAAAGGACATAGTCTGAAGGTTCAAATTTCAAAATGAGACAATAAATGCCTTACCCCCATATATATATATATATATATATATATATATATATATATATATATATATATATATATATATATATATATATATATATATATATATATAATATGTGTGTGTGTGTGTGGTGTGGCATGTGTAATAAATAAGAGAAGAGATTTATTAATTTAATAAATCTACCGACAATAACTATGCACATATATATTGTGTGACATACACTCACCCCACTAAACCTTTCTGAACGTGTTTTAATGTTGTACTCACTCTTGTCCCCGTAGCTCTCTAAGGTTTATTTATTTAATAATTTGGCTCGAGCGATAGCCATGATCACAAGCATATGTTAATTTTTCCACTCATATTGAAAGCTTCCACTTTGCATTAATACATACAGGTTGCGAAAAGAAACCTACTTCATTCAGTCTTGTGAAAACCACTAAAATTATCAGTTAAACCGGACATTTTTTCTTTTTCTTTTTATTTATTTATTTATTTATTTATTTTTTTTTTTTAAAGAAAATCTAGATATTAGCCTATCAAATAAGAAATGGATTGTTGCTGGTCCCGATTTCTCACATCAAGGTCAAATCGAAGGCCAAATATTTAAAATCTCTCAATTCAAATTTCGAGCTTGTGCTTCTACTTCCCGCTAAAGCTGTGCTCATCACGACTTTTTTTTCTCCAAATATCGATTCCGTGATGGGCACGGAAAGTCAACACTTAAAAATTACTTTACTGTTAGGTTGAAGATGAGTTGATTCACTATGGGCTACGTTATTCAAATAAAGTAAAACATTACACTGAAGTTTTTCAGACAACATTAATTGCGTGGACAGCAAACTGTGCAGCGAAAAGATGGAAAAATGAACGGTTAACTTTAAAAAACCCGCTCCAGTTGAAATGCTTATACAGACACGGACAGTGACACGGAGAACCAGTCGTGTTAACAAATGCTGAAACAAATCTTGAATTGTTCGCTTATTCACCTAAAAATCACCTTCATTAACATGTCTGCTCACTAGGAGCGTATCCCCCAGCGTGTACGTTAACATATACTTACGAGAGAATACCTATATCTCAGATTTTGAGTAGTTTCAAAAGTTCATTTCCGTAAACTGTAAAATCAGTGATTACTATGCTAATTATCACAAATTAAATGCAACTTTTGAGTTGCATACACACAACCTACTAGGGAATGAAGACCATGTGCTAACAAAGAGTACACTGGAAAATGAAATAACATGTTATAACAAAAATTAAAATAAGATGATAATCGTTAATGCAGAGGATGAATATGTCATATCCGAACTTCGTCAAGTATGGTAGAAGAAGCTATTTGTTTACTTCTTGGCCAACCGCTAAGAACATTTATAAATCTATATGTGGCTTTATTATACGCAATTAGTACATTCAAATTCACAAACGATGACGAACTGAAGGGTACGAAGGTACAGTTGCAAGTAACAACCGTAGTCATAATAATATAGTTCAACTAAACAACGTTGAAAATAGTGGGTAGTTAGGTGGTAAGTAGAAATGACCAAAACTGAACAGTTTACATCGATCATTTCGAAATACAGCTAGAAGATTAAATTTACAAGAAATAACAAAAATCAGTGAAATTTGGAGTTATACTAAGCATAGTTTGAGGGGGAAAGCGAGCATCCCCGGGGGGGATACTTCAGCTGACTTCTTTGGGGGGGGAACAAAATGTGATTGAGGGGGAAAATCCCCCTCATCCCCCCCGGTAATTCGCACCCTGGGAATAGCAAACAAAAATAGCAATCAATTAAAATCTTCATTATAATTATGAAAAATATGACATTCAATATTTCTGTAAATTTCAAGGACAGGAATGCATTTTCAAGGACATTTCCAGAATTTTTCCAAGACAGAATCAATTCAAGGACATTTCCAGGTTTTCAAGGATTTCCAGGACGAGTGGGAACCCTGCCAAATACAAGTTTCTGTCTGCTACTTGTTTTATACATGTGAATTACTGAGAATGAGTGCACTGAAATGTGACGTGACAACACCATCCAGTTCCAAATAACTGCTCTAAAGTATTTCAGAAAACGGAAAAATTCACTTCCACTTCACCTGAGTATTCTAGATCCAAGCCCTGCGCTGGGCGGTTCTTCCAGTCTGTTCTTATTCTTCTTTTTGCGCGTGTCGTGGCTCTCCTCGATAATGATGTGTCTGTCGTAGGGCGTGTCGTAGTCCACTTCTAATATCGTTGAGAAGCGATGAGGGTAGATGAGATCCACTATCGAAATAATTGAACCCACTAGAATACACAGAACACCTGCAAATAATAATAAATAAAAGATTTAAAACTTTCAATAACATTATTATAATAAATTATTTCTCTTTTAAACTAATACATATTTTAAAGTTAATATACTCTAGTAGTAGTGGAGTTCAGGAACAATGTTGGCTGTAGTAGCACATGCAATGAGGCACTTCTAGACTTTAATCCTTCCCTTTAACATCCTAAGATAAGTATACAAAAATCGGACGTATAATGAAACGATATGAACCTGGGCACTTGATCCCCTCTTAATCAAATTCTGTGTACGCCACTGGTTGGCTCAGACCGTTGACAAGGTTACTCACAAGACAAGGTCAAACAGAACTTTCGTTTCGTGAAGAGATACAAAATGAGACAGATCTCTTCCAATAAAAACAGATAATTCCCGAGACGCGACACTACTCTCAAGGTACAGTATGTTTTTCGGGATGAGACAGCCTCAACTATTTCTTTCATAGAAACCCTATCAGGTTTATTAGTGCTGTCATGATGCAAATGAAACGATTCTTTTTAAGTATATGGCGGACAAACACCGTGTACGTGGGTTCTCTCGGGGTTCTCCCGTTTCCTCCCACTTTCTTCATTCCACCATTTCATTCATTTCCCATAATCACCGTATCTTTTAGCCTGGCCGGCATAACCGTGGGATGTAAAAATTAAAAATTTCATTTTTCTTTTTAATTATACTAATTTAACGTAGCACGGTTATGCTATTTAGGCTAAAAGAGACAGATGAAAGAGAATCATTACGAAGAAAAATAGTAGAAGGAGAATGTGAGAGGAAAGGAGAAACACAAGAAAACCCGAGATTTTTTTTTTTTTTTGATAATACTGTCCAATAGCTCTGTGTAACCCTACTTGTGTTAAATTTTAACACAGGCCTGGTGCTATTTCAATTCCATCGGATTTTAAAGTAAATTGTTAAAATGCTAGTGGTTAAATCAACTACGTGACATGGACTTAAAGGGTTGAAATACAACAAACATAAGCGTAAGAGTGATTAAATGAACTACGTGACATGGACTTAATGAGTTCAAATACAACAAACATAAGTGTAAGAGTGATTAAATCAACTACGTGACATGGACTTAAGTTGAAATACAACAAACATAAGTGTGAGAATGGTTAAATCAACTATGTGGCATGTCCTTATTGGGTTCAAATACAACAAACGTAAGTTTAAGAGTGGTTAAATCAACTACGTGAACGGACTTAATAGATTGAAATACAACAACCATAAGTGTAAGAACGTTGAAAACTAATGGTAGCACTTCTGCTCATGTAATTTCTGTCAGAAACTTAATACGACGCTCACAAACATACATTGTTCATCACTTCACATATATATCGTGTGTTCTAAAAATGGCGCTCACAGATCACAGACCACTATTCTACAGGTCAAAATAAAGTGAAAATGTTATATGATGGTATCCCGTTCGAAGCCTCCTTCAGCCGCTATGGGTATATCAAAATTTCACAATGTGGGAACGTCGCAGATTAACTTGGAGCCGTTAGCATTACTCTACGAATACAACAAGCAGTTGAATCAATTAGTACACTAATAAGCCCACATAGTGCAATTTGTCTCTCCAGACGAGGACTCGTATGGTATACAAATACATAAACTTCCTTTCGGAGTTATAGGCTGCCGAAAACATTAAAAAAAATGAAGTTTAAAGGTACACAGCTCCAAAACTATGGGGACTGCCCTAGTCGGGTCAAGACTTAACTAATATGTGTGCTATCCAAAAATACATTTTTCAAAATTCTAAGGTACTCACGCAACAATTTTTGTAGAGAGAGTTTGCCTACTGGTATATAATTTGAAGTATTCACCAACCTTTATAAAAATTGTTGCGAAAGTACCGCAGGATTTTGAAAATTGGATATTTGGTTAGGGCACGTACCAATTCCTAAGTGAAGTCTTGACACGACTACACTAGGTCCCATAGTTTTGGAGCTATGGACATTTAGTGTTCGTTTTTTCATGTTTTCGGCAGCCTATAACTCCAGAAGGAAGCATTTGTTCACCCAGGTTGGTCTATACTTTTTGTCTTATCTTGGTGTCAGGAATCACCTCCCAAACGTTGTCGATGTTGTTTTTAAACCCCCTGTATATATTTGCTTTATTGTGATTTGTAGAATAATGCTCTATGGTCTGTGGTCAGTTTCTATATATATCAAATATAGCTTGCAAAGCTTTGCTCATAGCTAATAATAAAAACTCATAGAAATTCTCAATGTCAGTTACTTAGATATTTATGATATCCGTGTAAAGTAATACGAATGCAAAAAATTACAATATTGGTGTATCTGATACACAAGCTTGTAAGGCGGTATTGTGATCTATCTGTTAGGGCTTTGTTATCAGCAAATGAAAGGTTTAACTGATCGCTGACAAATAATATTATTAACAATACAAATACGTTAATAGCTTACGTTTACCATGTGATCTAGAGGGTAAAATGAAAGAATTGTATTCCCGCGTTTCTTCGTTGATTCACTTAAATATTTAACACTTTAAGCGCCATGTGTATACATTTTGTGCACCTTTGGTCCATTACTGGGAGTTATGTGTATATATATACTATGTACACGTTGGAATTCTTCAATAAAATAGTGCATACTACTGCTGGTCCCAGAATAAGATATCCAATTTTGAGGCTTGGCGCTTAACGGCCGCAAAGTTATTTTCACACTGCTCAACACCACTTGTCTATCAAATCGGTCACATTAAGTCTGTGTTAACCGTAACACTGAACCCTTGGTGTTGAAATAACATCCTAAAATGAAATCGTGGCCTATGTTAAAATTGAGTTATATTAAAAATAAAATGAAATGAAATCTCTTTAGTTTATCGTCCCACGATTATGCCCTTAAGGCTAAGGAAGGCAGATTATTACAGCAAATAAATGGTGCTGGAAGAATTAGTGGAATGAGAATGTGGGAGGAAATAGGAATACCTCAAGAAAACACACAGACACAATGTCGTCCAGCACAAACTTGCTTGTCTGGAAATCGAACCAGGGACGCCACGCACCAGAGACACGCACTCTACCACTGAGCCACAGTACACTAGGCCGCGCCTCCATTGCTTCCGAATGCGAATGCGAATTTCCCAGCACGTGTAAATACATTGGAGTGCCGCGACTAGTTCCGACCTGCGAATTGCGAAAACCGACGAAAATATGCGAATGCGAACGATCCCAACATGCTGGGATTGTTCGTCCAAATTCTTGCGAATGGAGAATCGTCTGCAGAGGAATTGAGTGCTACCTGAGAGAATAAAGTTTGTTTTGCGTGAAAACAGACGACGTTGTGAGGTGCGGAGTTAAAACAATAAATTAAAAAAAAAATTAAGATGGAAATAGATGTTGATGCTTTAATAAAATGTGTTTTTGATAAAGTTCGATTGTAGAACCAAGCTCATCCAGATTACACAAACGACACGTCGTAAACAAATTATAGGCAGATGTAAGCAATGAACTTTGAATGGAAGATATGAGTATTTTCTTTTGTTTTGTCTTTAAAATATGAAGATTTAATAAATACACGAACCGCAATATTTTATTCAATTTATATTTCGCTTTTGTTAATCAAATAATGATTTTACGAATACATGTAATTATTGACAAATATGTTTGAAATAGCAAAAACGGGCTTCTTTACTCATAGAGAAAATTTTCTTGGAAACTAAGTTGATTCTGTAATCTCTAATTTTATTTTGTTAATTTGTTTTAAAGTACAAATAGTAGCAGTTACCAGGGAAGCATAATAATAACGGAAGCGACATTCACTTTATTTTGCACATAAAGGAAATTAATATATATTATTGTTATTTAGGCTCTCAAGACTTTAAGGTACGAATTTTCAAGCAAAAATATTTCACATTGAAGCTTTGAAAGAAACATTCCAACTTGATTCGCATCCGCAAAACTTCAGATGTAGTAGAGGCACATGAATTTGCAGTTCGCATTCGCAATCGCATTCGGAAGCCATGGAGGCGCGGCCTATCGACAATCGCAATTTAATTTTCCTTAGTTCTGGCAGGGGGGCTGTTCGCCAACTTCGGAGAGGGTTTGCCCAGAATGCATGTCTAGAAGAAATATTGTTGGTGACAATCCCGGTTCTCCAAGGTATGCATTCACTCTATTTTAAACTCTTGCCCCATTCCAGAAAGTCGAATTCCTGGCGACCTGGATCTCTATTACTTTTACTTTTTGACGCTTAAATTGATATTTAAACGAACATTTCAATGTAATATACCCCAGATGCAAGAAAGCTTAATCTGAAAAGAGCTTTCCCTAAGAGCCTTCTGGCATTTAATTCAATACTGATAGTTTTTTCTCTTATTACAATTTCGCTTTGTCTATAATTTTTTGTACTACTCCCACCCAATGACGTCTCCATTCTACCTGTTTGAAAATTTTGATTGCATTATAGGCCTAGTCTGATTTTGGGAGCTATTAAAAAACTGTAAACAAACTCATAAAGCTAAGAACAAAGAAAAATGCTCCTACCATTTCGTCCATTTTATGATTAATAAATTTTGAATTTATGGAGCCTTTGGAAATGCTATTTAAAAACGATATCTCAAGTTTTTTTTTTTTTTTTTTTTTTCACGTTCCCACGGAAGAATTATCCATATCAAATATAATGGGATTTTTCTTTGTCTTCCAGTTTATGGTTTTATAATAGGTAACTATTAGCTTGCTCTAAGTAAACCGTGTTTTATGTCTGTTGTTGATGCAAATGTTAAATCGCAATAAGCAAAAGGATTGCTCTTTCAATTTACAGGAATATAACAATAGATAATAATACGTATTTTGAAGCAGAGAAACATTCTTATCTTAACCTTTGACTAATAGAGTTATCTCAAGGGTGCCAAGTGAGTAGGAGAAAAGGGAAGATATTTTTTTCTGTAATTATTTTTTCTTAAATCTAACCTCTTATAAACATTTAGGCCTACATATTCCTTTCCAACTTCCCGAATGGCCTACATTATTCTTACTCACTAAGAAAATCATAAAATACTTAGTGTGGAATATTGTACTGTATGGGGCTAAAACATGGACATTGTGCAAAAGTGCTGAAAAATGACTGGAAGATTTCGAAATGTGAATGTGGAGAAGAATGGAGAGATTTAAATGGGTCGAGCGGAAGACGAATGAGGTGTTAGAAATGGTGGGGGAGAAAAGAATAATTGTAGATATTATTAAGAAGAGGAAGAGAAAACTGGTTGGGGACACTGGCTAAGAAGGAACTGTATTATGAGGGACGTGTTAGAGGGTATGGTGGCAGGAAAAAAAGGGAGGGAGCGAAGAAGACTAGAATTAATCAATGGCATCCAAACAGAAAAATCCTACGTGAAGATGAAGAGATTGGCGGAAGATCGTGGACCGTGGAATGAAAGTTTCTCAGTTGCGACAGGTGACCTGCCAACTATGGCAGGATACCTATGATGATGATGATGAGCTGATTGTTGCTGAGTTTATGCAATCTCATAGAGACACAAGGAAAATGAAGTTTCCCTACTTCTGTTATCAACCTGTCTCTGCATCTAGAAAATCAAATGTTTTAAGTAGTAGTAATGTTAATTCATTACTATACATAGACATGCACTTAAATTATAATTAGGAGGGTAAGACGGTTTCAACTGCTGAAAGACAGTCGTTTATGAATACACCAGTAATAATGTTTCCACCACCACCCTCAGACGGACAAAGAAAATAGCTACACATCAGAGAGTCCATTCAGTGTTGTAGAAGAGTCTATATTTGTGACCTATGCATTAGGAGCGCACACATGGGGTCTCCACCTGGACCAGACCTCCCAGAACTTTTTAACTCATCATACATACTGTATGTACAATTCTCAATACTAGTTTAACAGGAAAATGATTGATGTAGCATGAAAATTTGATCTTACACTTCATCTATGCCCTTTCTCTTTCAAAAACATTGCAGTTCTATCTCTTTTTTTCCTGAAAACATAGGAGGAAGTATTTTACGATTACTTATCGACTTTTCGCATTATCTTATGAAACTTAGAAACGTAATTTTACGCTTAGAGCACTGGTCTTATAAACCACGGTGGGGAGTTCGATTCTCCCAGGAGGCTTGTTTTTTTTTTTTTTTTTCTTATACTATACATTCGCTTATACTTGTCAGTTTTTCCTTGCCCCTCAAGATACCAAACAGTCACCACGCCTTCTTAGCTCAGCGGTTAGAGCACTGGTCTTGTAAACCAGGGGTCGGGAGTTCGATTCTCCCAGGAGGCTTTAAGTTTTCTGTTATGCTATACATTCGCTTTTACTTGTGAGTTTATGCTTGCCCCTCAAGATGCCAAACAGACACTAAGCCTCCTTAGCTCAGCGGTTAGAGCACTGGTCTTGTAAACCAGGGGTCGGGAGTTCGATTCTCCCAGGAGGCTTTAAGTTTTTCTCTTATGCTACACATTCGCTTTTACTTGTGAGTTTTTCCTTGCCCCTCAAGATACCAAACAGTCACCACGCCTCCTTAGCTCAGCGGTCAGAGCACTGGTCTTGTAAACCAGGCGTGGCTAACGTGTTTGGTTGGCGGAGTGTGTGGACGTGTGCTACGCGCTCTCTGCGGTTGATTGATTCACTTCCTAGTGTTTGGTTGCCAAATACCTCGCTTTCTACGTGTTAATTATTTTCCCCATTGTTTCATATAGTGAAGTTTCATTTTATTGTTTTTTAAGTGTTTTTTTTTTTTTTTTTGCTTTTTTTTAAGTTTACGTTTTCTTCCTTTTGAATACTGTGCTCCATTTGAAGATGTCAACTCTCAAACGAGTAAACACTCTGAAGTTTGATTTTGGCCCTGTCTCTGAGCGACCTACGTCTCTTGTAATTCATGAGTGGTTGCATAACACCTTCGCCTTTACTGTTGATCAAGTGTTGAGTATCGAAATGGACATGTATCGTAAATGTATTTTTGTCAAATTGGTCTCTTTACATTTATGTGAAAAAATCCTCCGTGATACAAATGGTGTTGTAAAGTTTCGCGATTCACAAAGTTCATATGACATAAAAGTAACTTGGGCAAATGTTAGCATTCTAACAGTGAAACTGCATGTTACTCCCTTGGAGTTGTCACATAATGAAGTCAGGGATGTCTTTGAGAAATACGGTAAGATATATAGTATACAGGATGAACTTTATTCAGCCGACCATGTCTGCCCTATACGAACTGGTACTAAGTTGATCAAAATGTAACTGAAACATGTCATCCCTTCGTTCATAAGTATTCAGAACAGTAGATATTGTGTTACCTATCCCGGTCAACAAAAGACATGCTTGCGCTGCAATTCTCTCCAACATCTACACTCGGCATGTCCACTCCGTCCTCCCCCACTGGCTGTTTCTGGTACCTTGAGTTATGCTGGACGAGTATCTGTTCCAAAGCCCCCCAATTTGACATCACCGCCGGATTTTGTTCCGAAATTTTCCAACCTTGCCCCACCTCTTCTGCCACGAGGAAGTGAAGCAAGTTCACCTGCAGTATCTCCAAAGGTTTCAGTGTCCGAAAGTTGCGTTTCCCATGTTAGTGTGCATAATACCGTAACGCCTGTGTCATCTGATATCAACAATACCAGTGATCCCCCCCCCCTCATGTCTCAATGTGCTGCTGATCGTGACAAAACCTTTTCATGTGATAATGAGGCTGATGAGCGCTCCTCTCTGAACAAACAACCAGGTAATCTTCCGGAGGCACCCCTTCTAATATGGTTACTTCCTTACCCCCTTGTCCAGAAGATGATTCCAGTACCATGATTACCGACGAAAGTGCAACCCCTATTCAACCAATCTTAGGAACTCTCAGTGCTTCGTCTCTGTCCTCCCCCGTTCTTAGTCTTCCAGCAGATGATCAAGTGCAGGACTACTCGTCTCCACGAGAAACAGTAAGAAGTACACCCAGTTCCCCCGACCATACTAAACGTAAACGCACAAAACGACAAGAACTGAGTAAAGCCCTCTCTCAGAGAACTGATCAACAGTCTGAACATAGCGTTTCTACATGTTCCTCCGATAAAAAGTTAGTACTCTAACCTTAGGTTAGTTGTGTACAGTATACGCTTCGTGTCTGTTCCCTGTTTGTCAATTTCTTGACAACATTGAACGTTGTATGACATTTCCGTTTCCAGTAATAGTGCAGTTTGTAGGATATTTCTATTCAGCATATCGATTCTTCCTGATTTCAATAGCTTGTGTAAAATATGATGTACTTACAAACCGATTTACATTTTTCTACAATGTTTTTCATCATCATGTCTATTAAAATAGCAACTATCAATATTAACAACCTGCAGTCACCTACCAAAGAATTTTCGTTACGTGATTTTCTAATTCAGTCGCATATAGATGTCGCGCTATTACAGGAAGTTGGCTTAGAAAGGCTAAATCTCGGTGCAGCTTATACAGTTTATAATAATTACACCACAAATGGCACAGGTACTGCAATAGTGGTCAAGAGTGACGTAAACTTAACACCTGGAACATTTCACCCAACCGGCAGAATAATGACTGGCACGTTAGGAAGCATACAGCTCGTAAATCTGTATTCACCATCCGGATCACAACATCGTGTAGAAAGGAATGAATTTTATGTACATGATGTTCCTTCTGCCTTCTCCTCAAACACTGACCATTTTTTACTGGCTGGAGATTTCAACGCCGTACTCCGTCCTGAAGACCAATCTCCTGGTTTTAACTACTGTCCTACCTTAAATGAACTGGTTAAAGGGTTTAACTTACCAGACAGCTGGCCATTGAAACGTCCACATGAACGTGGATATACTTACGTTCGGAATAATTCCGCTTCAAGAATTGACCGTATCTATTTGTCTCCCAGCCTAGCTAAAAACATTATAGACGTAGAAGTAACTCCTACCATGTTTTCTGATCACCACGCATACGCCATATCTTTGAAAATTCCTGATGTCAAAATTGAACGTGGTAGAGGATACTGGCACCTCAACACTTCCCTTCTCGCTGACACTAATTACTGTGAAGCTTTTACAGCTAAATGGCACTATTGGGTGACACAACGACGACATTTTCGAACGCTCAGCGAATGGTGGCAACAATATCTGAAACCTCGTGTTTCTAGTTTTTCCAGATGGTATTCGTCAGAGAAGAGTCGAGACGATCGTAGCCTGTACAATTTTTATTACAGATGTTTATGTGATGCTCAACATTCAGCACTTTCTGATCGTACGCTCCTATGTACTGTTAATAAATTTAAAGCAAAACTTTTAACCATGACCAGAAAAAGAATGAAAGGTGCACTTATCAGAAGTAAATCTCCTATATTCGACCTCGAAGAAGAGCCATCACTACATCATGTTATACAGAAGTATAAGCGTGGTGCGAGTAAATTAGTAGCACGCATTCAAGATGACGAAGGGAACACATTTTCCTCTTTCCCTGAAATCAAAATAGCGTTTTACACCTACTATAGTTCCCTATTTGGTGACTGCGGCGAAGCAAACACCCAATAACAGATTTTCCACAGCCTTTCTCCAGTGCTCGATTGTGATTCAGCTAGAGCGATGGACACCCCCATTTCGAAAGCAGAGGTAGAATCTGCTGTGATGAATGCACCTTCTAACAAATCTCCTGGTCTAGATGGACTTCCAGCAGAATGGTACCAACGCTTCTTCCCTTTGATAGGAGACACATTAACAGACATAGTCAATGAATATTTCAGTGATGCGCCAGTGCAAAATTATAAATCTCCAGGAGTGACAGTCCTTATTCCCAAAGTAAATACTGCGACTTTAGTTACTGATTACCGACCCATCACGCTAATGAACTCTGACTATAAAATTCTGGCCCGCTGCTTGAATAACAGACTACAACCATATTTGGAATCCTTGGCAGGGCTATACCAATTTGCAAGTGTAGGAGATAGGAAAATCTATCATCTTCTGCAAA
Source organism: Thermobia domestica (assembly GCF_964235325.1). Taxonomy (NCBI): domain Eukaryota; kingdom Metazoa; phylum Arthropoda; class Insecta; order Zygentoma; family Lepismatidae; genus Thermobia; species Thermobia domestica. The sequence continues at coordinate 158,374,792 of NC_137468.1, forward strand.
CGATTCGGGATGTAATTGCTAGTTGCCAAGCTTCCTCTAGCACTCCTGCGGTTTTATCTATTGATTTCCATCAGGCATTTGATAGAGTAAATCATGCCTATTTATGGGCGCTTCTACAAAAGTTTGGCATAGGGGAGAAATTCATCAGATGGATCCGTGTACTCTATGATGATGCACAAACAAAACTTAAAATAAACGCATTTTTGAGTGAGCCCATAAAAATCAAACGCAGTGTCCGACAAGGCTGTCCTCTGAGCATGACCCTTTTCATTATTTCCCTTAGTCCTCTACTCAGGCACATTGCAGCACATATACAAGGGATTTCTTTTCATAATAATGGATTAAAAGTTTGCAGTTATGCGGATGATGTGACGGTGTTCTTACGTGAACAAGAGGATCTTCATTCTGTAGAAGCATGCATTGAAGATTATGTGAATATGTCTGGCACTCTGGTAAATCGTGCAAAGACTAAAATACTGCCACTTGTAAAGAACTCTTTTATCACACAAATACGAACGGTCGACCAATTGAAAATCCTTGGGATAACCTTCACGCCTCTCCTTGCTGAAACCATACAGTTAAATTATAACCAGTTAGTTAATACTGTGCGACATGTTCTCCCACTTCACAGATCCCGTCAACTCAGCTTACGGCCCAGAGTGTATTTTCTGAATGTCTTCGCATTTTCCAAACTATGGTATCTAGCCCAGATCCTACCTATGCCCTCTCACATTGCGAAACGTCTTACCAGTGTTGGGAATTTGTTTCTTTGGCACGGTCACGTCTTCAGAGTCAAATACCCATATACCTGTCTACCCACCGGACATGGAGGTTTGGGTCTTGTTCACATTGAATGTAAAGCTATTGCTTTATTCAAGTTTCGATCATTTGAAAATATTCAAAACAATGTAAATTGGGTCAGCCATGGTATCTTAGCTGTTTGTATCGAACGTATAGGTAAAAACTTGCCTCTACATATTAATTCAATCCCTTCTTGCTATTGGTATTTCAGAGACGTGGTTGCTGATTATATTTATATGAGTGCTGAACAACAAGCATCAATAACTTCAGTGAAGTGCTTTTATATCTTGCTTCTCAACCAGCTGAACCTTGAGCCTCCTCGTATGGAACTGAAACATCCAAACAACAATTGGTCCCAGATTTGGGGCAATGTGTTTGCTCGTCACATTCCACGATCTGATCAATCGACTTGGTACACTGTTGTCAATGAGCTTCTCCCCACGAATGCCAAAAAGCACCGTCTCAATTTTAGTGACACTACTAGCTGTGTCACATGTGGTAGTGAAGATGATATTGTGCATCGCTTAATCCAATGTGGATCTGCAGCGACAATATGGCTCAAATTCCAAACAGCTGTCACCAAAATCTGCCGTACAGTTCCTACTCTTACCACAGTTCGCATATTCGTTCTACCGGACTTTCACTTTTATCCAACCACTAAACTCAATTCAATTACCTGGTTAGCAGCTCATATGATTGAATACATACTACAATCCTCAAAACTACGCTTTGTAACAGACTATCAAGATTTCTTGTGCAGTCAATACAGACACTTTCTGCCCGCTAGAAAGAAAAAGCTATTTGTGAACTACCTGGACATTGTACTTTCTGAATATATTTGAAGTTCAAAAATAACATGGTAAAATTCTACTTCTTTCCATCAATTCACGATTTTAGCACTCTTGTATACTATTTGTCGATATCTGTGTGACACTTCTCTACTGTATAAATGCTGTAAAACCTTTTAATATATTTCTACTGTAATCATGTAATACTCCTGCTGTTATAGTAATATTGTATTTCAATGTAATTATTCTGTAATCCTTCAAGAACAATAAAAAAAATGTGGAAAAAAAGAGCACTGGTCTTGTAAACCAGGGGTCGGGAGCTCGATTCTCCCAGGAGGGTTTAAGTTTTTCTCTTATGTTATACATACGATTTTACTTGTGAGTTTATCCTTCCCCTCATGATACCAAACAGTCACCACGGCTCCTTAGCTCAGCGGTTAGAGCACTGATCTTGTAAACCAGGGTTCGGGAGTTCGATTCTCCCAGGAGGTTTTAAGATTTCTCTTATGCTATACATTCGCTTTTACTTGTGAGTTTATCCTTGCCCCTCATGATACCAAACAGACACCACGCCTTCTTAGCTCAGCGGTTAGAGCACTGGTCTTGTAAACCAGGGGTCGGGAGTTCGATTCTCCCAGGAGGCTTTAAGATTTCTCTTATGCTACACATTCGCTTTTACTTGTGAGTTTATGCTTGTCCTTCAAGATACCAAACAGACACTAAGCCTCCTTAGCTCAGCGGTTAGAGCACTGGTCTTGTAAACCAGGGGTCGGGAATTCGATTCTCTTAGGAGGCTTTAAGTTTTTCTCTTATGCTACACATTCGCTTTTACTTGTGAGTTTTTCCTTGCCCCTCAAGATACCAAATAGTCACCACGCCTCCTTAGCTCAGCGGTTAGAACACTGGTCTTGTAAAGAAGGGTCGAGAGTTCGATTCTTCCAGGAGGCTTTAAGGTTATTTCTTATGCTATACATTCGCTTTTACTTGTGAGTTTTTCCTTGCCCCTCAAGATACCAACCAGACACCAAGCCTCCTTAGCTCAGCGGTTAGAGCACTGGTCTTGTAAACCAGGGGTCGGGAGTTCGATTCTCTTAGGAGGCTTTAAGTTTTTCTCTTATGCTACACATTCGCTTTTACTTGTGAGTTTATCCCTGCCCCTCATGATACCAAACAGACACCACGCCTCCTTAGCTGAGCGGTTAGAGCACTGGTCTTGTAAACCAGGGGTCGGGAGTTCGATTCTGCCCGGAGGCTTTTAATTTTTCTTCTACCATACATTCGCTTTTACTTGTGAGTTTTTCCTTGCAAATCCAAATCTTTATATCAGCAGATCTTCTACTAACACATATTGTTGTGAGTTTCTAAAATACCGTAGAAAGTAGCGAATTTCTTCGAAGGTTTAGTGAGAAGAGTTTGGAGAGGCATGTTTATTCGATAGCCCCCAACCAAACCTGTTGCAAAAAATGAGTAATATTTATATATATATATATATATATATATATATATATATATATATATATATATATAAAAGACCCCTCTCATGGGAAAGAACCAGCCATTGATAGTTTTCCTGATGTTAAGGCCTCAAGTAACATCGTCCTTCTTCCTGAAATTTGTATGATATTATGACTCGAGTTATCGTTAGCGTAAACGCTGCATGCTGGACAGACACAATTTTTAAATAGAATTTAAAGAATTAACCCTCTTTTGAAATAATTCAAGAACGATCCCAAACTTTGGTTCGTGTGGCGGTAAGCTACAAGCAGCAGTGTGTGTAATTTTAAAAATTTGGAGGGCTCTTTGGGGGGGGGGCATTGCCCCCCTCGCTCCCTTTAATCCGCCCCTGGACGATACCAATGACGAAGGTTTTTGGGTGGAGGCGGATCAATGTCAAAACTTCGGCGAAAAGCGTACTGGACCGAAATCACTGACTCAGACTTTGCAAACTGCGGCTCACAAAACGCCTTCTGTTGAGCGGACGCCATCTTACTTCTGATTGACTGCAAACTGACAAGGGACGTATGTGAACCGTGACAGCTAGATATTTATGAAAAATTGTACCCTGACTAATTGTGGATCGCTAATCATTGTGGTGATAGTCATTCGGTGCGGAAATGCTCTGTTTACCGGCTATGTATAATATATATACCAAGCAGTGAAAGGGTGAGGCTGTGCCTTGTTATACCCCAGAAACGCCAGAAAAAAGCCAGAAAATGAAAAATGTATGCAGGGAAGCTGATACCTACGGGAGTGGGACTCGTGACCAAAAACACGGTAGTAGTGTCACACAAACAATGTTGCCATCCTAATACAAATTTATAGGTTTTCAGATAGAACGTATACCATTTTATGGAATTAAAACAGTTGGCATAAAACGAAAGAAAATAAGCAAAAGTAGGTTATCATTGTTGCTAAATAAGGGAGATATGAGGCTCTAAAACTGATAAACTATGGGGTCCGTACAGAGAAATGAACAATATACAACAAGAGAAAGAAGACTGCAGGAGGGCCAAATATACAGTAGAGAGTAAACTACAGTATGCACAGCATCCAGTGACTAACGGGCTTGATACAGGATTCACCGAAAAAGGGCACATGATAGAGTTGCCGTAGAAAGAAGAAGTTCCATGAGACATTATGCGGAAATTTGAACAACAAGTCTTCCTGTACTGCAGCAACTCCAATGGCGTTTGTGTGGAATTGATGTCTCAAACCGTTCCCGAGAGCTATGAAACGAACTGTTTTGGGGTTGCAACACTGTATAAAGTGCTGTATGTCTTCCAAACCACAGAAACGAAGATGTAGCGCCTGAAAAGTGTACAGAAAACATGTGGCACGAAAGATAACAAATCTGTGACAAGAAATACATCAGAAACGATTCGCAAAAATTAATGAACTGTGATGGGTGTCAATCGAGAATATAGGAAGCGATGTGAGACAACGATAAAGATAAAACACACTGTAATCAGGTTACCAGTAATACACAGCAGGGCGAAAAATTTCAAAGTCAGACGCACTTGCCAATGGTTTCCAGTATCTCTCAACGTACCAATTATGAGAGGTATCTCCTCTCCTTCCCAAGGCCTTTGGTTTGACAAAGATAATCAATTTAGAATTGGACAATTCATATACATATTTTTTAAAAAAATATCTTCTGTCTTTCGATTGAGGATGGGAAAGAGGGGCAAATTACAACGTTGTGAAGACTTCACTTTCAATGTCCGTTGTGAATACTTTACATTTCGTGTTTTGTATCACCCACCGACAATTATTTTCGTGCGAAACAGAAACTGCGCAGTCCTGAGAGTTTAGGGAGAAACCATTCCTACTGAATACTGATCGCCAGCTCTAATTTCTAGTCGCCAATGGTGACCAGAAATTTTGCGCCCTGATATACAGGTGCAAAATATTTCAATATAATACACCAAAACATACAACAGAAAAATCACACATAGTATGTCAAAATACGTACATTTCTCGCCCTAGCCGCACACTCGACATGACATATCAAGCCCGTTAGTCACTGGATGCTGTGCATGCTGTGGTTTACTCCCTACTGTACATTTGGTCCTTGTGCAGTCTTGTTATTGTTATACATTTGTTCATTTCATTGTCTTCTTGTTGTTCACCTCAACCGTAGGTTGGTGGGCAACATGGAAATATCAAAACTTTTCTCTCGCTTGGGAGAGCTGTTTTATACTTTGATAAGACCTCTTCTTCGTAACTGCATCTAGATATTCTATCCTTGGTCTTCCTCTTCCTGGTTTTCCTTCTGCCTTTCCCTCTGTCGACACAGTGATCCAATCGGAGTGCCGAATGAGATGGCCAAACATATTGTTTCTTCTTCTTTCTATTATCTTCATGATCTGTCGTCCTTCATTAGCTTCCTTTAGTAGGTCTTCATTCCTTTTCCTTTCGGTGCATGGTATGCGCAGCATTCTGCGCCAACGCCACATTTTAAATGCATCCAACTTGGATATTTCAGCTTTTCTCAATATCCACGTCTCTGATCCGTAAAGCGCCACGCTCCATACCAGTGTCTTAATAAATCGTTTACGAACGTCCAGCGACGTATTTCTTGATGTTAATAGTCCTCTTTTTCTATAGAATGCTTGTTTAGCCTGCGCTATTCTGGAACTTACGTCTTTTTCACTTCTTCCGTCTGAGGATATTAGACTTCCTCAATAGGGGAACGTTTAACAGTTGGTCGTTCAAGTTTGAAAGTGCTTCCTGCAAAGTCCTCATAGTTCTCCGCTATCAATGCTATGTCATCTGAGCGGTCACTGCTTGGTATATGTATCATACTTTTTTGATCCAAAATACGGACGCATCAAAGCCTTAAAATGACGACGCATCAAAGATACGGTGCCCAGACACAGAATAAATATTTTGAAATTTCTTACCTAAAAATCACCTTTTTAGGTTATCACTCAATTTTTTACTGTAACACTTAAAATACTATTGAAAACTAATATGTTTTCTTTTTTTTTTTTTCATTAACACACATATGATAAATCATGCAACTAAATTACGTATATTAAATCTAACCAAAAGAACCCTGGAATGGAAAAATGAGACAAAAGATAATCTACTTTATTAATAGTAACTAAAATATGTTATATGATGAAAACACAATTCTTTTCGCCAGAGATTTTAGCGATTCCAGACTCGGAAATTTTCGGGCAGCTCCAAAACTGCCAAATACGGATATTTTCCTATTTTATGTTTTGTACAATACGGACATACAGTAACACTAATTATACGTAGCGGATAAACAAGGCATTTCCGCACCAAGTGAATATCACAACGATGATTAGCGATCAAGGGCGCCAATCCCAGGGGGGCTGGGTCCCCCCAAAGCTCATGTGAGCTCCCGCATTGTAATTATGAATATACAATATTTAACATAATTTCAATGCAATTAGTCTTAAAAATCCTCATATATGCCTTCTGCATCTGAATGCCCCCTCCCCAAAATTTCCAGAGAAATCGACGCCCTTGTTAGCGATCCACGATTAGTCAGGGTACCAATTTTCATAAATATTTAGCTGTCACGTATCCCATACGTCCCGTGTGAGAGGACGCATTGACTAACATCTAACGGCGATTTTCTGAAACTCTACGCCATGTCCATTCAAACAACATTCATTTCCTTGCTGGCAATTCCCGTGTTCCGTAATTATTACCGTCCAAAATCAAGTAATTGTTTTTGAAACACGGTGTATTATTCAGGTTTGTAATTAAATTGTTAAAAAATAGCTATTCATCAAGTTACACATTTTGTTAACACTTAGCTTAACCAATTAAATATATCAGCAGTTAATATTTAAATTGATCACCGTTAAAGAAAATCGTAACGATTAAAAATTAATCATTACTTTCTTTTACAAAAGCCTTGTAAAATTACGTTTCCAAGTTTTATAATATTTTAATTTTATTGTTTGTCAATTATTATCATTCTTGTTTGATAGTAGCAACTTTTCATAATACTAAACTAATTTCCCCATTTCCTTTAATTAACTTTACCCATTAAATTTTTCATTAACTTTGACAACTCAAGACAATTCTCACTACATAGTAATTAACATTGTAAGTTTAAATTTTAATCAATTAATTTTGGGGTTAATTATATATAATTTCAATAAGTTAAATCTTTATTTGAGGAACAGATTTAATTATCACTTTGTGTTTTACTCTTGGAAAAGGAAGGCGGAAAAATATTTTATAAAGTAAAGTATGTAATTGCAATATATGACATCCATTGTATGTATGTGCTTAGCTGTGTGTTCTAAGTCATTAATTACATAAATAGGTTAAGCTCGTTATGCATACAGTGAACAGATATATTTTTACCCTTCCTACGAAGATCTATATATAAAACTACATAAACTTTCTATATATAAAACTACATGAACTGGCATAAAATAAAGGATTGCTTCCAGTTGACGTGGAAAGTTGAAATTTGGCACAATTGTAGATTTTTGGGACAGGAAAATTGACGAAAGTAAATATTTTTAATTTTCAGGGAGTATAAAGGAGCGATGAAGAAATTATCCATGTTATTTAAATGGGCTTTAAAAAAAAAAACGTATAATCTCATATTTTAGGTATTTGGAATTGGAATAAAAACTTGAAATTCGGTATGCTTGTACGTTTTCGATATCGTTACCTAAGTAAATCACTAAAAATAAAAAATCTAACTTTAGAGTGGTTTTATAGAGAACTGAAAAATCATTCCCATGTTATTATATGGGATATCTTCTACACCTCAAAATGTTTAGACACTTCTGGCAGGATCAGAACGATGAAATTTGGCATGATTGTAGCCTTCCGGTACTAACCCACAAGAAAATTGCCAAAAGTGATTATTTTTAGTTTTTAAAGGGTCTAATGGGGGAATGAAGAAATTCCCATGTTATTTAAATGGGTGTTATTTGGGATACAAAATCTTATCTTTTAGATAGTTGAAGTAGTAAAAGAAATTTGAAATTCCATACAATTGTGAGTTCGAAAGGTACGAGCTCTTAGGCCGAGCAAATGCGGGGGTCTGGGGGCGAAACCCCCAGCTAGCCGAAGGCTAGTCTATACATGAAGTGCTTCCAAATCATTAATTTCTGGAAGTTTTTGGATAACTAATTTTGCATTACGCAACTACGTCACGAACGGATTGACTGAGATTCAGCACAATGAAATACAGTAGACTTCCATTAGTCCGGCATCCAAAAATTCGGAACGCTCAATGATCTGGCACCGGCATAGTAAAGCTTTCTTTCTTCTTTATCCAATTTATTGTAAGCCTACAACACGATAGTAATTCTGTACCAGTCTCTATTCTTTAATATATAGAATTAAAATTAAGTTTTGACTGTGTTTGAATTTAAATTATCTTTTTTTTTTTTTTTTTTTTTTGTAAACAATATTTACTGTCAAACAATGTTATAGCTGCATTAGGATTAGGATTAGGAATTACATTTCTGGACGTAGCTAACAACTAGAACGTAGCTAACAACTTATAAGAACTGTGAAGTAAGAATTTATTTTATCTTAAGTGCTCTATGACTGACTTCAATACTTGAATTAAGGAGTTTGATGTAATAAGCGCGTAAGCGAGGTTACGCCCTTTTTGCATGAAACGCATTTGTGGCTTTTACCATGCTTGTTTAGCCTCCATTTCAATTCAATATCGGAATAAAATGCTGCATATTACATTGTTTTATGTAAGTATAAAACACTACTTAAATTTTCAACATCGTTTTTCTCCAACTGCACGTTTCAGACTTACGCCCTTATTGCATAAAACTCCTCAATTGAAATGTAACTATGGCGAAATTGTTCAATGGATTGGAACCAAGAACAAGCAGGGACTAGGCAATCTCTGTGAGTATTTCATTTCATCGTACCTAAGGTTAGTGTGGATAAAATTGGTTGTATACACAATACTAAGAATAGTACATGCAACACTACACAACACTACTTTCAGTTATTAACATTCATTAAATATTCACTTAAAACATTACGTTCTATTTTGTATGTGACTGCGAGATTATGACCTCAGGATTGTAATTCTGTGCCGCGGCATCCAAATGTTTGAGAAACACATACGGTAGATAGTCATTACTAGTGCAACTCACATTATGCTTTATTTTTTGCTAAATTATACTTTTTATTTTTTCCAAATAATGCTTTATTGTTAATTTCAATCATTGAGTATATTCAATCATCATAAATCATGTAAATTGTATAATTTTACTATAGATTAAATATTCTAAATATCTTGATTTATTTATTAATATTTTACGCAACCAGTTTGTTTCATATTTAATGAACTTTCTACTTAATGCACTTGTAAAGAGATATGGTAAGAAAAAGTATACCTATATGCGATTCTGTATTCAAAACATTCTTCATGAACATAGTCAAAGTGGTTGTCAGCCTCCTAGGATGTCTCTACTTCCGTCTTATTGTGTGTTATAGAAGAAAAATCTCGTTTAGTTCTTTACCAGGAGGTAATGTGCCTAAGATCGATGACACATTCCCGCGCTGGATGGCGATGTTGATACGTTGGAAAAGGAATGCAGTAGCTCGGGGTCACCAGTTTTGATTGCTATTCGATGACCAACTTCATTAATGAAATTAGATCCTTCGTGACCCCAAGACCCACTGGTTTCTATTGCTACTGTTACAAACCAATATTTGTCCAATAGGTTTGAGTATTTTAGTCTTTTGTCTGATTCTCTGTGAGCGGCGACGAGACCTGCCTGAATTGAAGAGTGGGATAAGTTGGAAGGAGCAAACGTATCGGAACATGTGAAATCCCAGACTAGTGCCTTTCCATTTTTCCACGGTACCAGAGTCATGCCATCAGGCCTTTTACCATCAGAGCGGCAACAAGCATTTGGTTCTTTTATTGAAGGAACTCCCGCTGAAACGAGGGCTCTACAAATAGTGTCGTTTACAATATGATGTCGAGCTTGTCTTCCCGCACTTTTTTTTACACGAAAGACCATGTAATCCTTTATTATCAACATATTGCTTGCAAGCAGGACAAAAGTGAGGCTCACAAATATTAGCACCTAAGCGCAGAGCTGTAGCAATACGAAAGCTCTCATTAGAAAGGTGTAGGCCGAGTGTGTGAGAAGGTAGGGCTTGAAGCCATGCTCCGTTTTTAGAGGAGGAGACAGCTAACAGCCTGGCTTTGTCATCTGGGTTATTGGTTGATGATAGGAGTGAAGATAAATGAAGCTTGACTATAGGTTCATCCCAAACAGACTGAACATGTCTTTTGTCGTTAGGTGGGGGATCCATTAGTGAAGCTCGTAGTAAATAATAAGCGGAGTGTGCAGAAAGCTTTGATAATTGAGAAAAGAAGAATTCTAATTTTGATATCTTGTCCAATAAAATTTTGCTCCTTGATTCGGTAGAGATGGCAGTCCCTAAAAGTTCCGCATTGGTAGGAGATAAGAGTTTGATACTAGGTGCTACTTCATTAAACCTTTCATAAAGGTAATGGATTTCATCAACTCTGGCGCTCAGAAAACTCACTTCACATTTGGCAGAGTTAAGAAACAATCCAATAGATGAAGCTTCTAGACGAATTTTATTAAAAGCGCATAATACTACGTCGATATTTCCAGCTATGGTACCGTCGTCTAAGTACCAGATATTTAAATCTGTGTTAATATCCTTAACAATGTGATGGATGGTTAGGGCGAACAGTGCTGGTCCAAGTAAATATAAACTCTTGGAAGTCATAGCTAATACCGGTAAATTTGGGAGTGGTAGCAACATTACTTTACAGATTTTACTTTGTTGCTCAAAATCGTTAAAGACCCGAAAGATATTGTCAAGCTGTCCGATGTTTATTTTGGAACAAATATGTTATAACTAATGTTTAAGAAAATATGTCGTACTTTTTATCATGTAACTTTAGTTTTGGTTAATGGTTGTCAAAATAAATACAAAGATTTTTTTTTTTGGTATATTTATGTCCTTTCTAAATATAAAAGGTCCTTGGAAATAAAAAGAATAAAACCTATATGCGATTTTGGGTTAAAATATGTCACTAAAACGCGCGCACAATTTGTTACCCCGTACACTTCTTTCTTAAAACAAGAGGAAAAAACAGAAAATGAAAAGGAGAAAAATGAACTGAAGAACGATTAGGATTTTTAAAAAAAGTAAAAAAGAACAATGTAAGGTAATACTACCATAAATAAAATAACAATTGTGAATTCTTGTAAAAGGCGACTAGTGCCTCCTTAGCTCAGCGGTTAGAGCACTGGTCTTGTAAACCAGCGGTCGGAGTTCAATTCTCCCAGGGGCCTACTGTTTTTCATTTTTTAACAACACACTTGATATCCCATGTGGAGTTGTATAGTTTGTTAAAAATTACACAATAAATTTCTAAAAGTATAATGGCAATGTAGATTGAATTCTATGGTGTTACGTCACTTCGTGAGGACAACAGTGATGTCGGAACAAACAACTTTTGTAAACAACGACTCTTTTCCCTTGATGCTTCTCATCTTATTTGACAAAATCGCACAGAGTATGCAACTTTACATTGCAAACGTTCAGGATAAAAGTAACAAAAATATTAAGTTCAATATAACCTTAATTCCGTATTATCATTTCTCGCTTAAGGAAAAACAAAAAATGTTCAAAGGTGAGCCCTAGTTCACATCAGAGGTAGGCCTAGCTAAGACTTTTTGGTTCCAGAACTACTTTTTATTTCAGAAAATACTATCGGTCTACCAATCTTAATATAGAACAGTGGTGTCCAATTATAAGAAACCCAAGCGCCATGGCTTATCGTTTTTACTAATAAGACGGACGGTAACAGCTTAAAAAAAAAAAAAAAAAAAAAAAAGCTACAACGTGTTGCGGTTCCCTAACAGAAACTTGGCCTCTACCTACAATCCAGAGTGCGAAAAAAAAGATAAAAAAAAAAAGACTGCCAACTTTAAAGAAAATAGATTTTGTTACATTACGGGTACTAAGAATGAATAGAAAATACTTAGGTTTAAACATTTTATAACGCAAAACATTTAATAATTAAATTAATTGCAGAATATAGAGGTTTTTACTTAAATCTATATTTATTCTTTCTTAAATGAAATGAAATGAAATTTTTGAGTTTTACGTCCCACGGTTATGCCGGTTAGGCTATAGGAGACGGTGATGATGAGTAATAAATGAAATGGGGGAATGAAGAAAGTGGGAGGAAACGGGAGAACCCCGAGGAAACCCACGCACACGGTGTTTGTCCACCACAAAGTTCACTTGGCGGTGGGTCGGATCGATCCCGGGACCCCAAGCACTAGAGGTGAACGCTCTACCACTGAGCCACCGCGCCCCCCATTATTCTTTCTTAACATATACAAAGTGAACAATGTGCTTTACTGCGATTTCTCACATTGGAATTGGTAGTGCAAGAACAGATCATCGCAAGCACTGGTCCCAAGCTGGAACGCTATAAAATCCCTTCTCGAGAGGCAGAAAATCGCATTTTCCATATGGATTTTCCACATTGTACTATTATTGTTAACAATAATAATAAAATGTCGAAATTTCTGGGTGAATTATCAATAATTTTGATCTAGAACGTTTATAAAATAAATGCACTGACTTGTACCATCACCTTATACTGAGCCAATGATGCTAGAAAAGTTTTATTCTCCATACATTTCGTATGGAATCTTTTCAAATTGATTGTTTCTCTATTGGTATAAAATATTTTACTTTCTTTCTTTCATTAGTTCATCCTTTTTTTTTTTTAATTTTTCAAATGTATGGTGAAAAATCCCATTTTTGTTGCCAACTCAACGAATATTCCCTTTATCCTATTCCCAATAATTAATCTCAAAACATCCCACAAAATGGGTTTATTTCCACGGGTTGGCACCACTGATCGCAAGCTTCACTCGTGACTTGAATATCGATTAGTAGACTCTTGTCGACAGAGTGGCCATCTCTGGTTTATATATTAATCGATAGATCATCTATCGAGCGGAACAAAATGAGTTGTTCGAGGGTATAATAATTGATAAAGTCACAGAAACTTGCACTGAATCATGTGAAAATACCAATATAAATAGTGAAGATCTTAGCATAGACCAGGCTGTTGAGTTGTTCATTCACTTTTATTATCAAACAATACTTTAAATGTGTATGTATATCTGTTGAAAAACTAATTTTTAAGAAGTTAAAAGAAAATGGCGTTCATTGCTAATAATTCTTAGCTTTTATTCTACTGGCACATTTATTTATTTATCACATTATTAAGTATTCTGTCTTTTCGCAGGTCCTGGGACTAATGAGGATTATGTTTTCAATTTTAGATTTGGGCCTGGAAATGTTTCTTCCACTTTGTCGATCTTTCTCTTCCTCTTTTAACTCCCAATATTTTCTCCTATCTTTCAAATCAACGATCAGCTGTGTTCTTCTTCCTATTTCTCTCTTTCGTTCCATCTTTCCTTCTATGGCGGCATGAAGAAGACAATTTTCCGCAAGATGTATCCAATCCAATTGGCCTTCCTACCAACGATGCTTGTTAGAAGTGTCCTCTTCTCTCCTATCCGTTTTAAAACATCTTCGTTTGTTGCTCTCTCTGTTCATTTTATCTTCTTCATTTTCCTCCAACTCCACATTTCGAAGCTCTCCAAATATTTCTTCTCTAACTTCCGTAACGTCTAAGTCTCTGAACCATATATTCCAATGCTTCATACATACTGTAGCACTTGACCAACTTCTTAAGTCCAATATTAAGGTTGCTACTTAAGAACAATCTTTTCTTTTTGAATGTTTCTTTGGCTATGGCTTTTTTTGGCCTGATCTGTGTCCTAATTTATTAATTTATATTTTAAAAAAGTCAATTGATTGACGAAATGGTAAAACAAAAAGTATAGTGTAAAGTAATTTCAGCATGAATAACAAAATGAAGAACAAGCATCGTCTCCTTAGTTCAGCGATTAGTAGTCTTTTTATCAAGAGGTGCAGGGTTCGATTACCTCAATTGGCTGTATTTTCTTCTGAACCCAAATCTCATACGATGAGAAAACACAGACATCCTTCGATTTTCCTTAATCTGTCATCGATCCTTTGATCGATTTTTCTTCATTTGTCATACTATGAACACCGCTGCCTTCAAAGGTTCCTTATATACTCTAATAGGGACGAATGCAGGGAGTGGATCTCGGGGGGTCCGACCCCCAAAATACCGACTTTTCTGTAAATGTAGTCTAATTTTAGGAGTAATTTTACAAATTTTAATATAATTTATTCTCATATTGAATTTGAACACCTCCGATAAGCTTTGTACCCCCCGAAATTTATTCCTGCGTACATCTCTGTACTCTACTATAACTGAACTGTGTTATATTACTAAATATTATTCACAAGTAGACATCGGATTTTTATGCAAATGTAAGCCTATATTTTGTTTGCTTATATGGATCTCTGTGAAACTCAGTACAGGTTCCTAACAACAATAACACTGCTCGAATTTGAAGTTTTATAATGCATATAAATGCATATTTTAAATGATAAAGCATATATCAGTGCTTAAGAACATATTCAGCATATTCTATAAGTTTTATTTCAGATGTAGGCCTATAGCACAGGCTTGTATCGAGGGGGGTCTAGGGGACCGGCCCCCCTACATTTTTGCTGGCCCCTCCTAAAATTTTCACGGTAGGCTTGCAAATGAACTATAATATAGAGATGAAATATAATATGGTGATGAAATATAATATGGTTGGATCGCCCCCCCCCTAACTTTAGGCGGGCCGCCACTACATTTTTTGGCTGGCTACAGGCCTGCTATAGCATGAAATAAATCCAATATTATGAATTTTCAATGCATTTACATGTCTATGAAACAAAATGGCTTTTTGCATCGGAGGATGGAAGAATGTTTCGGACAATCGTATCCACACCAATTCAGAAAAAAGAGACGCGAGAAATCTGTTCAGTGAATGCTTAGCTCTAGTTTATGAAGTTTGGGACGAGCTCCAGTCAGTTATTAGCAAATTCTACACTCTGCGTAAGAGCAATTGACGGATGTTATTGCCAGAACTCTGACTACAAAACAACTGAAGCCATTGAAAAATACCTTCAAGTAATAAATTTTAATTTGCCAGAAAATATAGGTACCGAACTTGCTTCTCTCCAAGGACACCCATGTTGTGGTTTCCACGGAAAGGGGGGGGGGGGGGCAAGTATAACCGACGTTTCAAAAATAGTTTCAAATTTTGCTTTAACTAAAGTAAAATTCTATTGGATTTTCGATATTCTGAAGTACAATTTCCTCTAGGGGGGAAAGCGCCCCACCTTTCCCCCCCTGATGGGCGTCCATGCTTCTCTATATAAATATTGTTCGATAACAGGCCATTTTCTGGCTAAAATTTCACAAACTGATGTCAAAATATGAAGAGAAGCATCTTGTGATACACTGCAAGTCTAATTGTGGGAAAGAGTAAATCCTTAAGAACAAAAACTTTATTTTATATTTTAAACTTCGTCACAACTTCGCTACATGTTTGAAAATGACCTCTTTTATTGTATTATTAGTGCATATTTTAACACATTTCACAGCATAGTTGCATGCATATTTCATGAATTTTAAGTGCAAAAAAATCCAATGTCTATTCATAAGATACAAACTAATAAGCAGATAATAATTAAAGGAGCAGTTCGACTTAAAAACAAGTTTGATGCAATAGAAAGAGAAACAAAAAATAAGAGACCCGTATTTTTTTATATCTTGATAGGCCGTCTCGTTCAGCTTCTACAGGCATTTGTTTTTGATGAATCGTAAATGATGACGTCATGGGTGGGATACGCGAGAAACACAATGTGAGTCAGCAACCACTTCCTTGTACGCAACTGTTAAACCTTTAATAGTGCATTGGATTTAATAGATTGTGTTTTGGATTTCTTAGCAGTCTTGCTCTTGTGTTGAATTCTTGAGAGAAGTTTTTGTTAGTTGTTTTTCTTATAGCATTAGTATAAAAAAAGAGTAGAGAGAGAGCAATAATTACGTTTGTTGTGCGAAACAGTGTTTCTTCCAGACATGTTTTCTTCCGGGTGGCACCGTCTCCCGGAGTTCTGAGAGATTCCTCCGGAGGAGACCAAAATAATACGTCTATAATGTAATAAATATAATAGTACTGTGTAAAAATTATGTGCCTCTTCGAATACTAAGTGTCCCAAACACTAGTGTGAAGTAGAAAACACGTGTTACTACAGCGCGTGCTGTGTCTGTGAAGTGAAGTAGAAATGCCTAACACCTGCTGTGTTTTCGATTGTAATTCTTGTGCAATTGAAGCTGAGGACGTAAAGTATCTTTTCTTACGTTTCTAAGTCGTGAGAAATCACCAGATCAATATAAATTATGGCCCAAGAAAATCAATGGGAAAAAATGTACCAAATAAAATCACTCGTGTTCCAAACATCTTGAAGAGCCTGCCTTCGAGAAGTCAAGTTTACTGAAAGAAAAGTTAATGCCAGTGGCGGATCTAGGCTGGGGCCGGGGGCCTAGACCCCCCAGTTTTTGAGTGACAAAATTGATTTTAGCTATTGTTTAGATATTTTTGAAAGTTTATAGTAAACATGATATACCTATCATAGTCTGGGTTCTGACTCCCCCCTGAGATTTTACCGTCTAGATCCACTTCTGGCTAATGCCAGGAGAATTATTTACACGCAAACTGAGGAAGAATGCTGTTCCAAGTATATTATTGAAAGGTTTAAAATCCGAGCCATTGAACAAGCACTGATCTATGTCCAGTTACCAACGTACAAATATCGTACAAGACGCAATCGACGGTTGTAGTCAAGACGAGGCATTAGAGGGTAATAGAGACGATGTCATTCATGATTCTGAAGATACTGCTTTAGAAATAAGCTATACAAAGTGAATTATGGAGTGAAACATACCGGCTTGTAGAAGGAATCAGTGACGATGACTGTTCCTCAAGACATTGATCCATCGTTTAATTTCTCTGTATCATGTGACAATGTTGATGAAACGGGTGATGAGAGTTGTTCCGCGGACAGCTATGAGAATAAAAGAAATTTAACCGGTGAAGTGTTTTTCGTATTCTGGCAAACTTTACAGATGTTATTTCATGTTTGCCTCATATGTTGCGCTCCTGTACATACCTTGAAGCACAAAATTATAGGGTCAGCGTTAAAAATTGCAACAAAACGTGAAAATGAACATACTTATGTTTGGGAATCGGAAGAATGATTAAAGAAAAGGTACTTAGGTGTTGCAGCAATCTCGTCCGCCATCTATTTACATATTGGTTTCGATTTTTTTTTTTTAACGCTCAACTCATGCTTTATAGGATACGTTTTACAATATTATAAAAACGTTTGTACAGCCCACCATCAGATATCATTTTCTACATGCAGATGATATTTGTAAGTCTTTGCAATCAGTTCTGGAAAAGGAAACGGCACTTAGAACGTGCCACCGCACCTCTCACAAACGAAATGCTTGGCACTGTGTAGTTTGTAAGCCTGCTCTTGCTCCTTGCCCACCTATGACGTCATCACAAAATCTTTCTTCCTCTGTTACTCGCTAATGACTGAGCGTATCGCGATCAAACAAACACCATTCCTTTTAAAATTTTCAACTCTACAAATGGAAATAAATTGTAAAAATGCATTTCTAAGTCGAACTGCTCCTTTAACTACTGCATCCTAAATTTTAATGTTACAATATACACAGGGCGGGGTCTAACATATGTGCAACACGTGCATTTGCACGGCGCGGGAAGTTTCGAGAGAGTAAAATTTAGCATAACTATGCTATTGTTTAAAATAAATATTTCTTGTTGAGACAGAATTCATAATGATGGTAGTAAAATTTATTAACCTGACCTTCTATTGAATATCACATTTATAAACCATGTTTAGGTCGAATTAGTTTAAGGTCATATGATCAGTGTTAAGGCAAATGGTCAAACAAATTCAGGCATGAATTGCTTGATTGTTGTCAAATAAAAGAATTCAATTCTCGAACAAGTAGAAAACACTGTTATCCATTAAGTTAGTTATCACAGTTTTGATATGAAAACTAGTCTTGTCTGTCACAAACAAGCTCCTTATCACTGAGGGTGAAAACAAGATTAAAAAAAGAAAAAAACAGACGTAGAAGGAAAATCAAGAAATCAGGATAAAAGAACTAGTTGCACTGGAATTGTAACTGGTATATTGAGATTGAAGCTCGATATTGAATTCTATAAAAAGGATTATCATCTTTCTTCTGTAGGCGTGTTTGCTTTCTCTTTCAATAACATAATATATTAATATTTAAAGAAAAAACAGACGCAACGAGATTGTATTTGTAGTGTTTAGGCCTTTCTGAGTGCGAGTGCACTTTCCTCCCTTCCATTCTTCATTATAGCATACTTAAAATTGTGGCTTTTAAGATCTTCCTTTCTGGAGAAAGGGTTGCGGCAAATGATGCTATTGCACGGGGTGGTAAATTGCCTGGGGCCGGCCCTGATATACAATAGTTTTTGCTTCAAAATTAATTTATTTTGTGTACGTTAGACATGTTTTCAAAGAAACGATGGTTGCAAACATAGACAAGTTTCTCTATATATGAAATTGCTACACGGTTGTTTTCTACTCCATTCACAAGGGTCAAACATATATAACACAAAAGAAAAAGGTTAACTTTCCGTTTTTTATATATATAGGCCTATATATATACAAAAAAAACATCGGAACTTTCACCTACGCGCGCATTAAGTATACATTCATACATAGTCTATGCATGCATAAATGTATTACAATTTGCTCACTTCCCGCACACGAATTGTGTCGACCAGGTCATAACCTATCCAGAGTGAGTGCCAGGATTACAAGAAGAAACAATCCAGAGCAGGTTCGTTGCCAATGGCAAAGCCATTTCTCCACCATCTTCCTATCTTGGAAAAAGATTCATTTTAGGCGCTACAAAAACCTGAGAAACTAGATACCACATGTAAGTTGTATCAGCGTTGCCAGACATAAAATAAAGTTAGCATTCTTGAATAAAAATAAAAATAAATGGAGATGACAATTAATAATCTTTTTCCAGGCATACTTCCAGAAGGTCTTTTCCCACTCCCACCTCCTCGGAAAGACCAACAGCTCCTCCCTCGGAGCTAAGATAATTTAAATTACGATTATAAATGTCACTCTTGTGCAAGATACATTGGCTTCAGCAAATAGTGTCCTAATACAGCCTCCTCACATCTTTATTTTTCTCCTCTCTGGACAAAATTTTCTGCAAGAAAACCTGATTCTTGAACTACTGGGAGACATGAACGGAGTTAAGAATTGTCTTCTAGGGAGGGGAAGACCTTTTGGTCGGTTTCGAGCCTGTGGAATACTTCCTAAACGAGTGTAAAGTTAATATGAATATTTTTATTTTTTGTCAAAAAGTTGGAAGGACAATGACCCCCTCATAGCTCCGCCCATGCTGGGAGGACTTGCTATAAACTAAGAAGTTCCAGGTACCACAGTGCTCGGCTGACCACTTCCGTTGCTATTATCAGTTTTAATACTGTCCATCAACTGTAGCCTCCTTCACTCTTCCTGCTCTTTCTTACTACTGTACCTTCTAGCATGTCTCACATGATACGGTTTCTTCTCAATAATGTCCCAACCAGCTAATTAATGGAAAGATTTATAACATTTTCTATTTTCCACAGACAAAATCAAAACTAAGCACTGTTGATTCCACTACATAACACCGAAATTCAAACAAAACACTATTTAGTATTATCAGAATTGTTGTTTTTAGGGGGGGGGGTCAGTGGATCAGTGGTAGAGTGTTCACTTTCGATACATGAGGTCCTTGGTCCCAGCTCGCGCCAAGTGAACTTTGTAGTGGACAAACGGGTTGTGTGTGTGGGTTTCCTCGGGATTCTCCTGTTTCCTTCCACTTTCTTCATTCCACCATCATCACTGTCTCCTTCGGCATAGCCGGCATAATCAGTGGACGTAAAACTTAAAAATTTCATTTTCAAAACTGTTTTTGCTTATTCTGGATCTTGCGACTTCTTATTAAATTTTCTTAGTAGTCGATTTTAGTTCTGTTGAAAGTAGTTTCCTTTTCCCAATGCTTTTCTTATACTATCTTTTAATATGTTTTCAACCTGTCGAAAATTTGTTTATTACAAATAATTTCCTTTATGTCCAATTCCTTGAGTCTGTTTGTTTCAATTTTAATTTCTTCCGATTCTATAAAGTTATCACAATACTGTCAAAATATATCTATAAAGTTATCACAATACCCAGAATATATTTTGGGTCCTGAGCTCTCCTCACTTACACGTGTCGTTATTATCGACATTTATGTTAACCTTTTAATAACTGGGACTTAAAGGAGTCATGCTCCGAAAGATTTTCTACCAAACTCCCCTGAAAACATTTTACGAGTCTATTTCTTAAACTCGTATTCAAAGACCAGATGGCTAACACAAATAGTAAATTAGGTCATCTCATTCGAGATGGCGAAATTGAACAGAATGAGTTTTCTCAGTAAGTATAACTTTACGTAGTCCCTTTAATAGCCGTAAATAAGGTACACGTGCGTTCCGTTTAAATAGGATTGTTTCAGTTTAAGACTTTTGTCTCGACTTTCAAACAGCTTCCTCTCTGCTGGTCTAGTGACTAGCGCACTCGCCTTTGGTGCACGTTGTCCTGGCTGATTCCCGTTAGGAGGAGAATTTTAATATTGAAACGCATTACAGTGAGCCGAATTCCAGTTCAAACTGTAGATCTGCGTCTCATGCAGTTAAACTTCAACAATCACAGCTATTTTCAAATAAATAACAACTGGATATATACTATGAAAAGTTACATGGCGAAAAAGTGCGACTGGACGAAGACTGTAACGAAGATTTCCAGATTACTGTGATGAAATGCTAACCAGTATGCTACCCTATCCTGCTCCCAGAATTATTTCTCGATATTTAATTAAATTTACACCTATAGAGGATAAGATAAGAAGTCAGGTGCACACCCAGAAATTTTTGTTGGGGGGGGGGGGGGGGTCCAAGCTTCGGGTGTGTTCAATACTACAAACAACTACGTCTATGTAGTATCAAATGGGTAGTATTCTGCACCCGAAAAGACTACAAGTAATTGAAAAAAATCCACTTATATTTTCAGAAAAAAATACAGACTACATTGTTTTTATAAAAGATAGAATACAGATGAAGTGTAACATCAAATTTTCATGCTAGATCAATCATTTCCCTACTAAATAAATATTGCTTTATTGAGGAAACGTACGTTGAGTTACAAAGTTTTGGGAGGGGTCCGGGCCCAGTGGACCCTTCCATGGGTACGTCTCTGGGAAAAAAAATCGGTTGAAGCCTCTGTTTCTCACAAACTATCATACATAAGTTGATAATTAATATATAGACAACGGATAGTTGAATACAGAGTTTCTGGTCTGAATGGTTGAACAACGACCTCACGAATAGAAATATGAGATTGGTTTTGGTGTAATTGTTAGTGCTATGGTCTGGTAAGTAGGAGACTCGCTTTCGATTCCCGGGCCATCCGCTAACCTCACTTTCATGGAATCGAAGTCTTGCTCAGGGAATAGTCTCTTTTTTTGTTTCGCTCTCTTGCAAGACGACAGTGCACAGTACAGTTTAATGACACACGCACCCCAAATTATGATTTAACATTTAAACTATTTTTTTTTTTAATTTAATTGTAATATATCTTTCAAAGATAAGACATACTCAGTGAATAGACGATATCGAGCTGAACAGGATGAGATATATTTGACGGTAAATTTTCATGCGTAGTTTTTGAGAAAATCGACAAAATTTAATTTTTATGGTCCTAAAATCTTTGTCGTTCGTTCCTAATAATAATTAATAGCTTTTGTTCTGTTGGAACAGATTATTATTGTAAAAGAAACCCACTATTAACTAGCAAATTGTATATATATATATATAAATATATATATATATATATATATATATATATATATATATATATATATATATATATATATATATATATATATATATATTGCTATTTCCTACCAGCCATAAATATACAGGGCCGACTCTACGGTAGTGCAACACATTCACTTGCACGGGTCGGCAAAATCTGTCACAACTCCTATATTATTTAAAATAAAGTTCTTGTTGGAAACAGACTTCAGGGTGATAATAGTTAAATTTACAAAGCTGACCTTCTATTTGAATACTACATTCATAAATCATATTTAGGTTGCATTAGTTTAAGGTCACATGGACAGTACTAAAACAAATGATCAAACGAATCCCAGCATAAATTGCTTGATTGTTGTCATATACAAGAACTGAATTCTCGAATAGTAGCAAACACCTGTTACTATTTACTTACTTCTCACAGTTCGATACGAAAACTAGTCTTGTCTTTGTCAGAAACAAGTTCCTTATCATTGAAGGTGGGAGCAAGTTTTTTAAAAAAAAAAAAAAAAATTTTAACAGACGTAGAAAGAAAACCAAGAAATAAAGAAGAAAAAGGCTGGTTGTACTGGATATGTTGAGAATGAAGCTCGATATTAAATTCTATAGAAACGATTACCATCTTTCTTCTGCAGGTGTGTTTGCTTTATCTTTCACTTACATAATAGATTATTATTTAAAGAAACAAGTAGACACAAAGAGATCGTATTTGTAGTGTTTAGGTCTTTCTGAGTGCGAGTAGTTCTTCCTTTTCCTTCGTTGTCTATGATTGGGTAGCACACTTATACTCGTGGCTTTTAAGATTTGTTCTTTCTGGACCTAGGAGGGGGGACGACAAGTGATGCTATTGTACGGAGTGTCTAATTTGCCTCGGACCGACCCTGCACATATGCTCCTAACATGTAAGAGCGGTGTAGATACTACTTGCAGATTAAAAAAAAAGAAAAATCAACAATAAAATTATTAGAAGTATCTGGAAACACTGTGGAAGACCTGTGCGAGCTGATAAGATATTTCATGTTGTCTTCGTTTTGCATATCAAGAAGACATGACTGTCGTCCGCCCCCTCTTGCCGGGTGAAAGTTAAAAACGAGATCGGCGTATGCTAATTTTCTCCCTCCAGTCACACACACACAGAGAGAGGGTCTATATAGCCTATAGCCGGTAGCTTGATAGCAGTGTATGCTGGGTATTCAATGAGCTTTCAAGCTAAACATGCGATCAGGGCAAGTTACATATAACACTCTATTTCTCTGTCCTGATGACAACATACATGCTTTTGGTGATGAATTAATTGTATATCACGCGAGGAATATGCTCCAAGGCAAGAATGCAGGAAGAGCATTTATGTGCATGTTTATTCCTGTTGTGGTTAATCTTAATGTTCTTTTTATTTCTCTTGTGGTTAATGTTCCGTTTATTTCAACTATCAATTGATCCACTTAAATAATAAAAATACGCGTTACCCCATTAACTTTCTCGCTCTATTTTTTATATTATAAATTAGCAGAATAGCCGCTATTTGCATGGAGAGAATACATTTCATTTTGGACATACAGTAAATGGGTGAATTTGGATTTAAATTGCATCGGAAGTATCACTGTTCGTCTAAGCGACCCTGGAAACTATGGATTCGACATTAATATCGGCCATTTTCAATCATTTTTAAATACCTTCTCCTCCTCTAACTTGCACCGTTAAAGTGAAATGATAAAAGCTATCCCAAGCCCGAACTTCATCTGTGTTGAAAATTTGATCGAGATCGGTCTCGTGGTTCAATAGTTATTAAGTTTATTTATTTTTATGTCTCCCCCTCCCCTATTTTGTACCGTTAAAGTAAAATGATGAAAACTATCCCAGGCCCGAACTTCATCTAATTATGTTGACAATTTGATCGAGATCGGTCGGATGGTTCAAGCGGTACGAAGTCACAAACATAGTGACTATCGTTTTTATATACAGGGTGTTTCAAAACAACACCGACAACGTTTGGGAGGTGATTCCTGACACCAAGATAAGTCAAAAAGTATAGACCAACCTGGGTGCACAAATGCTTCCTTTCGGAGTTATAGGTTGCCGAAAACATCAAAAATTGAACTTTAAAGGTACATAGAACCAAAACAATGGGACCTACCGTAGTCAGGTCAAGACTTCACTTAGGAAGTAATATGTACCCTATCCAAATATCGATGTTTCAGAATTCTGCGGTACTTCTGCAACAATTTTTATAGAGGTAGTTGGTACTTCAAATCATATGCCTGTAGCCAAACCACTCTTTAAAAATTGTTGCGTGAATACCTTAGGATTCTGAAACATGGATTTTTAAATAGGGCACATATTAGTTCCTAAGTGAAGTCTTGACTCGACTACGGTATTTCCCATAGTTTTTCAGCTATGGACCTTTAAAGTTAATTTTTCCATGTTTTCGGCAGCCTATAACTCCGAAACGAAGCACTTGTGCACCAGGTTGGTCTATATTTCTTGTCTTATCTTGGTGTCAGGCATCACCTCCCAAACGTTGTCGGTGTTGTTTTGAAACACCCTGTATATAAAAACGATAGTCGCTATGTTTGGGACTTCGTATCGCTTGAACCATCCGACCGATCTCGATCAAATTTTCAACATAGATGAAGTTCGGGCCTGGGATAGTTTTCATCATTTTACGGTACAAAATAAGGGAGGGGAAGACATAAAAATAAATAAACTTAATAACTATTGAACCACGAGACCGATCTCGATCAAATTTTCATGGAGCAGGTCCTAACTAGAACGTGTTTTTGGCAGAACAGTCAAGATGCAGGCATTGGTCAGCAATGATAATTTGCACAATGTTTTCTACGTATACCATAAACATCATACAATTGTTTCGTTTATTATGGCTCCCGCCCTATTGTACCGTGTTTTGCGAATCACAAACACCACATCAGAGAATGATGCAATTATGCTATACAACCTCACCACGAAAAGAAAGAAAAAAATATAAATTGCAAAGTAAATGCTAAATCGCTAAAATATCATACTTTTCGTTGTTCGTGACCCAAGAATAATGTTACAAATTAAGTTCTGAAATTTCAAGACTCTCTTTCCAGCTTTAGGCGTGTTTGGCACCTGTCTGTCTGTTGCACATAATTTGGATTCCTCGCAGTGACTGACAACATTGTAATAAAGCATTATACTATACCATACTGTAATAAATCATGTGTTGATACATATAAGTTTTCACACTTTGTTTATATTAGTATTCCGCCCACTTTTATTTTTTCTTTCTTTATGGCGATAATTCTTTAGGTTTCACTTTCAACGCCTCTCAGGACTTAGGCAGACACCAACTCCGCCCAAAATATTACGTTTCTTCGAAACCTGTCATTAGACTATGTGAAATGAACCATCTTTACGGTCAACTTGAATTTCCGGTTTTTAGATAAAGATAATGTTGATACAAAACCACGACAAAAATAGTTCAAATGTGTCTTTAACGTTTTCGAGAAAAGAAATTTCTCTATAGTACTACGTTCAACTGAATCCAAGACTTCAATTACTAAAAGGACGCGTTAATTGGGATATACTGACCACATGCCCAATTACTTTTCAACCGTGCTCGGAGATATAAAATAAATAAATATCTACTTCAACCTCACAGCACTTTCATGCTTCCTCAACTTCAGTCAATCTGACATTGAGTGAGTGACGCCTCAGGATCGACGTTTTAAGGCCTAACATTTGAAGAAATTCTCTAGGAAATAATTTGATTATCTACAAAGGTAACACAAAAAAGTTGAATATACACTCATGGAAGGCAGCATGAAAGAAAAAACGTAATAATAACATAGGTATTAAGTAGATTGGAGTGCAATCATATTTAAACATAAAATGCGAATGATTTTAAAGCGTAAAATTTTCCGTGAATGTGTTCTCCCTGCTTTGACATTAGATCAGAGACGTGCATATGAACAGAATCACAAGGTCCCGGATTTGATTCCCAGTGAGGGCACTCGGTCGAAAAAGTGTAACAGCTTTTTCAGGCCAGCCACTCTGAATGACGTTTTCCTGGGTTTTCTTCATTACCAGGCAAATGCCGGGGTGGTACCTAACTTATAGGTTGCAGGCCACTTCCTTCCTTCTTAGTCCGTTTTTCCTTCCATTTCCCCGGATAGTGTGCTCGGCAAGGAACGTCATCCCTCAAACGTGACGGGCTAAATGGCCTTAGATGCCGAAACCCAGAAATCTAAATCCTAAATCCTAGTGAACAGAATCACACTTGAACATTGTGCAGACTACACAACGAAGGATGAAAAAAAAAAAAAAGTATGGTATGAATCAACCGCTAAGATAAAATAAAAGTCACACAGATGAAAGAAATGATTTCAGTTTAACGTCTTACGATTATGCCCTTAGGCTAAGAAAGACGGATGATTAAGGTAAGTGAATGATAATAGAATAATTGGTGGAATGAGAATGTGGAAGGGATATTCTCGACCACGAACATACTTGGCCGGGGATGGAACCAAGGACTACACACACCACAGATAAGCGCTCTGCCACTTTTTTAAATACTAATTTACAGAACGATTCTCCCATTAACTCATAAGGGCAGGGACACGTACACACAAACATCAAGAAAAGTTAAAATTCCAAAGACTCTCCCACCGAGAATCTAGACCACGTACACCAAAGGCAGAAGCGCTAGCCACTAGACTAGTCCGGAGAGCACCATTGAGCTACCGTGCTTTCACGTGGATGAAACACATGAGAGGAGAAACGAATATTATAAAAACAAAGGCATTGAAGCATTGAAGTGGTGGTGAGTTAAACATAGTGCAAGAAGAAAAACTGGGGCAGTCACTCCAGGTCCCGTCCAGTAAGAGGATAGAGTTAGGTTCTTCAGGAAAAGTAACACGTTTACTGTTTCTGATTCATTTCTGAGACTCAAAATATTTAGAGATATTAAACCGTCATTTTATGTCCTTTTTTTTTTCAACTGTATGTTACTAATGTCGCGATGTGCACTCATTACATCAACAATAACAACATTAAAGATTACTCTGTGGTTTACAAATGAAATTAAATCTTTCAGTTTTACGTCCCACGTTGTGCAGGCTAGGCTGAAGGAAAAGGTGATGATGAGAAATAATTATTCATTATTAATGCAATGGTGGAATGAAGAAAGTGGGAGGAAACGGGAGAACACAGAGGAAACGCAAACAAAACGGTGTTTGTCCACCACAAAGTTCACTTGGCGCGAGCTGGGATTAAACCAGGTACCCCACGCACCAGACGTGAACGCTCTACCACTGAGCCACCGCGGCCCTCTGTGGTTTACATCACTGACATGAAAAAGTCAAAGTTGGCGCAAAATTATTTATTCATGCTAAATATGTAATACTCCCCTACAACATTGGCCCCGCAATATACTTTCGCCCCAAAGCCCCGCAAATAGGTGGAACGGCCCTGGATAAGAAATTAACTAGCGCATTTATCTTGATATAAAATAATAAATAAATAAATGAAAAGGCACACATGTAACGTAATACTTAGCAATCATGTGAGCCACAAATCGTGATATTGCACATCAATGACGACAATCACGACCAAATCAGCAACTTTCTCTGAGTTGATTCCAAATTCTTTCCACAAGAATGAGAAAGTAAAGAAACCTCACAGGAAGTCTTATGAAAGATGATGATCAGAGAGAAGGCAGAGGCATAAACAAGAGAGAGAAAAAAAGTTATCCATTCTGTTGAGGAGG
Source organism: Thermobia domestica (assembly GCF_964235325.1). Lineage (NCBI taxonomy): Eukaryota > Metazoa > Arthropoda > Insecta > Zygentoma > Lepismatidae > Thermobia > Thermobia domestica. The sequence continues at coordinate 158,402,607 of NC_137468.1, forward strand.
AGGCTTCTTCTCCTTTTGCAAGCATCTCATCTACGTATGTTACCTGTCATTTTTCGGACGCATTGTCTCTGTTCACATCACACTGCTGAATAGCTTCATGTCATCCTCCGAGTCGCGTCGTGGCGGAAGACTTTACATTACGATGTCTGCAATGATTGTTGCAGCAGATCTCACGCTGACGGCTACCAGTGTTACAGACCACGAAGCTTATGTTATCGTTTCTTCAAATCACCAGTTGTTACTCATTCATCTCTGCTTCTCGCTCTTGTTTTGGAAGATTGTAATTCACAACGAGAGCAGGAAGAATATCAAACACTAACCTGGATATTCTTTCTTCCGCCTTAGATCTTCCAGTTAAAGATAAAATAACAATAATAATAATGTTCTAAAAAACGTGTTTGGTCGTTTATAATTTCGTGGCTTATTCATCTTCTGTCAAGGAACACATTTTAAATACGAGGTGTGATCAGAAAGTAAGGTTACAAAGCCTGTAGAGAAAAGTGTATTTAAGATTTCATACATCCAATGCAGCCAACAGATAGTGCGTACATTAGGTCATTCTTCGACATTGTCTCCATATTGGTTGAGCCACTTGTCGCATCGTGGGATGACTTTGAAGATGCCCTCCTGGTAAAAATCCTGTCCTTGTGTTGGTTGGACAGACTGCGTGGAACCCTCGGGATCGAACTTTCCGGTACTGCACAATATGACGAATACTTCCGAACGACATTCCCAATTCTGCCATCAGATCTCGTAACGTGATTCTCCTGCTGTCCTGAATCAGCTTCTCCACGCGAGTTGTGTTCGAGTCTGTTGATGCCGTGCTGGGTCAGCCAGTGCGCTCCTCGTCGGTGACGTTTTCTCTACCAGCCGCAAACTCCCGACACCATTGTGCGTCATGCTGACAAGACATTACAGTCTCTCTGTAAACCTGTACCAGCTGCCGGTGAATTTCATTTGCGGTTACATGGTTCACCCACAGAAATCGAATAAGTGACCGAACTTCTTCACGAGACCAGTTTTCCAAATAGGTCGCCATTTGTGTTTACCTACAAATAGCGCCGTAGGTGGCTGAAACTCTGCACAGTTGCCAACTCCATCTATTAAAATCACCGCATACTACCCTTTCCTCTATAACAGACGCATATTTTTAAATCCAGCTCGACCCTAGCCATAGGAGGTAAATACACGGTTCTGATTGGTTGAAGTTATCCGTTTCTCGCCACGTAGCATATATATAAAAGAAATCAAACGCGTGCTGCTGTCGGTCCTCGTGGCCGACCGTGCTAACGCAACACAGTAGTAATAATAATAGTTTTTGGCGTGGGTTTAAACCCGCCCCAACGAAAGCTTTTATTTTTTTTATTTTAATAACACTTTTTTCATTTAAACAAGATGAAAATAATATTCAAAAAATGTATTTACTTACGTTACAAGTGCAGTTTAGCTATACGGATCCATAGTATAAGTAGTAGTATTGGTGGTAGTAGTAGTAGTAGAAACAGGTTAGAAGCCTCGCAGGGCTCGTTTTGTTCCATTTTGACCCCCATGATATAAATTTAACCTCAGCTGCTTCTTCAATTTCAACAAAGTGACAATTTTCTTCTATTACTATAGTACACAATACATACACCAAAAGATTTGAACAATCGCAAACTGCAACTAATCAGAAACGTGTACTTAGTTCCTATGGCTAGGTCAGAGCGTGAAAAAAATATCCATAACGGACGAAAGTCCTGAAATGTCGGCCTTTTAACCTTAGTTTCTGATCCTTAGTTCTCTAAAATAATCTTATTGCAGTCGAGGAACTCTTATATTATGAGCCCTTGGTGGAGAACACGTGGCTCAATGATAGAGCGCTTATCTCTGGTGGAAGAGGTTTCTGGTTCAATCCCAAACTATATGAAATTGTGGTGTACAACGACGTACAAGTGGATCTTTCTCGGTTCCCTTTTGCATGCTCATTCCCCCAATCCCTTCACACTCGTTTACTTTAATCAATCATCCGTCTTCTGTAGCCCAAACAGTGGCGGATCTAAACTGGGTCCGGAGGGCTTAGGTCCCCAGTTTTTGATTGACAAAAATAATTTAAGTTATGATTTATATATTTTTTGAAAGTTTATAGTAAACGTATGATATACACTACCTATCATAGTCTGGGTTTTGGCTGGCCCCCTCAGATTTTACTTTCTAGATCCGCCGAATAGATGTTTGGCTACTGAGAATTTTTCGCCGAGTACTTGGTGCGGAATAGCATAAGCGTACGAAAACAAAATCATTATATAGCTACATTCTTCGTTTTCGATGGAATCAAATGTTAGTTTCTTCAAAAAATGGAATTGTATGAGCGACGTTACATTTCACAATGCGTCGTTACATTTAAGAGAATAATCTATTTATTTGTATTTTTTTTCGGGCAACTCAGGGTACTTGGTGTAGATTAAAAATAGTTGTACCAATACAAAATAATTACATACACTCTACCTTTTCAACATTTTTTTCTTTCTACTTACAAACGACGTTGCATCCGCGGTGCAAGTTTACTTTCGGAGGCCATATTTATAAAAATAGCTATAAATACAGCGTTTTCTGTTCAAATTTCGAGACAACCGTAGTAGAGATTGCGTGGGTCAATGAAAACTTGACCTATGACCCACCGTGACCTACCACCTACCATGACCCTCAATCCACAATAATTTACTCTGACCCACCACCCACCATGATAACCATTCTAACCCACTTTGACCCACTCCGACCCATTACCCACCAAAACCAATCGTCATCAACTTTGACACGTGATCCACGCCCTTCTCTCCACTAACTAAAGAGTTTACACTTGTAATGAAACAAGACTGTGAAATTATCACTAATCGGAGTTTGAATTTCTAGGGTGAATCGCTCAAGCACCGCTCCCTTACAATACCAGTGTATCTGACCTTTACCATATAAAATGGTTAAGTGTTTGTCATTGGCCATATTACGATGAATTTCAATTTAATTATTATATCTAATTATTTCGTTGTTGAATTACAAATACTTTTCAGTTTAAAATGAATTAAATTTGAACGTCTCAAATCAAGGTGTGTAAGTACACCGACGCAAAACAAAAGTGTAAAATTCATAAATAAATAAATAAATAAATAAATAAATAAATAGAAACAAATGAAAAAGAAAGAAAAAAAATGAAAGCTTGAAAGTAAATCGTATATAAATTCATCAGTGTTGAAAAGATGCTGTTTACAATGCACTAAACAAAGCGGGTCACGTCGTATTGACCCACGACCCACTCACGAATCTTGACCTACTTGACCCACTACATCTCTGAACCCTATGCTATTTGGAGTTTATTCGGGTAACGCCAGGTACTTCAGTTGCTAGTTAATATCCAAAATTGGTATTTGCTCTCTTACTGTCTGAAACACTCCTCATTCGTTTTCCTTCCAACCAGCTAATTTTCTCCAATCTTCTCCATACCCATATTTTAAAAGTAATTAATTTTCATTGCTTTTGTGTAGTAGTATGTACGTTTGAGGCGCATATAGTACAATAATACACAAAAAATCATAAGTATTTTCCCTATGTAAAGACCCACAAACATTTCTTCCTCCAGTGATTATTTTCCTATTGCTATCCTTGCTTCTTTTTCACGTCCACTCTTCGTGTCTTTATTAATAATACTGTGATACCGAACAGAAAACTAACTAGATACTGACATGGAAACCTATCCAAGTGTAACTCTGACTTCGAGTCGAGACTATGACCGTTGGATACCTCGTCCCAAAAGAACATAACACGAAAAGGGATACAACCTCGATCTCAACCGTTGCGGAGATATAAGCGTGAAAGATTAGAAATTGAGCTCCATAATATACATTACAAAGTCAGATTCCGAGTTAGATTTTTAGGAAACAGTCGGGCAAGGAAACTCAGCGAATACATTCAAATTAGTGTGGGATCCCAGCACCTTTTGAATGAAAAAATTGTGTCCCCGGGGCACTCGCAGGGTTCCAGACGGGGTCCAACTCAAACTTTGCAAATGGAACCAGGAGTCAAGTAGCATATTATATGAAAGTTATTGTTCAATAAAAGAAGACAGAACAAATCTCAACTCTCTACGATAACCCTGTGCAAACGGGCAACTGGTCAAAATGTCAATATAGCCTATATCAGAAAATCTATGGCCACACTTCTAAATCCGTTAAGTTCGCCGATGAAGTGGGTTTTGCAATGGAATTCATGTCTACTCATATGCTAGTCGATATTGACGAGAACAAAACCTATCTATGCGTGGTCAACAAAAACAGGTGTATCCACACATATCATATACAAAAATGCCATCCATAACCACAACAGGCGACTTGCTTAGCCCACTATTTGTATGTTTACAAGAAACAACGGATAATGAATTCGGACCTCGTATTGTTGAGCAATTGAGCGGCAATCTACCACGGAATCTATACGTCACGTGTAGTAAATCAGAAAGATGCCCCGAGCCCTCGTACAGGATTCGGTAAACAACTTCGTGAAGGCAACGATACTCACCGAAGGTAAAACATTGGTTATATTAGACTGCTGGTGTGGGTAAAACACCTTGTGCATGGAAACACTCCTTGCCGAATTGCTGGATTCAACGATCCTGCCAGATGACGCCGACCACCCTGAAGACTGAGAATGTGCACTTGATCATTGGATTGATCTGTACAGAGAAAAAAATCCGTTCTCCGGACAGCGGTATATTGTACCAATATACGGTATCCTTTTGCTTACTACAGAAATCAGTACGGAGCATACGTTATCCGTATGCTACATAGGTACTGCCCTTAGATGTTACATCATGCCGTTGCAGGATGTCTGATATCTAACAGTTTTCTGTATATCACATGCATATACTTATGTTACCTTCGTCAGCTATATGTTATATACATCCATTTGTATGTGAAATCCTGACCCCTACATTGTTTCATACGGAAAGTACGTATATAAATGGAACACTTATACAGAAAGTATTATAAAACATGCGTTTTCAGTTATACGTCTGCTGTAAGTTAAGTCCAAAAACCACAGGAATTACGCATGTAACCTATCTTTTTAAGTACGCCACCGCCACCTACATTTTTTTTCTCAGTGTGGCTACAATTACTCCGGAAAACAACAGCTTTAGTCTAGCCTAGTGATGTGTACTTCCTCTGGCAATGGAAATGTTTGGTACGGGCCGTTTATCTTCGAATTTCACTGGACAATATCAACATTGCCCAAAATAGGCAGTTTCTTTTAAACGTACAATCTTTGGTATATAACCAATTACGAGCTCCTGTTTTTAGAGACATGATCATTTATGCATGGGAGAAATGCGGATATAATGTTAAACATGTGGAAACTTTTCATAATGTAAATGAGGTGTGTTTTTCTTTCACAACTAACCAGGAAAAGTGTCAATCAGATAATTGTTCTGATGGAGTGTTTATTCGATGTGCTTACTGTAACAAGTGTATTTCTTTAATGCATTTTCTGGAGAGAGTCTGTTTTCATCGAATTTTACGATATTTGTTTTCACCGCAATATATGTTTTCTTTATTGAAGGGCGAAGTTGAATATCTATTTTCTTTGGAAATAGTTTTGTTTACTTATATTTCATCCACATATTCTTCCAATAAATTGCATATTGCTGCAAATCAATATTGTATTGTCACAGTGTATTTTGTGTCAATATTCTATGAAACACTACCTTCTGATACTTTCACTACGTTTTGGCTCATCTCCCACCCCACTTGGTTATCGTTTCCTTTCCCGAGTTTACAACTATCAAACTGGTTTCCAACTTTATATTTTAACGAAATATTATTCTTGACCACTCCCTATAGCCCTAGAAAAGCACTCTGCGATATATTTTATTTCTGCACCATTATTCCAGTTTTTTCAACCCCCCTCCTCTCCAAGTTGCCTCACAGTTTCAAAGTCACTCCTTTTCATCTTTACCATCATGTTTCTCGTTCAGCAAAATCCCCCGATAGAAATTTCACGTTCTAATTGTCAGGATTCGATTTTCAAGTTGGTCCCCTGTCACTCGTACATGACGCGGAATTCGACAACATACAAGGAGGGTTTTTGGTTTATTTTGATGTCACGAGTCACCTACCAACGTATGAGCAGATCGTTCTGTTCCACTTCAATTGTCAGGATTTTATTTTCAATTCCAAGTTGGTACCCCTGTCACTTGGACACGACGCGGAATTCGACAAAATGCAAGAGGACTTTTTGTCTTATTTTGATGTCACGAACCATCTCCCGGAGTTTGTGCACATCTTTCCGGTTAACCCTATATATATCTATATCTATATCAATCAATCAATCAATCAATCTATATATATATATATATATATATATATATATATATATATATATATATATATATATATATATATATATATAAGAAAATGTGTTTGATAACATGCTTCCAATTTTGTTGCTCAATAGTTTCTGTAAGATCGACGTACGGCTAACGTTGTACATAGTACACTACGTGGAGATGATATAATCACGAAAATTTATTATTATATGTATAGCGTAAAGAAACATCAATCATTTTGTGACAAACAGCAAAAAATGATGTGATTGTAGCACTTCCAGCATCTAGCAAGAATTTTAATGTAGGTGGACAGTTAAAGGTGAATGGCCCACCTGGGGTGATGCTGCAACACTTTTTAATCAAAAATTAAAAAAAAATACAAGGTATAAAAGCCAGAAGCTAGAAACAAGGAAATAAGTCCTGGAGAAATGTCTGTTTATATGCACACACTGGGCAAATGAAGTGTTTTCCATAGTAGTTTGAAGTGTTTTGTTATCAAGCCTCCAAACTGATGATTATCTTAATGATAAATGGGTTTTCTACATTTCGCAAACAAACCATATGATGATGAAGTTGGTAATGGTGATTGTGAGTAAGCAAAAAATACAGTCAAATCCTCGGGTGGGCTTCATGTCACGTCAACTTTTTGTTGTCATTCAAAGTTTTTTTTTTCCTCCACATGTATTAATACTTATGATGGCTGCCTGCTGGTTACATTTCTCTTATATGAACAAAACCATTATACTTGTACCATGGGATATATATTTTTATGCATTTTCATTCTGCTTATCTTTTGCATGAAATGTTCTTGCGTCTCAATAGGCGAAATTAAGTTTTATACATTCCCGTAATTACACACTGAACAATAAAAGTCGCCAGGTGATAGGTGAACAACGACGCGGATCGCCATTTTTCATATTTTCTCATTATTTTTCTTTAGTTTACTCTGCAGTAGTAATTCTCACACTAGGAGTATTAAGAGATTTATAATGAGGTAATAAAGATGCAAACAAATCATTACTATTTCTTAATTTGATAAAGAAAAGGTAAAAGCTTGAAAAATAATTTAAAAACAAGTTATTGTCTGGAGACACACGGGTTGTAGACATGGAATAATTGAATGGAATATTAATGTTAACGTCTCTATGGTTATGCTCTTTAGACTGCATCAGACGACAGATCATGAAGATAAATGACTAGGTAAGAATTGGTAAAGTAAAAATGTGAAAGATTGAACCAATGATACCTCGTACATCTACTGTGAGCAACTGTTCTCCCTACAATTGTCTGAAATAACTGTTTACATGTTTACGAAACTAACGTGTGTTGCTATGCCCGGTAGAACTTAGATAAAGATAAATATTTTACACAAGGATAAGATCAAGGCCGTACAAAACTTCTTCATACTAACAGAATTTCCAAAAAATAACTCATATACCAGCAATAATAATAATAATAATAATAATAATAATAATAATAATAATAATAATAATAATAATAATAATAATAATAATAATAATAATAATAATAAACCTCTGTTATACATAGATGACCTAAAGCTCTACGCTAACTCCCCAAACCAACTACACAAATTACTAGAAATAGAGACAGCTTTTAGCTCTCACATCTGTATGAATTGAGGAATTAACAAATATAAATCAGTACATCTGCAAAGAGAGAAAACAGAAAACACCAAAGGATTTCTAATAGATCAACATCACAAAGAAAAGACTTAAAAGAAGGAGAGCCAGGCCCGAAATCAGCCACTGATGTTTGGGGGGCCAAGTCATCAAAAATTATCTTACAAATATCTAAATTGTGCTTTTGTATTGGATTAAGGTCTGGAGGGGCCACGAAAAGTTTAGAGGTGCCATCCCCCCTAGCCCCCCATTAGTTGCGGGCCTGAGGAAAGCGCTACAAATACCTAGGAATAAGTCATTACAGCTTCGAGACATTGAACATAACACAATGAAACGCATATTACAGAAAGATTTCCAGTCAAGAAATAAGGCGATACTCAGGACTGAACTTACTAACGCTAGCAAAGTTAAAGGCATAAACACTTTTGCAATACTCCTCATTACATATTTATTTGGCTTAATCAAATGGACTAATACCCATTCAGTTAATTTAACACAAATAATCCAGACTCTAATGACAGAATTCACAATGAAACACCCAAAAGCAGCAATAGAGCGAATTACTTTTTCCACAGAAGAAGGTGGCATTGGTATCACATATACCAAAACTCTAAGGATGCGCACGAGTCGAGTCGAGACAGGATTTTCCTGACAAAATTCGAGTCGAGACGCGGCTCTTCCAATAGAAAAATATACATTTTTCGAATAGATCCATCACTTTTACAGCACATTTTTGAGACGAGACAGCCACAAATCTTGTCTCGTGCGCATCCCTACAAAACTCCATTACGAACAGATGGAAGACCTCCATCAATATTTCACCACGAGAAAAGAAACGAATTATCTGTTCCATGTAATATGCGATGCAGATACAAAAGCTACACACTCTATCTAGTGATGACAGAGTTCACCACAAACTATGTATTAAACCAGCGTTTCCCAACCTGTGTGCCGCGGCACACTAGTGTGCCGTGAATGGGCCGCTGGTGTGCCGCGAGGAAATCGAAACAAAATTATTAATTCTATAGCAGCAAATTGCAAAACGTAGGGGAAAATGTATATTTGTATTGCACATTACTATGAACCTCTACTAGAAATTTACAATTTTAAGTTTCATACCGTGTTACTTTTCTGTACATTTCTAATGTTGAAAAAAGCATTTGTTATTGTTATAACCATTATTGCTTCTTTATTGTTGCAGACTATTTCGTAACTTGAAAATTTAAAATATCATTCAATCCTTTCGATAAATTAGCTATATTTGTGTTTTAAAAATAAAAGAGATTTGTTTGTTCGGTCGTTATTCAGTCATCTTCCTTCTTAGTAAAAGGTTGGATACAGTTTTCGAAAAAGAAAGCGTATTTTTAAAAACCTGAGTCCAATATTTCATTGCAATTGATTTCTGTTTTTAAATTAGAATGAAAAATAAGCATAGGGATTTAGCACGGGGAAAACCTAGTGATCGAGTTTTCTTCTCTGTGCGAAGATCAGTAATCAGAGAAAAAAAATACCACTGTTTTTTATATTTACAAACAATAATATCTATAAGTGTGCCGCGAGAATCCAAGTTCCACTCGTAGTGTGCCGCAAGTTGAAAAAGGTTGGGAAACGCTGTATTAAACGAACAAAAGCATAGCAAATGGAAATCACAAGAACTCCACGAAACCTTTAAGAACCATTTAGAAGACATTAACACAAATAAACGACAATAAACTGCTTGGCTCAAGAAAAATGGACTCTTTTCTGAAACATTGGGAATTACGATGGTCATCCAGGACAGAGTAATACCAACCCGAAACTACTGTATATACATACCGAAGCAAGCAGTACTGGATGAAAAATGTAGAAAATGCAGAGACACATCAGAAGCTATTGAACACATCAGAGGCTCATGCCGTACAACGGCTCTCACAGACTATCTAAAAAGATATAACAATGCTGCAGAAAGCATTCACCAGTTTTGGCACATAACATGGAATTAATTGTCGATACCAAGCCATACTACAAGTATAAGCCAAGTCCAGTACTTGAAAACGACAAACACAAACTCTACTTGGATCGAGAAATAAGAACGGATGTCATGGTATCTGCAAACAGACTCGACATCACAGTTATCAATAAAATTGACCAAGAAGTAACATTCATACAGGGTGGGGCTCGAAATGATCCATCATTTATTTTTTTCTTTCATCGTTTCAGGGGAACAAGAAATCGCAATGTACACTTTTACAGCAGTAGTAGTACAGTTTGGAGAAACAGTTGAAGAAGAAATTGATACCTAACTCACCCTGCCGCTGCTAGAGGGCTAGTTTTCAAGATGTGTGACAAGAGCAGACTGACCACAGAGCAGCGCTCAACAATCGTGCTTTTGTTCCATGAATCAAAAAGTGTTATTGTTGCTCAAAGACGGTTTCGAGAGAGGTTTAATACGCGATGGGCTCCCTCCAACAAAACCATCCACAGACTGTATGAAAACTTTCAGAGGGAAGGAACAATATTGGAGCCGAAGCGTCATCGACAGAAGCCTGTGTGTTTGCCTCAGAATATCGAAGCTGTTAGAGTTGCAAGGCAGGGGAGTCCCGGGAAGTTGACAAGAAAGGCAGCAGTGCAACTTGGATATCAAGGCGTTCGGTTCAATGAATTCTGAAGAGTGACCTCCATTTTTATCCATACAAGATGACCGTTGTGCAGCGACTCCCAAATGATCACAAGCAACAGAGATTAGTGTTCGCGCAATTGGCAGAGGGTAAGCAACGAATCCCTCACAACGTTTGGTTTTCTGACGAGGCGCATTTCCATTTGGACGGAGTGGTCAACAAACAAAATGTACATTTTTGGGCCAATGAAAATTCCAACACCACGCTCCCAGGATTACAGTGTGGGTTGCAATTTCCAGAAATGGGCAGATTGAGCCATTCGTCTTCGAAGAAACAGTAAATAGTGAGCGGTACTTCACTATGCTCGGAATAATTTTGTCCCGCAGTTGCTTGCTACTGCTCAGCCCATCAACATGCAGTGGTTCATGCAAGATGGAGCCAAACCGCAGACTGCGAATTTTGTCTTGGATTTCTTACACGATTTTTTTTTTTACTTGTGTGTTCTTTCTGATCGGTTTCCAGACCGGTTTCATGCTGGACAATCTTGGCCACCTCATAGTCCTGATCTTAACCCATATGATCACTTTCTGTAGGGGTATTTGAAGGAAAAGATTTTCCCGAAACATCCCAACAATTTGGTAGAGCTCAGACGACTTCTTGTTCAGGCTTGCAGTGAAATTGATGAAAACTTGTGTCGTCGAGTAGTGAATAACCTCAGTGTTCGATTAAATGCAGTTCAGATCAACAATGGCGACCACATTGAAAATGTTTTGAATTAGAACATTTCTCCACGGTACACTCTTTCTTGTGACGTGCATTTCTTTCAGTTCTGATTGTGAATAAAATTTTTATTTAAAAAGAAAATGGTGGACCATTTCGTGCGTAGATGTAACAATACCATTGATTCATAACATACGTACATTCAATACAAAATAAGCAAATATAAAGACCTGGCAGACGAAATTTAGAAGCTATGGAAATGTCAGAAAGTTACAGTAACACCAATCATTATCTCAGGTACTGCAATTATCCCTAAAAGCAGTGTGACACAACTTGAGCAAAACAACTTCTAACAAACCTACAAAAATCAGTAATACTATACATTTGTTATATGGTCAGGAAGTTCTTTGGAGAAGAACGCTTCAAATAATCTGCACTTAGCAGAGACGGTCATCAGATTATTAAGCTGAAACCGGTGTAAACCGAGATACAGCAATAATAATAATAATAATAATAATAATAATAATAATAATAATAATAATAATAATAATAATAATAATAATAATAATAATAATAATGATGATGATGATAATGATAATAATAATAATAATAATAATAATAATAATAATAATAATAATAATAATAATAATAATAATAATAATAATAATAATAATAATAATAATAATAATAGAATTTCAGTATTGTGATCTCAAGGGTATTATCAAGTGTTGTGATGATAATAATAATAATGAAATAAAATTATTGAAAGTCGTACTCTTTCTAAGGCCCTACTGGTGAAAATGCTATTTTTAGATTCCACCTGTTCGCGCATGGTCATAGCAAGCAACGAATTTCGGAACCAAGTTTTAAGACCAACGCTTTCAGAACATTATATTACAATTGCTTCACTATAGCTGAGAAGAATATGAGATGATCATTTACGTTGGATGAAAGCAATGCTGACTGCATGGATTATAGATTGAGGGAAGAAGAAAGTAAAATAGATAACTAGTTTTCGATATCTAGAAAGATTGTTCAAAATAGAGATGCAGAGTTTTGAAAGAAATGTGCAAGTAATGAAAATGAAAGAAATGCGCAAATGACCGAAAGAAAAAAGAAATGCACAAGAGATCAAATATGAAGAAATATGCAAGTGGCCACAAAGAAATAAATGGATAAGTGGCCAAAAGGAAACAAAAGCAAGAAGAGCGCAAATGACCAAAAACAAGAAAGCGAAAGTGACCAGAGAGAAAAAAAAAAACATGCAGAAGTGGTCAAAAATCAAGAAACGCACACGTGAGCAAAAGGAAAGAAATGTGCAATGAGGAAAAAGAAATAAATGAGAAAATGACCAAAAAGATATAAATGCACAAATGACCAAAAAGAAGAAATGCGGAAATGATCAGAAAGAGAAAACTGCGGAAGTGGCCAAAAGGCAAGAAAGCGCAAGTAAGCAAAAAGAAAGAAATGTGGGAGTGAGCAAAATAAAAGAAATGGGAGTGAGCATAAAGACAGAAATGTGAAAATGACCAAAATGAAAGAAATGTGCAAGCGATGAAAAATGAAGAAATACAAAAGTGACCAAAAAGAACGAAATAAGTAAATGACGAAATAAAAAAAAAATGTGCAAGTGAATAAAAAGGAAGAAATGCGCAAGTGATAAAAAAGAAAAGTGTGCAAATGAATAAAAAGGAAGAAACACGCAAGTGAGCAAAACAAAGAAATGTGCAGGTGAATAAAAAGGAAAAAATACGCAAGTGATCAAAAAGAAAGAAATGTGTAAGTGACCAATAGAGCTTCGCTCGTAAATGACCAAAAATAAGAAATGGTCAAGTGATCAAAAAGAAAGCAGTTGAGAATGCTCTAAAAGCATTGCCAGAACGAACTTAATTATTTTTTCTTATTAACTTCTACAGGGTTTATACCAATTATTCTACGTACTTTATTATTATACTCATTAAATAATTCTTGGAATATAGCTATCCATTTATAATTTCCTTGAGTACTAAATTTTTTCCACGTGTTTCGTTTAAGAGTTCTGTTAAAACGTTTTATGACATGTTGTTTTACGAAGACTCATGTTCAAAATTGGGGGGGGGGGCTCAAAATTGAAAACTTCGCAAAATATCATCTCTACGACTTACGGTTCCTGAGATATGGTTCCCTAAATCTCTCGAAATCGGAACTTCTTTTTACCAATATCTCGCGAACGGTAAGAGTGCGCGAAAAATTCCTTCACTTCTTTCAGATAGTTTTTGATGTTCTATCGAATGGAGGGCTCAAAATTGAAAAATTCTCAAACACACACACACACACAGAGAGAGAGAGAGAGAGAGAGAGAGAGAGAGATACAGAGAATTCAGTAACAAACTTCTTAAGTTTGTTGAAAACGCGCAAGTGGCCAAAAAGCAAGAAACACGCAAGTGAGCAAAAAGAAAGAGATGCGCAAGTGATCAAAACTCGTATTTAAAAAAAAAGAAACAAAGTTGTACTCACTATAAATACGTTATTCTACGTGTTCTGATTGGCTGCGAAGAGAAGCGCTAAAATTAAAGTGGAATAAATTACCATGTGCTGATATCGAGCAATCATTTTACCCTTTTAAATGTATATAACATACTCTTGTTTTAGTCTACAAATTGAAAACTCCATTTCGAAAATATAAAAATTAAAAAGAAGTGACTAACGAAATAGCTTCTAGAAAAAAGAAATAAGAAAATAGTACTGGTACTAAATACCGTTGCATGTCGCCAGAAAAAAACAATTATGTTAGATTATGCAACTCATTCACCTGTCGTCGTCTTGATCTTTTTCTTGTTTTTGTTTTTAGATTTTGAACATAAACTATAGTTACCAAAGTAGTGAAAGTTTATTTATAAAATCCAAATTATTATTATTATAAAACTTTTCCTTTGTACTTAAAAAAAAAAAAAAAACAGCAATTGCAAGATAGCTAATGGCTATTTGAGATCGAAAGAGGCAATGATGAACACCAACGCACATGAGAGCATCAGACATAAGATAAGCACCTCCACGTTCACTGACTGAGGCCTTCAGGCTTCTTGTGGCTGTAACCATTCACTTCCGGATAGCAAGGTCTCTTCCAAGGCCGAACCACAAAACCTTTACTTCCCTATTACGATTCCTTCGTTTTCTTCCTCTTCTATTCGTATAATTTCAGCAGTTATGATGCTGTGGTTACGAGAACCATGTTTCTTCACCTTTTGATTACGTTCCGCGCTTATGCATGTCATCTAATCATTTCGCGTGGTTAAGTACTCTTTAAGGACCTTTCTTTGGATAATGTTTTCTTTCCTCTTACATATGGTAATGTAATAGGTTTAAACCTTTCTTGAAGTTTTTTTTTTTTTTTTTTTTTTTTTTTTGGTAAACGTCAATTTTCTCTATGTTACCATTTTAGTATAGGCTAGAGTTCAATTAAACTTTGAGGTCCTTATGCATAGTCGTTTTGACATACGATTTGCAACATACTAAGAGTCTGACTAACTCATGGTTATCAGAAGTGTATTCAGAATCGCTGATTAGCACGTAGTAACTGACTAAGGGCGTATCCAGTTTGCCATAAAGACCAGACTATGTTCTGTTATCACGTCAAAAGTCACGACGTTATTACCTTGCGTGCTAAATCGAGTCTGGAGATTCCAAATCCAGATGTGAAATATTCCAAACACATAATCTCCTCGTTAGTTCCCTGTCTAATTCGAAGAAGATGCATATACGTACTTTAGCATTACTATTGATTTTACTCAAACAACTTGACTTTTGACAATGTTCTGTCTATATTTACCTTACGAGCTATACATCGTTTATAAGTTCTTCATTGTCTTTGCAATAAGCTTTCAATTAAGCATTTCCCTATAATAGTTTTTGACATATGTGGACAACTTCATTTTTTCCTTTCATTTCCCATTTTTTGACTTCAATATTCATGTTTCGTGCTTTTTTTTTTTTACTACGCTTCATCCATTTTAGGACAATTTGCGTTCGGAATACAGAATTTACGTAGTCTGTTCTATATGAGCTGAATTTCAGCATTCTTCCCCTCCCTTTTTTTTTGGTGTTTGAGATAAGTAGAGGAATTACTTGTTTTTCATTGATTTTCCATTTTCATTACTATTTAAGTTTCGTGCTTTTTGACTGTGTTCTTCCATCCATTTTAGAGCAATTTGCTTTTAAAATATAGATTCTACATAGTTTCTTCTATATTTGAGCTGAATGTCAGCCATCTGCCCCAAAGTCTGCCTACATCATTCCAACCGGATGGGCCCTTAGTTACATGCGACTAATTAAATTAGAGCAGAGGGTATCCTGGTTTAGCTACGGTTTAGTCACAATAAACTTACATTATGAGAATACAAAGGCAATTAATTACCTGTCTTTCTTTCCTTTCACTGCATCATGTGAGTTAATTACGAACCAGCTAGTAAGCGGAGATGGTTTCTTACAATAATAGAACCTCTACAATAATAGAACTGTTTCTTAAAGTGAACAGTGAGAGATGAGTAGAAAATTCTAGTTTTCTGAGGTATACATACAACTGATAGATAAATTATCTTCCCTTATAATTACAGCATCATTCTTCTATTGTCACTAATATTAATTGACTTCTACTTATTCCCCCGGTAAATATGTCCCTCAGAAGTGATCATGTTATTTATAATTCGATTTTGCAACTATTTATAAGTTGTTGTGATGTTAAACCACAAAGAAAACATTTCGAATTTCGTATTTCATATATTTTCATTTTTACAGACTCTGCATGCGTACGTCTAGATTTCTGTAGTTGCCACTTTTGTTTTTCTCAACCAATATATTGGGATTATATCCCCATAGGGGTGCGCAACGTGGGTACCATGGGTGCCTTGGCACCCCCATTAGACAAAGTTTTTTTTATGTAGAATAATTACAAACTGAGAAGAGATTAGACTACGTGTAAATTATTTCCCGTCTGCATATGTGCCGTGCGTCGCCAACGCAGCATCGCGGGTGCAATTACGCTATCTTTTCTTAGGGGAAAGGGGGAGAGGACGACATTGGATATAGTGGTACTTTAGATCTGGCACCCACATTCCCAATGTCTTGCGCACGCTAGTGTATATCCCATACCTAATTGAGTCGCTCATGAGTCCGTCAAGTTAGAAAGATGAAAGTCAGCATATAATTCTTCCAGTAAAAATAATCGGAGCCGTGCTCCAGCGTTTTTGAAACTTCTCGTTTTAAGGACGCCACATCACAAGTACTGCAAATGAAGGAAGAAGCGATACACGTGGAAGACGGGTGGACCAGAATATCAGTAGCACTCAGGGAAACAACAAGAAAAGTTGAAAGAAACAAAAGGAAGAGGCCTTATTGATAAGGAAACATGGTGATGGAATAAAGAGATTCAAACAGCTGTGAAGAAGAAGAAGAAGCGATATATAAGACAGAACTCTGACAGTCAAAAAGACAGGAAGGATTGCAAGAAAGCGAAGAAGAACGCCAAGAAGGTAGTTAGTGTAGTAAAAAGTCAGGCTTATGATGAGTTGTTCGACAATTTGGGAACCAAAGAGAGAGAAAAGATTATATACAAGCTTTCGAAGGTAAGAGAGAGGCAAAAAGAAGATATTTGCATATGCGCTGCATCAAAGATGAAAACAACGACGTTCTAACAAGTAAGAAGAAGATAAAGAAACGGTGGAAGGAGTATTTCCAGAAACTCCTGAACGAAGAAAAGCCGAGGGAAACTTGCGAAAATCTACCCACGAATCAGGGATTGATTCGGCCTGTCACTGTAGTAGAGGTACAGAATGCTATGAAAAAGATGAAAAGTATTAAAGCTCAGGTCCATATAACATCCCTATCGAAGCATGAAAAAGTTTAGGTAAAGAAGGAATGCAATGATTTACTCGATTTTTTAACACGACACTGGAGACAGGAAATATGCTAAAAGAATGGGGAAGCGGCTATGTTGTACCGGTTTTTAAAAACAAAGAGACATGAAATAATATGACAACTACGTACAGGTGAATAAAACTTATGAGTCAGTAATGAAGCTCTGGGAGAGTGATAGAAACAAGATTGAGGAAAGACACCTAAATAAGAAAGAACCAATTTGATTTCATGCTAGGACGGTCTACAACGGATACAATATTTGCATTTAGTATACTAATGGAAAAGTACAAAGAATATCAGGACTTCCATATAGTTTTCATCGACCTAGAGAAAGCGTATGATAAAGTACCTCAGGATCTTATTTGGTGAACACTGAAGAACAAGTGCATTCCGAACACATTTATCTGTATAACCCCAGATATGCACGATGGATGTAGGACAGGAGTGAGGAGCACGTGTAGAATAGCACAAGAGGTCACAGTTAAGGGTCTTCACTACACCGAAAATACTCTACCGCTAATTTTAGAGTTTTTCTGTAATATCTTCAAATCAAATAAAAATATTCGAAAACCAGAAAGGCAGTGAACTAGACAATACGATTTTGCATGATATCATTATTTCAACTCATCTATCTGCTTTCGATTTGCAACTGTAGATAGATTTAGCTTTTTTTTTTTTTTTTTTTTTGCGGGTTCTGTAAATAGCGGCATACCAAAAGCAGATAGGTGAATTGTGGTACAGGTATCACATACAAAATCGTATTGTCTAGTTCACTACGTTTCTGCTTTTCGAACATTTTTATTTGTTTTGAAGATATTACAGAAAAACTCTAAAATTAGCGGCAGTTTAATTTCGCTGTAGTGAACACCCTTAAAGTGGGACTTCATCAGAAATCTAGTCTTAGTCCATACTTTTTTGGAATTATGATGGACGAGCTTACAAAGGTTATCCAAGAGTGGACTATGTTATTTGCGGATGATGTTGTGGTGAGTGAGACCAGCCCTGCACAGTGGTCCAAAAACCCTGAAAATGTGGCCAAAATAGGAAGATGTGATTCCATGTCCATGAAACTTGACAGATAAAGGTTTGTGAGGTCGCTGAGTACGATTCTGATATCCAAATTAAGAACTTCGAAATGGCGGATCCAATATGGCGGACAGAAAAAAGAAAAAATCAAGCCATGGAGCTGAAATTGGGTGAATAAAGGTTTTGGAGGTCGCTGAATACGAATCTGCTATCCAAATAAAAAAATGCAATATGGCGGATCCAATATGGCGGATGCAATATGGCGGATTGTGGAAACAAATAAGACATGTAGTCACCAAATTTTTCTAACTGAAATATGTACCACGTTGGTTGCAAAATGTGCACACTCCTCAGTCCGTGTTGTATTGTACATACAAAACCAGTATTTTGTTTAGAACAATAACCAACGTGACAGATAGGCAGTTAATAGTCTTTAACAGAGTTATTCGGACTGATCATCAGAATACTGTGCGTGCGGAGCCTCTATATCTTTCAAAAGCATGAGTACAGCTGGAGACAGTTGCTTTTTTTTATGTTTCTGTGCCATGGGTTCGCGAAGCGTCGAGATTTTCGAATCACTTGTGACCAGGAGTCGCAGAAATACATCTCGTAACGTGTCCCCTCGTTTGCACTTACGAGAATGATGTTCTCTGTACTGTTTGATATGCTTATTTCGGGCCTCCTGGGCCTCTTCGGACATCTGCCCAATCAGTAATATGCAATGACTGATAATTGCGGATCCATGAACAAGAACTTTATGCACTGAAGCGGGCATGAAAAACCACGAATGGTGTTGAAGGCACAGTTCCAGTATATCATTTGACCAAGCTTCAAATTTACGTGGATCTATCTCCAGCCCACAAGATAAGGCGTGAAGCAACACAGCACACTTCTCGATAAGATCCCGGTTCAGACCTGTTATGAATGCAACCTTATCGGGATATAGAAAGAAACGACGGGCAGTGTTTCCGTCATTTGAAGTACCGCTTCCGCCTTGCCTTGGTTCATCGATGATCAAGTGGTAGAGCGTTGGCTTCGCATTCGGGAGGTCGTGGGTTCGAATCCCGCTGCCGACCATCCTGACTGAGGTTTTCCAGAGTTTCCCTCAGTCCTACCAGGCAAATGCCGGGATGGTACCTACTAAATAGGCCCTGGCCGATGTTTTCCCAAATCCTTTCCATTGTTATTATTGTTGTTGAATATCCAGTGTAAAATGGCCTCTGAGCTGTATCTGGAGATTGTTAAATAAATAAATAAAATAAATAAATAAATAAAGATCAGCCCTTGCTGGGCCTTCATGGCCTTTTGGATGTCGGCTTGCTTCTTCTTCATGATTGGTTTGTGTTCTTTACGAATTTGCCATCTTCGAAGATCCAAGCGGTATGCAACATGAAGCAGTCACTCCATAAAACGGATCCATGTATGAAGAGGAGACAGTCCAAAGCCAAGATTGTCAGGTTTTACTGGCTTAGGCCCTTTGTCAATGTGTTCATCTCCTTTGGCGTTGCTCCACACACATAGCAGGTCTGTGCTGATTTTGTGTGCGTAATCGCGTTACAAACATTGCCGTCAACCATCGTGAAATGCAGGCTGTGTGTGACCTCAAATACCTTTCCTGCGATGGTGATTTGGCTAGGCGTCAGTTCTCGTATTTGTCCCTGCATACATAAAATTCTTGTCGTATCAGTTCAGTTGTGTCCTTCTTAAACTGCAACCTTATGGGCCGGCTGAATCTCGGTAATGATGGCCGCTGATTCTACAACGCTACGACTCGTAATCAGTCCTTTTCACAGAATAGTTGAATTGGTACAATTGACGTGATCACAATGGCAGTGTCTGTAAAGCCCTCCTCTTGTGCAACTTCTTTGTATTCAGCGTGTCCAGTAGTTCCATCGCATCCCCATTTGGTGATGAGCTGAAGTGACATACTATATTTTGCTGGAATTCTTTCTAGCACAGACTCCTGTGTTTGTACAATTCGTGCAGCTGTGTGGTCTAGCAGCGATTACAGGGACACTTCCGCCTGGGACTCGGTAACGTCGATCAGTTCCGGGTAGCACGCGTTTTTTGCGTCAAGCACACGATTATATGCAGGATATATATCACATGATAAGTATTTTGCGCCGTTTCGCAGCAACTGGTACTGATGGCATGTCAGATTTCCTTCAAGGAGCAACGCCAGAGCTTCGTCCGCAGTATAACACTTTGCAGTTGTCTGTTGTGACTGCTTCCAAGCCCTTCTCATTTTGGGAGCCCTTTCCATTTCATGTAGCAGTTTGGTCTTTTCCAACTCACCCTCCTCTCTGTATTTCATAGCAGCCGCATATACGAGACACTCACCACTTTCTGCCGACGATAGTAATGACTCCGTCTTTCTCCGCTTCGAGCGCTCGCTGCTCGCCGCGAAGCCTGTATGCGGCCTTCCCCTTCCTTCTATTGACGAAGAAGGTTCAGGCTCAGTTGCACTGTCCGGTCGAAGCACTAACACTAACGCATCGTTCAACCACTCCCCATGTTCCACTAGGGTCCCAGAAATCTTTCATAATTTCTGTTGCACTGATCTAGCTTCTGAAATATTTGGTAGCAAAACTCATCACAGTTCGCTTCGCTTCTTCTACTAGTTCCGCTGCTGTTTCCTCTCTCAAGAACGCGACAAGGTGCTTCTTTTTTGCAGACCTGCGTCCTGCAGTGGCTTGTAAAACGTGGACAAGTTTTCGTCTTGATATGTGATACGCCATGTCTGAAACTAAAAGAAAATGCCCATTCAGCGTTAATGACCTATACTGTTCGTCACATTACGATTATCATCATTACTGATACTGTAAGTCATAACTCTGTTATACACACAACACACTGTTGTTATATTGCTGAGGTCTGTCATTGTGATTTGTATGGCAATGTATGTGCTGACATCGCATATAGTCTTCTATTTACTCCTTCATGCACAATTTCTCGTCATTAGGGTTTCAATTTCCAATCGTTTCAATTGTACATGCTTTTAGTTAGTTTGAATAGCTTTTATGTCACAATTATTTTATTACAAACACAATGAGAGCATTATTTGCAAAGTCGAACACACATTCGACGTATAATATACTCTGTTATGAAATGCCGTTGGTTTCATTTGTCTACTCAATACCTTACTCCAGCTTTCTTTGCAAACCTTTACTCTAGCAACACTGAATATCTACAGATGGCAATACTGAAGGTGCTTTTTCCATCTCCTTTGTGTCGACTAACATTATCTATGGTCATGGTACGTTACTGTTCATTATCTCTATTCGTTTATGAGACAATAGCAAACGAATGAATATCAAACGTTTGCCTTCCAGAGGGTCCGGCCGCCCCTTACTTTCATTTATTTTCATTACTTCAACTACAAACTGACCCTGTTAGCATGTTTCTGGTTTCGGATTTACACTTCTCATGACATAATGCTTTAGAACAACATATTTCCATATATACGACAGTTTACCCTTGTTGTTCAGTCACTTCGTACATTTTTGTTTACTATCAGCTTCCCACAAACATCCCTCGATTTTACACAACCGAGCAAAATGGAGCAAGGTTTGTTTGTAGTGTCTAACTCCAAGGATATTGGGCTCATATGTACGAGAAACATCTGAGCTTCACTTGGCTTCACTCAAAAGAAAAGTCTAGAAACACAAACATACACGCATACTTTTGTTTCCTTTGCTACGCTTACCTTTAACGCTCATTCCAACAGGACACTGCAATCACATCACCCATCTACGCACACCAACAGCAAGTATAAGATTTGCATATATAATATATCCTGACCCCCTTATTCAGTTGACGAAGGACATACATAACACAACACTGGCAAATTTGTTGTCTCTAGCTGATACACAAGTGCTGTTTTGTGCACAGACAACCCCTCACATTGGACGCTAGTCACAGACTGCGGGAGGCTATTATTTGAAACACCCATATCGATATGACTGTACAAGGTCAATGCCTATCCAGCACTACTGCTAGTTCCGAGATTTCCGTCATGTAATTTTGGCCAGGTTTTGAGGGTCTCTGGACCACTGTGCCCTGGTGAGAACAGGGAAGCGCTGCAAGAGAAATTAGATGCCTGGGGAGGAGCATTGGAGAGCAAAGGGCTTAGAATAATAAATCCAAGAGAGAATATTTACATTGTCTTTTCAGGAAAAATGTAATTGAGAACACCAGAATACGACTGGACGAAGAAGAGTTAGTGTTGACGAGGAAATTCAAATACTTAGGATCAACACTGAAGGTAAATGTGAGAACAGAAGATGTAAACAACAGGATTAGCAGCGGATGGACAAAATGGAGAGAAATATTGTGTGACCATAGAATACACCAATACGCTTTGAAGGGAAAGTTTACAAAATAGTAGTGAGACCTGTCATACTATACGGAGCGAAACGTTGGACGGCGAAGAAGAGAGGGGAACAGAAGCTGCATTTTGCAGAGGTGAGAAAAACAAACTGACACATATCCAAATATGTTAGAAAATGCTGCCTCTAAAGAGGAAAAAGGAGGCAATATCTATAATGTTTTACTCTTCCATTTCGATTCATAAATGGCAAAAATATAGAAACAGATGAACAGAAAATAGCACTTGAGTTAATCTCAGTATTTATGACTACACTGTAGTTCAGATGCGTATCGTAAGAATCGGGAAACGTGTTTAAATTTTATACAAAGATTAACGGTTTCATCATACGAAGCGATTTTTTGAACACAGCATTTGGTTCTAGCTATTATATATATATATGTGGATAAAAGTAGTGGCAACATTGTTCTCGTTTCAGAATGCTGTGTCTTAGCATTACAAGGGCTCTATAGCTGATAAGGGTATATGAGGCGATGAAGTGTGGCGAATGGTAAAAAACGGTGTGTTATTCAGTCACAAGCAGGAGTACCGGAAGCTCCAAAGTAGAGAAGGAGAGTGGAAGCTCCAAAACAATATGTTTCGGAAAGACGAACAACATGCGTCGACCAAAATTGAAGTGTCACTTCAATACACAGTACACAATAATGTTTTCAGAGATTTCGTGACGACCTATTCGACAAAATGGAGCAATCACTTCACGGGAAATACTAAGACAGGAGAAACCATCATCCATTCTATATGGCTGTTCCTGTTAGATATCGTATCCCGGGTTCGATTCCCGGTGGGGATACTCGGTCGAAAAAGTATAACAGCTTTTTCAGGCCAGCCACCTTGAATGAGGTTTTCCTGGGTTATCCTCATTCACACCAGGCAAATGCTGGGGTGGTACCTAACTTATAGGTCCCAGGCCGCTTCCTTCCTTCCCCAATTCTTTCTTCCTTACCTTTCCCCGGATAGTGTGCTCGCCGAGGGACGTCATCCCTCAAACGTGACGGGCTAAATGGCCATAAGGTGCCGAGAGCCCAGAAATCTAAATCCTAAATCCCTAAATCCTGCTAGATACCGACAGATTGATGCGCTGACTTTGTACGGGGTCTTCAACACGTGTGGCGGAAGATGATAGAGATGGTAGGAGGTTACATTGAAGGAATGTAACAAGTGTTCTTCTATGAATACAGCCAGGTATGAATACAATGTTGTCATTACATTTAATTCAGCTCTTGTATATAATCATTTTGAATCAAATACATATCTTGGGAGAGGGGAAATGGGAGTTTAAATATACCTTACAAATATTTTACATAAACTTATTCTTCCCGTGCAAAGAACGATCATTTCACTTAGTCCAAATATACGACTAATTGGAAAATAATGTACTACAGCAACTATAAATGCTGGAATATTTCAGCACTGATAAATAACCGTTTCACATTAAATTCAGCTTCGAAGTTTCGCGTCGAAGAGATCAAAAGGCATTAAAAAAAATACATATACACATACATATCTCAACACAGAAAAGCATATCGATGTGTCAATCTTCGATGAATATTATACAGGGTGTCCACATAAAACCTTCCTGATTACAAATATTAATTGCATGAAAACTATTAGTGCCAGGGAATAACGGTTTGCGGCATCTTGAAGAGCAACAAACATTTTTTTTGTTGATTATTAATTATTGTCATTTGTTGCAGATGTTCAGTAACAAGGTTTATATGGATTTTTGTTATTTCTTGCAGGTGTTCATGAACAAAGATGACAACAGCACAAGAGAGAGCGCAGTGTGTGGTGTGGTTGGCTGAGACTAAATCACCAATTATTGTGCATAGGAACTTCAGACGAAAGTACCAACGGGACCCAGCAGACGTCAAGACTATTAAAATATGGTTTGAGAAGTTTTTAGCCATGGGGAGTTCAAAGGTCAAACGAACGTGTCCAAAGCGATGGATCCACTCCTTGGCCACCGCAATCTCTCGACATAACCCCTATGGATTTCTTTCTATGAGACTATGTCAAAGATAGAGCCACGCCACACCTGTACGTGATATTCCTGCTCTTCGTCACAAAATTGAAGAAGCCATCAACTCGATCACACCGAACACGTTACACAACACACGGTGGAAGATTGAATATCGACTGGACATTCTGAGAGCTACTAACGGTTCCCATATAGAAGTGCATATATAGAAAAAAAAACTGTTTGAGTTACTTTTCAAAATACCGCAAACCGTTATTCTCTGGCACTAATAGTTTCCATGCTATTAATATTTATAATCAGGGAGGTTACATGTGGACACCCTGTATTTTGTGTTTGTATAGAGGTTTTGTAATTTTGTTAAAGTCCAGTATACCTACGTATATAGTGAATTACACATCTTTCAAACTGCAAAAACAGCCTTCTTCAGAAACCTGTTAACTTTTAAATGCGCTGAACAAACCTCGAGGGCAACACCAAGCGTTGATAGAAATTTTTGCACATTTTTTCCCCTCCCCTATCATTCTCGTACAAAATACAAGCAGTAATTAAATATTTTTAAATATAGCTTCTCCATGATCTACTCGACCAGAACACGTTTTAAGGTATATTATTATCAATTATATGCTTGTTACATGGCGGCGCGTATACTATTTCCCATTTGGTATGCGGGACGCATAACGGCCTCCCAGGCAAAATGAAAACATAATGCTAAAAGAGAAGGCTTCGGTAATTGCCAGGTAAAGAGATTTCTTCTTCGGCAGAACACTGTGATCACATGAGAGTCCAGAAAGAATGTGGTGACATATTCTTTCGTTATTACGCAATAAGAAATACAATATAAGGTCGTTATTTCCTATATATTAAATCTTTATTTCTCATGATTCTTCAGTTTATAACAGAAGATGAACAGGTTGTTAAAATATTACAGCAACCATACTTCCAATTCATTAAACACTGGTATTTTGTTTCGCAAATAATAATCGAGCTTTTGTTACGAAATCTAGATCCAAAATGAAGATCTTTGAAACCCTGAGGAAAGCTTATGAATAGGGCCCGGATTCATATACACGGAAAGGTCTTTTAAAATATGAATACAAAAATGCAATAGAACGTTTGAAATTATGCTCGTTAAGAAAACAGCTTATTAGCTCCTGGCGAAAACTGTGGGAATTCATTTTCACTCGGTGCATGTATGTAATATTTCATTTCTCCGCCTACTACTAGCCGGATCGAAACCCAAATTTAGTGGATAAGTAACCCATCGTCTGAGGAATAAGGACAGGGCCGGATTAAGGAGGTCTTAGGAGAGCTGTAGAACTGGGCGGGGGCCTCTACACAGAGAAAAATCCCTTCTCCAGACAGCGGTATATTGTACAAATATACGGTATCCTCTTGCTTACTACAGAAATCAGTATGGAGCATACGTTATCCGTATGGTACATAGGCACTGCCCTTACATGTTACATCATGGCGTTGCAGGATGTCTGGCATCTAACAGTCTTCCTTATATTATACATGTATGTATGTTACCTTCGTCAGCTATATGTTATATACGTCCATTTGTATGTGAGACCCTAATCGCCTATATTGTTTCATACGGAAAGTACGTATAGATGGAACACTTATACGGAAAGTATTATAAAACATGCGTTTTCAGTTATACGTCTGCTGTACGTTAAGTCCAAAAACTACAGGAAATACTCATGTAACCTACCTTTTTAAGTACGCCACCTACATTTTTTTCTCAGTGTACTCTGATCAAAATTTTAACTGGCTCTCTAAAAAGAATCATATAAGGTACAATCATCATCAGACGAAATGTGACCAAAAATATGAAACCAATTGCTTCGTTTGCTATATCTACTATCTTAATAAATTAGCATAAATTAGTTTTTTTTTTAATAAGATCGAATATAGTGCATGAGAAAAGTGATCCATATTTTCTCGTTGAACTGAAGTGTCCAGCATCTTATGTAATTATAGAATATCAAGTTCCTGTCCGGCAGAAAAAGGCAAATCACTGCGTAGATGCACAATAGGTTATGTTCCTTTTATGTCAACAAGTTCCGTCTGTTTACAAACTCTGTATGCGTGGAATCGGGTAGAATTTGTGACCACAATAATAGGTGGTTTACTTCAAGCACAGCTAGGAAAAGAATTATTTAGGCACACTTGTTTTATTTATTACATTTATATAACAGAATAACTGTTTTTTAATGCATTTGAAAAGTTCCATTAGGTATAATATTATCCAGTGGCGTAGGGAAGGGGGCCCAGAGGGCCCCCCCCAAAGAGGTCCGACAATGTACTTTGGTACTTTGATGTTTGTAATTTTTTATATATTTTTATGTTTATATATTATTTTCTTTGTAATTTTTCTATATGTACCTATAACAGCACTTGGACCCCCCCCAACACACATCCTGGCTACGCTACTGATATTATCTAATGCATGACATGATTGATGTCGTAGAACTACGTGTGTTGCCTTAACTTTCCTACTGTACTTTCACAGAAATATATTAGGCGAAGTCAGCACGGGCGATATTTTTTCTAGCTCCGGGCCTTTAGATGGGTTAATCCGGCCCTGAATGAAGATCACTACATTTGGTGGCCGAGCTTGGCTAGGAACAGGCTCGGCTGGTCTTGTATGTGGTACTTTATTTATCAGTAACTACTGACTGGATCTGAACGAAATTAGATGGGGAAGTAGCCCGCCACAGCTTAGTACGCCGGGAGCTTGTGAGCTCGGTTTACTCATTGTGTTTATTTGTTCATTTTAGATTCACTTGTTTACAATGTTTATTGTGTGCGGTATGAATTTCCACAATACACTACTCGGAGTTTTCCAAGATTTATGCCAAACTTTATCTATTGCATGATAAAATAACCATATAGACCGAAAATGATTTTTCAACGTCAACTGAAGCGACATAATTGTTCAACGGCACAGAAAATTCGCAAGATTTACTGATCCTATACATGTTTTGGTTGATTGACTCGATCTGTTCTAATTCTAGAATTAAGCTAAGCACCTTATTTAACTTCTATTTAACCTTTTCCCCCATTAGAACATAACATAAATAAGTTAATTTGCTAATAAGTTCAAGTAACTCGCAGAGGATGCACCTTGAATTTCCACACTCGTGATTGTTTCAACAATTCACAATCATTACAGAGATCTCAGTAATTGTTTCAAAATCAAATACTTAGACACAAAAACCAGATCTAAATAAGTCAATCAGAGCTTCATCAACTTCCAACAAAATAGCAGTGGAAGTTATAGTGATAAAGAAAACAGCAGTTTTCTTCCCGAATTGTTTACAGTGCCTTTGCGTTTATTTCTGGAAAAGAAAGGAAATATTACTTACACCACTGCAACTTTAATCTGTCCAATTATCGAAAAGTGTACGTGAATAAAATAAATATATTGATAAACAATGTTATTTCCCAATGACAGCAAAAGGTATTTCAAACGCCAGGAAAAGTATTTTCTAAAGAGATGTTCAATACTTAACGAAATTATCGATTCAGGGCGTTAAGGATATTAAAACGATTTGTAACTTCAAAATTCAAAAAGGACTCTCCTTCTTTACTTTGAACCAGCAATTCACAATTGGATAAACGTTTCACAATGTATCTTTCTGTCAATTCACTTGTACCTAGTTTCCTAATTTTTGGATTATTTCAATTCCTTTCAAACGTTTGCAAACAGTTTACTAATCAGCATTTAGTGTTTAAGGCAACTCTTTAAACGTTTAAGGTGAACTTTCTTCCAGTAATGCCTTTAATTCTCTATCTTCAAACTTCATCGGACCAATACGCTCTTTCTTATTCACGTAAAATCGTTTCTTTGAATCACCTAACCCACATTCTTCAAAGTTGTTTCAGACTGATGATGCTCTCCATACGTGACGCGTCTACTATTAAACGACTACTTTCAGCACTTGATTTTCTTGAGATGATTTTTTTTTTTTTGGGGGGGGGGGGTACTAAATCCAACATATTCAAGTCAATAAATATAACGGTAACCAAGAAAGCTCTATCGATTTTTGTGAAGGTCTGTGTTCAATTGGCCCTCACACCGTGAGTTGAATGCGAATGGAGATAAGGTGAAGGTCGGTTGTTGGTATAGGTATATCCAACCCTACCGGGTTGTGGCAGTTCAGTTACACCGTAAACTTGCGTGAACATGCGACCTCTAGAGCGTCATAAGGACGTGTATACTGTACGAGCTCAAACTGGGGTCAAACGCCAATGGAGCGGGGCGGAAGATATGCCAAGTCTTTGATGAGGATGTCGTGACTACGTGAACAGTGCAGCAGTGATTTAACAAGTTTAAGAACGGTAACGAAACAATCGAAGACGCACCATGTGCCTGAAGACCAACACATGTACAAAATGAAGATTTTCAGGCGGCAATTGAGGCGAATAGTGGCCAGACCTCTGAGGAACTGGGACTACAATTCTGTGTGAGTGGAGATACCATTCGGCAGCACCTCCATCAGTTTGGGCAGCACTACAAGTTGGGTCGATGGATGCCACATAATTTGACTCCGGGCCAGAAGGCAAAGCAAGCTGTGTTTCTTTGCTGGAAGGAGCCAGTTCTGAAAAGGGTATTGACAAGTGATGAGAAGTGGGTCCTACACGAAGCTCCACGGCGCCGTCATCATTGGTTAGCATCCCATGAACGGTTCCAAAACAGTCGAAACTAGCAATGCACCAGAAGAAGGTCTTCCTGTGTGTTTGGTGGACTGCTCGCAGCATCGTGCATCGGGAACTGCTACCAGCTGGTCACAGAATTCCATGGAACTGTGTGCTGTCAGCAATTGAGCCGTGCTGAAGAAAAACTCAAAACTCTTTACACAGCACTTCTGAATCGCAAAGGGGTCCTCCTGTTACAGGACAATAATAAGCCCTACGTGGGTAGAATGACCCGGGACACCATTCTATGCCTTGGATGGGGAACACTTGCATCCGCTATAATCCCCGGTCATTGCACTGTCCGAGTATCACCTGTTCCATTCACCTTAGAGGACGTCAGTTCAAGTCCCTAGTACAGGTGCAAAATGTACTTGATACCTTCTTCGCTTCACGGCCCACCATGGCCTTCCAGAACATTGGCAGAAGGCCGCTGATGCTGATGGGGATTATTTTTGATGGGGATCTTCCAGGTAAACCTTAGGTGACATATCGATGTTCGAATATGGTGAGTAAAAAAGCAACAGAACTTTCTTGGTTACCTTTATAGTTACTGTTCTGTCCGTAGTAGCAGCATGGGATTTACACCATTAATTTATATTTTGATTTCTCACTTTGTTATCATTTGTTACAACTATAAGTCCCAAACATGTTATGATAACTAGAAAACATAAAAGCCGTTACTTACCAGCTACGAGTACGAGCCAATAGCACCATCCGAAAGAGAATGTGAGAGCTTTGTCTTCGAAGCGTATGACGAGAGGAATGGCGGGAAGCAGAGAGTAGTAGACGAGGTTGGTGAAGACAAGAAGGCCTCCAGTCAGAGTCATGGTGTACGCTCCGTATCTAGGTACCACCACCAGAAGCAAATTCATCAGCAACCACGTAGCGAATGATGCCCTGCAAAACAAATTACAATATAATTACCATAAATCAAGGATAATTTATGGCGTACGCCATTTTATTATCTTAGCAGCAAACAATATAAAAGTTAATTATAATAATTGTAGTATAATAAACTGATACTAATTATACATGCACTTAACAAAAAAAAAGTGCTATCTAATTTTACGGATCAATACACGAAATCATGATTCTTTCACCTGAAAATGCACACTGAGAAAAATCCGTTCTCCGGACAGCGGTATATTGTACAAATATATGGTATCCTCTTGCTTACTATAGAAACCAGTATGGAGCATACATGCTCCGTATGCTACATAGGAACTGCCCTTTGGTGTTACATCATGCAGTTGCAGGATGTCTGATATCTAACAGCCTTCCTTATATTACATACATACAGTATATGTATGTTACCTTCGTCAGCTATATGCTATATACGTCAATATGTATGTGAGATCCTGACCGCCTGTATTGTTTCAAACGGAAAGTACATATAGATAGAACACTTATACGGACAGTATTATAAAAATGCGTTTCCAGTTATACGTCTGCTGTACGTTAAGTCCAAAACTACAGGAATTACACATGTAACCTACCGTTTTAAGTACGCCTCCTACAATTTTTTTTCTCAGCGCACTCTTATTACCTTATGAATTATTTCCTTTTGAAGAAGCTGAATTTCTGGATCCAAATTCACTTTAGAATGTCTTAACCGTTAGGGGTATAAACACAGCGACCGGACATATGCTATAGAAACTATAGTGTATGAAACACAAACCAACCTGTGCTAGATGGCCTATAAAAGCAGGAAGTCTTTAACCTAGTCAGGACAGGATGAAACGGTTGGGTCTGCATATTAGCGCATCCGTACGTCTGTAAGGAGCAGGCGCGTCAATGATGGTGGGTATGTGCGTAACCGACTATAGTGGAAACAAATTGTGTTTCTCGTGTTACTACATTCTTCTTTACCAGTTTGAGAGCTTTATCATTACGGATCATGAGTTAATGGAATGCACTGATATAAGAATTCTGATCACTATGACTTTATTAAGAAGTATTACGTGCTCGATGTGTTAGGATTACGTATTCTAACATTGTTAGAAATGCGAGAGATAGGATTCGCATATATTTTTATTACTTATATATTCCTCTTCTGAAATAACATTAGATATTCCTTTTGGAAATGCAACAAATCTATGGATTCGTAAACTATTATAGCACAAAAAAAAAAATATTGCAATACAAAGTTTCGATACTACTGCAGTACTCTCAACAGACATAAGACCCCAAAGTACCTTTCTTTTGTAAAGCTATCGGGTCGAAAGATTACAT
Organism: Thermobia domestica; assembly: GCF_964235325.1. Taxonomy (NCBI): domain Eukaryota; kingdom Metazoa; phylum Arthropoda; class Insecta; order Zygentoma; family Lepismatidae; genus Thermobia; species Thermobia domestica. The sequence continues at coordinate 158,434,129 of NC_137468.1, forward strand.
TGTATATTCTGGGCCGAATTTACGGAAGTACAACTCTATGCAAACGACCACAGGGCAGCATTTTTATTTTTAAGAGTACCAATTTCATAATGCTATTTATTGCACAAACGAAACTGATGAAACTCTTTCTACTTTGTAATAGTAAACAAAGTAAAGTGAAATAAAAATAAACACTATTCATGTGCAATGACGTTAAACGGTAGTGGTAGTATACCGTAAAACGGGGCTACTTTGACATTTAGGGTTACTTTGACATAGAGTGGGGCTACTTTGACAGATGAGCAATTCGTGCTTCCTGTGAGAATTGTTGCATATACTTTCATAGATAAAGGCTGATATGGTGTCCACGGTGCGAATTGCCGGAGGGGATGAGGGATTTCTCCCATTGTATTTCTACCCCCTCTCAATATCCTTCCTGTCCCCCAATATATAATATAAGGACTTGTAGATCCGCCACTGTTTATTCCCCCCAAAAATGAATAATCTAATTCGCACTCTGACGATATAGAGAGTGGATTCAATGTATCCTGTGCAAAAAATGGGTGTATGGGTTTTGTAATAATGGATCAAAAAATCCTCAACATGCTTGTTACGACTGTGATGTTGACGACTAAGGTTTTTCTTTCCATTGTTACATGTAAAGATAACATACCGATACATATGTAATTATGTTAAAAGTTAAGTAAAGTAAAAAAAAAATAAAGTAGAGTAAAAAATAAAGTAACAATGTAAGGTAAAGCACCGTGATGTTCAAAGTAAAAGATGTTAAAAGTAAAGCTTTAGAAAATATTGTATAGTGGTGTATAATGATGTACCACAACAAAATAAAGATTTCGTGCTTATCAAGTGTACAGCATACCGTATCTTACACATGACCAAAACAATGTTTTATACACTTTACATAAATTCCATGTCAAAATAACTCCATACGTTGAGTAACTTTGACCTTATGCAGCAAATACATAAGATGTCAAAGTAGCCCCACCCCCGGGGCTACTTTGACCAGTATTTCTTAATTTCTTCCCGCCAAAACTTACTTGTTGAGACTTAGGTTTAGTAGTGGATGTGATAGCCTAGATACCTATTGTTATGATGAGAATAGTATCATTCATTGGTTGCAGAAAATGTCCCGTGTACACATCTAAACTAGTCCAAAACCTGTCAAAGTAGCCCCGTTTTACGGTACGTAGTATGTAATAACGTTAAGCGTAATACAGCACAGACCGACCACGGTACACAGAGAAAAAAGTATGTGGCGTACGTTAAAACGTAGGTTGATTTGTAAATCCTGTAGGCTTTGGACTTAACGTATCTACGACTGTAAGTATCTCCTGCACCAAACGTATATTTTATAATACTTTCCGTATAAGTGTTCCACCTATACATACTTTCCGTATGAAACAAAGAAATATATATAGGTGGTCAGGATCTCAAATACAGATGGACGTATATATCATATAGCTAACGTATGTAACATTCCGTATATACGTATGTAATATATGGAAGACTGTTAGATGTCAGCGGCATGATGTAATATCTAAGCAGGCAAAAGGATAACGTATGCTTCGTACAGATTTTCGTGGTAAACTTACGGATTCTGTATATTTGTATAATATACCGCCGTCCGGATAACGGATTTTTCTCAGTGTATGGTTTAACGAGTTGTAGGCAGCTACCTTCTTTCAATTCGGAAGGACTGGAGGATTATACTCAGTTGTAATACATTTATTATACAACTAACTTGAAAATATTAATATTCTGTGATGTGAACTTTGGATTTTTATTTTAATATTTGGGTTACATTATTAAGTTAAAAATTTCACAAGAGCGCCCTAGACAATATTATTTTGCGTTAGGTACCGTTATCATAAGTCACCTAGCGGCTTTCCGTTTTTAGCTGTTTAGAAACGCGAAAATAAATGCCGATTTTCAAAATGGCTCAAAATCGAAAGCAGATAAGTGAGTCGTGATAACGGTTTCTCATGTAAAATAATATTGTCTAGGGCGCTTTTGTTCCACATTTCGATTACCTTTTATCTATTTGAAGATATCACATAATTACTGTAAAATTAGCGGTATTTTAATTTCGCCGGGATGAAGACTCTTAAGAAAGCTCCAGTACTTGCACACCAATTGTTAGAGAGGTAGACGAAGAGTGATCAAGTAATAACAAACAGCCTCTAAAAATGATTGTGTAAATACCCGGAGGCTCTAAAAAATGGATATTTGGATAGTTCACATATTAGTTCTTCAGTGATGTCCTGACCCGACTACGATCGGTCCTATAATAGTGGAACTATGGAGCTTTAAAGTTCGTTTTTTCACGTTTTAGACACGCTATAACTACGAGACCATGCACTTCCGATCTCAGGTCCATATGAAGTTGTTTCTCAGTTTGATGTGAGGAATCTATTCCCAAAATGTTGTGACAAATTTTTGTAATACCCTGTATATCTTATACCAATACAATAATAAAAACACGATTCTTACTTTTATTGCCATGTCGTGTTTTATACAGTTAAACCAAGCTGTATAGCAGGTAGATTTACTTATAAAACCAACTTACTTCTATTAAGTCTTCATCCCGGCGAAATTAAAATACCGCTAATTTTACATTAATTATGTGATATCTTCAAATAGATAAAAGATAATCGAAATGTGGAACAAGGGCGCCCTAGACAATATCATTTTATATGAGAAACCGTTATCACGACTCACTTATCTGCTGTCGATTTCGAGCCATTTTGAAAATCGGCATTTATTTTCGCGTTTCTAAACAGCCGAAAACATAAAGCCACTAGGTGACTTGTGATAACGATACCTTACGCAAAATAATATTGTCTAGGGCGCTCTTGTTCCACATTTCAATTATATTTTATCTATTTAAAGATATCATATAATTACTGTAAAATTAGCGGTATTTTAATTTCGCCGGGATGAAGACTCTTAAGAGTGCAGAAAAATCTTTTTCCATAGTTGAGCTATTGTTGCAAGTATCAGGGGGGGGGGGCTGAGCTTGTATGAGCTGGCTGTACACATGGGCAGCAGATATCTTAAATCCTGCCCTGTGTATACTGTTTCTTGTGTAGCGTACGAATCTTGTGTACAAGATGAAAAACTGATTTAATTAGTATAACACACCAAAACTACTATTTTTCTATGGTGCAACTTGGATGGTGGATCGTCTACTTCCACTGCATAGTGTGCAGGAAAGAAATTCATCCACCGTTGCCCCGCGAAAGGTTGCAGGATGGGAAATATTGACCTAGCTGTATCTCATACTACTATAGGCCTATAATTCATTTAATGTCCGATCATACATGAAGATTTATCATTATCGTTATATGTTGATAACTCCAGTAAATAAATACAAAATAGTGTGTTTAAATGTATACTAATTTTATGTTGTTTTTTTTTTTTTTTTTTTCCTTCAAAACCGTCATTTTGCTATGGTGCAGTGCAGAGAACGATCTATGTTCAAGGTATATTCAAGGTAGGCCTATATATTTCTTATTGATGCATTCAAAAACATAAACACAGTGCGTTCAAGAAGTCTCCGCAGTGAATTATAACACAGCATCTGCCTACAATGTGAGAGGCATCATATTTATCGTACAGTGTACTCTCTTTTGAGTTGAAGGTTGAAGTATATCCTCATTCACGTGTGTTACACACTACCAGAGCATAATATACAAATACTCAAAAGATAAAAGTGATTGTTTCAACATATTTCTCACAATAGTAATATCTATATTCACTACGGACAGCATTTTTAAGGCACTTTTTTTTTAATTCATTACATTATTTTATGTTTAATACTGAGCCCGGTACCATTTAAATGTCCTTCAATCGGCTGGCGTATATTACCAGCTTTATACTGAAAACATACTTTCTGGAGCAACTAATTTTTACACAATAAAAACACAATTTTTAATGAGCACATAATGGTTTTATTGCCACCGCTAAAACATCCACGCATTTTATTATTCATGGTAATAGTTCCATTGCCGAGTTGAAATTGTTAAAAGAGTCTTAAAATGTAAGGAATTCTTGATTCCGGATACGTTGTACTTTGAAAATGTCACTGTACTAATAAAAATAATTTTATCTGTAAAACTATTCATCAAATGTTAAGTACCTATATCAAAAGAGATTAGCGTAAAGGAAAGACCATCGTCCTTTCGTCGCCATGTTGGAGCCAGTGTTATATTTCTTTTAAGGGCTTTTAACCTCTGTGGATATTTTTTTTTTAATGTCTTGTAAAACGTTTGTTATGTTGTTATCGCCACTGCCCAGTAAAGAATCTTACGAGTAACCAATTACAATAAGGAAAGATTCCTAACGAAACAGCAACTAACACAATGAGAAAGTAATTCAATTCGCATACATAAAGACCAACATTCCACCTATATAATACATTTTCTTTGTGTAAAGTTCTATATAAAAAAATAAATACATAAAAGATATCGATCACTGTTGCTAGACACGTGTCGCAAAGTAAAAAATCTTGTAAATATATCACAACTTTAGACTCACAAGCAACTACAGTTGTAAAGAACAAACGTTCTGGATTTTAAGTGGGAAAGGGGGAGGGAAAGGTAAACTGATCTTACAGCATGAGTGAAGTGAAGTACAAGCAGCCTGCAGCCATAAATAGACCACATATATCTTTCTGAGGTGTTTGCGCCATGCCGGCATTTCTTTGTTCTTACATGTAACACGAGTAAACTGGTCTAGCAGATTATTATAAATTGCTGCATCTCTTCGCAAGTGTAAGAGTTCCCACGTTTTTATAAAAAAGATACATTAGGAAAATAAAGAAAAGAAAAAGCCATGTATACATTTTCTGAACATACCCACTATACTCTTAACTGATAAAGAATTTGTTACTTTAGCTTTAAAAATATATATAGTATATATTTATTACTATGATATCACCATAAATAATTTTATGGTCTAGTCATCTCTGCTATAAAAGCTCCTGTTACAAATATTTAGAGCCGTGCATGTGGTCATTCTGCGAAAAAGGCGTTATTTGAGGCATCAGGGTGGAATTGCTCCCCTTTAGTTATCTATCCATACATACTCGTATAAAAATGAAAGTGGCTATGTTTGTGACTTCATACGTACCTCTTCAATCACACAAACGATCTCGATCAAACTTTCAACTTAGATGAGGTTTGAGCCTGGGATGTTTTTTATCATTTCACTTTGACGTGCAACTTAGGGGAGAGGAACGAGGGAGATATACGAAAATTATCGAAAATGACCGATACTAATGCCGAATCCATAGTTTCCGAGGTCACTGAGATGAACAGTCACAGTTCTGATACCGTTTAAATCTAAATTCAGCCACACAACTTGAGGAAAAGATATATGAAAATGATCGAAAATTATATTAGTGCCGAAAATGATCGATAGTAGTGCCGAATCCATATTTTCCGGGGTCGCTGATATGAACAGTGACACTTCCGATGCTGTTTAAATCCAAATTCACTTCCTTATGTTCAAAAGGAAACGTATTCTTCCCCTGGGAAGAACGAATATTCTGCTAGTGTACCCTAAGCATATATATATATATATATATATATATATATATATATATATATATATATATATATATATATATGAATTTAATTATTAGTATAATAATATACTAATGAGAAATATGAAACTACCTATATTGTACAGTCTTGTTCCCTAAGCAACATCTGAAATGACGTACCTGTCTACGGACCATTTGCGGAAACTTTGAAATTTGTATTACAAAGATCTACAGAACCAAACAAGCCCGTAACCTCCCTATAAGACCGACCGCATATAGACCAAAGGATGGAACAGCCAGCCAAGGTGCAGTACTATGAGCAATGTAATGAATCCTCGTATCATATATTCCCTGAAGTACGTCATAGACAAAGGCTTCTCCAGTATTTTAATTGAAATACATGGTCAATGCACTCAGGTCTCTCTCGCATCTTCTGTTGTCTACCTCTGGCTCAGCTTGGCTGTCCTGCCTGTGGTCAATGTGCGGCTGACCTCTGGTCAATGTGAATTGGCTGCTTCGAAGCATTCCTTGCTAGCCTTCAACAGTTATTATTAGAGGGCATAGATGTGCTTCGTACAGAAGAAGCATTTGATTGTGATTTTGATGTTATTGAATACAACGAGGTTGTTGAGCAACCTGATCGACATATGACATACGACTATTTTGATATCCAACAATTTATAAATTCGTACCGCTTCCCGATAAATGTGCAAGATGTTTTGTTTCCCTTAACACAACTATTGAATACAAGACCAAAAAGTGGTTAGTCAATAATTAAATGGGCGAGTAGAAGAATGCTAAAAGTTCAAATTAAGCTATTTATGATTAACTTCAAAAATTGATTACATACAACAGCACTTTCTATGAATTAGTACGAATATAACAGTACTTACAAGTACGGAAACAATCAATAGTTTAGGCCGAAGATCAGGGCAAGAAGCAATTTTTTTTTTAGATAAAATACTTTACATACCTAACAATTTCCATTTCCTAAGGATACCTAACTATAAGGGACGTGAAACCTAATATACTCACAGAAGATCTATTTAATGATGCCGAATGTGACAAGCAAATCACGTCTTCCGAAAGAATATTCCGTTTACCAATAGCCACATATATACAAGCGATCCGACAATGGCTCAATGGCTGTTTTAAGTATGGACACTTGATACGTAATTGTCGCAGCAACAAATTTGCGTAAGGAATGCGGTCTGTCGCATGATAGTGAGAACCGCAATAATCCTACTCGTTGCATTAACTGTGGAATGAACTACCCGACAGATGACAAGGACTGCCTGGAACGATATTGCAAAAGAAGGGAGCGGTAAACAAATTATTTTTCAATTAGGGTTGTAACCTTATAAATAAAAAAAAAACAGCCAAATATTAGTCAATCAAGTTCTTCATTTACGGGAAATAATCAAAGAACAAATAATAGTAAGTTTCAACGGACTAAAACTAATTATTCTCTACCATATGCATCGACAGTCTCTTATGCTCTGATGCAGCCGCTGGTTAACCGGCTAGAGAACCCGTTTTAGAATCCTTGCCAGGGATGAAACGCCGTAACATGAATCTGATTTTTTTTTTCAAATTCTGGAAATAAATACATTGATAGTATAAATGCAATTTAATACCAAAACAAGCCAAGAATATGAAGCTTCTCTAACCCTTCAACATCTACCTCACTTTTTGAGTGTTATTCAGCTTCCGTGGAGGTAGACACAAGTTATAAAAGGTAATCACCTAGAGGAAGAACATCGAAGGATCAGAAATAGAAGCATACAAGATACTTCTTTAAAATCAGCATAAAATAATACACGTTGAACAGCAATAACTAGAAGTTCAGTTCCCAACTGATGTGTCGCTCAGTCCCATAGAGTATGTCGTGAAATTTTAGAATTTAAAAATCAAGAAGCATTTAATAATCAATTAAAACCAATTTTGAGACACACTATACCGGTCAACACTTCCTGTGGCAGCAATAATGCTCAGTGCTAGTCACTACTTGATAGAAACTTAAGTCTTACATTATTATTCATTCAAAAAAAAAAATCAAACAAGTGTGTCAGGAGGTCTTGGGAGTTTAGCAACGTGTTGTCAGTCATAAAGGTTGGGAACCACTGCTCTAGACTTCTACGTGTATGTAGTAGTGTTTATTTATGATAAGCTATTGGGCGTACATAGATTAGCATGGGAGCCCCAAGAAAATGCCCATCGGGCCCATGCGTTAAGTCGTACCTGAATTTGATGTAATACAGGCCAAAGAATTTGCTTTACTTTGGAAAATGTAATGAGATATCTTATAATGGATTTATGAGAAATAAATCATTGATTTTCAATACTACGGCGAATACGTAGAGAATTTATAGCATTCTCCTAATTCTCTTGGTTTTCTAATTGTTGAATCCTATTAACTGAACTCCCTATTCTTATAACTATCTTATATAATCACTGCATATGTCAACTAGTATGTATCTTCTTTCAATCTAATTGTTTCCTATTTAATTGTGGTACATTCATCATATGTGTATTAACCGCCGCATATATCGTATAGCTGGAGATATTCTGTGGAAATCAATGAGCTTCATAATTGAAATGAAATGAATTTTCTGCTTTAACATCTCCTGCCGTTTAGCGGAAAGGAGGTCGGTGATTAGTGAAAGTGAATGATTATGAATGAATTCGTGGAATAAGAATGTAGAAGGAAACGCTAGAACTCCGAGAAAACCCACAGCCACAATATTGTTTACCACAAACTCTCTTACCTAGGTTCGAATCGCACGAGAAGTGAACTCTCTAGTACTCAGCCAGCATGCTCCCTGCATGTTGAAATAGTACGGGTTTAGAGAAATAAATTCAAATTACGTTGAATATTTGGGAATTCCAAGTTATTCAGAATCGCTATTTGCAATAATCTGTGTTACAGTTTCGGCAATATTTCATTGCTTTCATCAGACACATTACGCGACACAGACATATCAGACACATAAAATTATCTGACAGACACAAAACAATCTGAAATATGATATATGTGACACAGACACAAGATAATCTGATACATGACATACCCGACAGAGACACGAGATAATTTGATACATTACATATCTGAACACATACACAAGATATGGCTACTATGCGCAGACCTAAGGAAAACTCTCAATGACGGTTCTGATCTTCGTCATCGAGCTGTGGAATTCAGGACCGGGCAACGAACTTGTCAATTAAGTTCACACCAAGACGACTAAATGTCGGCAGCAAGGAGGAATGCAGTAAAAACCTTTTCCATCCAGGATTTAGCAAAGATATCAGCCGACAGTAACTTGCAGTAAATGACTATTTCTTTCAGGATTACGATTATGGCTGTCGATAAGTAGTAATATTTCAAGTGAACATGCGAATGAGAGTAGAAAATGATACTCAGAACTCAATTATTTTGAGTGAAACTCAAATTACCACTTTCAATCCTAAGCCTAAGCAGGACTTAGGGTAAGCTATTAATTGAAACGGACAAACCTCAAGTCTAGCTTGTATTGTACCAATTCCACTCAATCACCATCATCATTGGTATTCTGTCATTATTGGCAAATCACTTGCCGCAACTGAGAATCTTTCATGGTCTACAGTCTTCCGCTAACCTCTTCGTCTTCACATACGATTTTTCTGTTTTTATATTGTCATTAATTGTAGTTTCCTTTGCACTCTTCCTCTATTTCCTGCCACCATACCCTCTAGGACAGTTTGTTTTTAGCCATTGCTCCAACCAGTTTCTCTCCCTTTTTTCAATAATATCTAAAACTATTCTTTTCTCCCCCACCATTTCTAACATTCTCTAATTTGTTTTCCGCTCGATCCGCCATTCTTCTCCACACCCACATTTCGAAAGCTTCCAGTCGTTTCTCAGCATTTTAGCGTAAGTTCCTGCTTCTACCCCATACAGTACAATGCTGTACATGAAGCATTTTACGAGTCTTTTTCTTAATTCTTTATTCAAGGTCCCTCAAAACAGACTTTTCCTCTTCCTTAAGGATTATTTCGTCATCCCTATGCTTGCTTTCATTTCACGTTCGCACTTCATATCATCACTAATAATACAGTAGTACTCAGGTATAGAAAACTAGTTACCTGTTCTATTTTCTTCCCTTTTACTTCTATATTTGACACCGATTGCTTCGTTCTAATCCCTGTGACTTTTGTCTTTAACCGTATACATCTAATCATTCTACCTCCTACCGAAATGCGTCTTCATTACGTAGTCTTCTTTTCACTATTTCTTCTAGATAAATATTAAATAATGATTCAAATCAACAATGTCAATAAATGTTGTATCCATGTTTAAAGATTTATTTTCCATGTATTTCGCATGTCTACCTTCTTCTCTTCCACTAGCTAATACATATAATTTAAAAATACATTAAACCAATAATAAGCTAGAACTTGCTATATATAAGCCCTAGAGCAAAAGTGTTAAAATCATTTCCCAAAATTTGGCTTAGCTCATAAAGTAACTAACCGGAAATGAGCGGATTCTAATAAACGATTCACATGAATATACTCCTACCTAGTCCATCTACGTAGCATAAACGCTATTTTTGAATTACTCTTGGGTATATGCGAGGAATGATTTAAAAAAAAAAAAAGAAGGTTGCAAAGCATAAAACTATTACGTTATTCACTTAGCGAAAATTGATTTCTAGATTAATAACATATCTGTCTTAGTGCAGGTTTGAAGACTTCGGATTCTGATGATGTATAACCGAGAAGTGGACATTAAAAATGACGACCCGTGTGAAAAATTGGTAAAAAAAAATAGAAGTGAGGTCAGTGGTACGGTTCTTGTGGACCCAAAACACTACACCTGCTGGCATTTATAGGCAGATTGTGAAGGTGTATGAGGAAGGCTAAATTTCAAATCAACATGTACGGAAGTGGTGTTGTACCTTCAAAGAAAGACGGACCAATATTGTTAGGAATTAGGTTTCTGGGCTTTCTGCATCTAAGACCATTTAGCCCTTCACGTTTTGAGGGATGACGTCCCTCGGCGAGCACAAAATCCGGGGAAAGGGAAGGAAGGAAGCAGCCTGAGACCTATAAGTTAGGTACCACCCCGGCATTTGCCTGGTGTGAATGAGGAAAACCTCATTCAGAGTGGCTGGCCTGAAAAAGCGTGTTACACTTTCTCGACCGAGTGCCCCCATTGGGAATCGAACCCGGGACCGCTCGCACTGAAGGCGAGAGCGTTAGTGACTACACTATCCCTGGACATACCGGTAGACCTAGTATTTCGACCATTGACGTTACGCTTGGAACGACTAGAGCACTTCTTTTAGCCCTAGTGACGTTCATCTTTTACCTGTTCTAAAGCCAAAAAAAAAAAAAAAAAAAAGGATGGCCAACATTATAAGGCATGCGATTATGTCAAAACCGATGTCTCATGGTGGCCAGGTCAGGGCTGCGAGAACTTGATGCGGATTTCTATGCTAATTGTAAAGAAAACTTTATCTGCCGTTGTGATAAGCTGTTAAACACAAGCTGTGATTTCATCGAGAAGTAGTGTTGAGTGCCCTCTATCATCAAGTGTGTTGATCTTCCACCTATGTTTCACACATAAGCCATAATAAGCTTTGTAATATTTTTTCGATCATCCCTCGTATGTTGTATTTTGTCATATTTTCATGTTCAGTCAGAATTTTATTTTTATTATAGTTTTGTTTTAATGTGTCCTTTTTGACATGTTTATACTTGAAAATCAAGTTATATTTTGAATTGTTAATGCACAGAATGTGTGGGGCAACGGTGTTAAGGTGACGGGAGCAAATAACCTCGCGGCTAATGTTCCCACTAATCTCAGTAATCAATCAATATATCATCAAATCGTTGGTTGGTTAGTCGGTTTGTGAGACTATGTAAGATATAAACTACAGCTTAACGTAGTATCCGAACTACGCGAGCTCCCTCTGGGAATCGAACCGACGTCTTTCTCACTAAACATATGCATCCTAACTATATAGCCACTCTCGTATAAAATCGTGTAGCGGTATAGGGAATGGTACCCCTTCCTTTCCAATAGTATGGGATTTCAGCAAAACTAAGGAATAGTAACTCAAGAAGTCACTATAATCATCTTAATATAGTATTCCTCTCTCCTTCCACCTTGGCTGTACGGTTCAAATAGCGTATATTTTGAGGATATGCATTATCTTTTCCAGTCATCGCTTTTCCTTCTAATGACCTGTACATGACTTGTAAGGTCATTATCCATCTCAAAAGACCTGATAGGTAAACGACTTCTGCAGCGCTGAACCAGTGCAAATTCCCATGCAAATATGTGCATTGTGGAAAACACAGTGAACAGATAAATTTATCTGTACAGATGGATACCATAATTAATGTTATGCATTTGCTCTTTTTTTATGAGAGTACAAGCATGTATAAAAAAGATAACGTTTAAGTAACAGGTGAACATTCCAGGAAAGCATATTCATAGAGCGAAACAAGTTGAAAAGCATTCGAAATATGTCCTTTGTTTATATTGGCTACATATGCTTGTATTTATTTGCCCTTTAAAATTGCAATCTTTCCACTGGGTTGACTCCTCCCGTCTTTAAAATATATTATATATTAAAGCCGTATATCATTTGTCAAGATTTTCCTCAATAGTACTTGAGTATTCTTTATCTCCTTGTATATGTTTAGCGGACAAAGATTCCTAACTACTTTTGTTTAACATAAAACTTTAGAAATGGTATGCAATAAAAGGAAGCATAAATTTTACTAAAAGCGGAAACAATGACAGAGGAGACATGTCTGAATAATGGGGAAACACACTAAATTGGAGTGTATGAACTTAGATAGGATTTACTGTTATTTTTTTTCTTGTCACATTTTGTATTTAATCAATTCAGCCACAAAAAAAGCTGTCATATTTTATAGAATGGCCATACAGATGATAATTAAAGCTTTAGAACTTATAACTTAAATAAAAATAAATCATAAACACAATAATCTGTGCTTCAGCAATACATCATTGCTTTCATCGGACATATTATCTGACACAGACATTTCAGACACAATGTCTGACAGACACGTCAGACACAAGATCAGCTGATACACGATATATGTGACACAGACATAACATAATCTGATACACGACATATCTGACACAGACACAATACAATTGAATACATATCTAACACAGACAGAAGATAATCAGACATAAGACATTATCTTACATAGACACCAGTTAATCTGACACAGGCACAAGGCATTATCTGAAACAAACACATCAAATACAAGACATCTGACACAAAATAATTTGTCACAGACAAATTAGAAACAAGAAATTTTTTGACACAGACACATCCGACATAATATAATCTGACAAAAGACATTATCTGAGACACATCAGACACAGCACAAAACATTATCAGATATAGGCACATGTAATACAAGATAAACTGACAGACATTTCACACTCAAAACAATGTGATAAAAAACATTACCTGGTACAGACATAAGCTAAGTTTACACAGACACATCATACAAAAAATAAACTGACACAAGACACTATCACCCATAGACATATCACAAAAGAAATAACCTGCCACAAGACATTAGCTCACACAGACACATCATACACAAAATAATCTGGCATTAGACATTATTTGACACAGACACATTAGACACAAGTTAAGCTGATAAAATATATTATCTGACACAAATATATCAGACATACAAAGTAATCCGACCCAAGACACTAGATACAGATATGTCACACATAAAATAACTGACACAAACACATCACACAGAAAATAATCAAACAAATATATCTCATTCAAGGTAGTATCCGGTACAGATACATCACACAGAAAATAATCAAACATTTTCTGTCACAGACGTAAGATAATTGAAGACAAGACATTACCTTACACAGACACATAAGATAATGAGTCGGACGAAGGTAATGTTGCCGAAACTGTAAGACATATTAATAATAAGTGTTTGCTTCGGTCAGGTTTTATTTTTATTGAGAGTGGTTATGGGGGATATGATATAAAAATTTTATTTATTCTTTATAACTTAAATGTTCTAATATATTTTAACAGCACATTTACAAAAGTTTTAAATTATAAGTTTGTCAGAATAATAGTACAGTAGGAAGTCGAAAATCCGAACTAATTGGGACCACAGATAGTTCGGATTTTCGAAAATGACGAAGAAAATGCTATTTAGGCTTAAATATACTGTACGGTATAATCTTTTATCGATACAGTGGTTATACAGTACGTGCAGGAATTACAATACCATACGCAAGGTTTCTACATTTAATGTTTCTGAAGAACCTGCTCGTACACTAAATTATACTGTTCTTGTAACTCACACTTCAAACTTAATTTGTATAGGCCTAAGGGAAAATGAAAATAAAAATATGAGTGACAAGCAATTAAATAGATGAATGAGCTCTTGTAAGTTCTTGTAAAGACACTGACTTCACACAAGGCCGACGGACAACCCTATTGTTTGTTTATTGCTGGCGCTCAAGACAAAATGTAAAAAAGGTTCTAGGGACCGCGTTCAGATTTTTGACGTTTCGGATTTTTGACGTTCGGATTATCGACGTCCTACTGTATTTGAAAAGTATAGTTAGTTTGACACTACTGCCATCTCTAGTTCAATTCTATCTAATACCAGAAGCCAGCACACTACTATCTTAAAGTTGTTGGGCATTTGGATTGTGTGTGATGAACAACCTACTGGACAAAACTACCTATTTTCATCACTCAAACATTAAATTTCAATACTCTACAATAATTTTGCTGTTTGGAAACTATTAACGTTTTCTTAAAGATTGAAACCTGAGAAATCCAAAAATGTTTTTATTTTAGCTCTATAACATAGTTTTCTTAAATTAGAGGGGAAGAGAATAATATGCCTTATAAATGCATATTCGTTCAGTCGCTTCTGATCTGGAAATTTGAATGTCTAAGATGCTAATCGCAGTGGACGAGCCAATTGCAGAGAAATGGATGATTTAGAGTACGTACTTTTGGCGTGGGAGACCGAAGGTTAGATCCCCGGCGGGAGCTCATGTGGTTCGGATCCCACGTTTAGCTGTAGGTCCACGTCATAAATTACCTCACTGCTGAAAGGGCGCTAAATTCAAAAAATCAAATCAATCAATCAGAAATGGATGGTGTTCTGGGAAAAGTTGAGCAAGACCGTCACGTCCGCAGTCATGACATTGCCAATGACTACACATCCAACACCAAGTAGTGTTAAACCATTTGCAGAAAGCTGGCTACAAAAAGAAACTCGACGTTTGGGTGTCACATGACCCGACTCAGAAGCATTCACTCGAAAGAATTTGCATCTGCGAATTTCTACTGTAACGTAACGAACTCTAGCCATGTTTGAAGCGACTGATCATGAGTGACGAAAAGTGTATAACTTACGACAACATTGTGCGGAAAAGATTGTGATCGAAGCGAGAAGATCCACAGATTTTGCGAAAGCCTACAATGATGCCCTGGAATTTTATGTTGTGCGTTTGATAGGATTGAAACGGCGTTGCACATGAGTTGCAACCGCCGGGTAGAATGATAAACTTGGATCTGTACTGTCGACAATTAACGCGAGTACACCAATAGTGATCGCTAGGAGTCGTGAAGCTTGACCTAGATTTACTAATTTCACCATCCAATCGAACGTGAAGGTGTGTACCGGTCGTCAACTCCCACCCATAAAAATTCTGCAAGTCTCATTTCTCGCGCTGTACGGGGAACATCTCCTGGGGGTATGGTGTTGTCGGATTACCGCTAAGTTTCGTATTGTTGTTATTGTTGTGGTCGCTACTTTATATTTTTCTATTATTATTGTTAGGATTTAATTCGAGTAATTCTTCGTGTTCGTATTATACTTCTTTAAGTGTTTTTTTTTCTTCTCTCATTTGTGATGTCTTCTAAGTTTGACAACATTGCTAGAGCACTTCTATTGTTTCACTTTTTCCCAATGCGCGTTCGGAAGGCAGCTCTACGGATTGTCTTGGATTCTTCCGATGTATCACACGCGAAGCAAAGCAGTTTTATGATTGGTGTACAGCCCAGGCTTCACGAATTGTCGCAGTTACTATAGCAGTTCAAAAGAAACGGCCAGAACTGGTCAATAGAAATGATATTGTATAGCACGCTGATAACGCCAGACCGCATAGGCTGTACACCTTTAACGACCCGTCAGAAATTGCAAGAACTTGGCTGGGAGGTTTTAATGCATACACTATATATTCTGGGCCTCGTATTGTCACGCTATCATTTGTTTAGTCTCTGTAGAAGTTCCTGAAAAGAGACGTGTGAAAATCACACGCCACTTTCTTCTTCTTCTTCTTCTTCTTCTTCTTCTTTTTTTTTTACAAGAAATCACAGAAAGTTTATAGCGACGGAATTATGGTGCTGCAAAAATGGCAAAAGGTCAAATAACAAAATGACGCATACTGTATGTAGTTTCATAATACGCTTTACAAATCACAACAAATGCATTCTCAATTTTGATCTCCAACGGCTCAATACTTTCTACAGTGACTGCAAGGACTCGTGAAGCTTGAGCACTATACCAATCAAAGAACTTTGTCTCACGTGAGATGCATCGGAAGAATTCGACACGATTCGTGGAATTGCGTTCCGAACGCACACTTGAGAAAAAGTGAAACAGCAGAAGTAACACCAACAACGCTGCCAAACTTAGACCACATGGTGATCGAGCGATAAAAAAAACAACACTTAAAGAACCATAGCATCAACACTAACAATTATTTGAATTAAACAATAACAATAATAATAGCAAAAATATAAAACAACAACAAAAATAAACAAACGAAACTCTGCGCAAGTCAGACAACACTGTACCCTCAGGAGAGATTCTCCATATAGGGCTGCTAACTCTGGAAAATAAAATTACCAGCATCCTCTCAAAAATTCCCTATGATATAGACCTAATCTCTATTAGGTGAAGTATCTCTATTAGGAACCATTGATGGGAAGAAAATGTACTATCCTGAACAAAAGTGGATTAGCACCTGTAATCTACATATCCTTAGTACATTTACTAATAAGCTTAATAAAAACATTGTGTTACAAAATGAGAAACTGAAGTCGGCGTTGACCATTTTATAGTATTTACCAGTAACTGCCACTTCTTTAAAATTATCGAAACAGACTAACAACAAAAGTATATTAATCCTTACGTGACAATTTTGGATTTACAAAATAAAATTTACTCTATAAACTTATACTCCAACTACAGGAAATTGTTTTAAGAAGTCTTAAGGAAATGAAATCTTTCAGTTTTACATCCCACGATTATGCCGGCTAGACTAAAGGAGATGGTGATGATGAGAAATGAATGAAAGAGTGGAATGAAGAAAGTGAAGGAAATGAGAGAACCCCAGAAAACCCACGAGCATGGTGTTTGTCCACCACAAAGTCCACACGGTGCGAGCAGAGATCGAACCAGTTACCTGAAGCACCGGAGGTGAATGCGCTACCACTGAGCCACCGCGCCCGCCCAAGTACTAAGGAAGAGGAAGTTCAACCAGCGTTGCCAGACTCACAGCTCGGAATTATTCCAAAACCTGGTTGAAATTATGCTAGATTCGGTCAAATTATGCTAGACCCTCATAATTACTACTTCAAGAGTTTTAAAAGAAGAAAAAAACGAAGTTGAGATACGATAACGTAACTTAAAATACGTAGAGCGCAAGAATGCGTGGATAGAACTCAATACGTCACGCACCAAAGCTTTAACTCAACTAAACTAGTGCAGTCGTTGCCAGACTCAATGGCGTATATATCGTATAAATGAATGCAAAATGTTTGTTTACATATTTTGAAATAAAATTACCTCACAGCATAAGCGGAGTTGGGAATTGTCTGCTGGGGGAGGGGGGGCAGATTTTTGGTCAGTCTCGGATCTTTCATTTCAGAAATAAAGATGGTCATGAAGTCAGAAATATGAAGTTGCCAAAAAGTTGGGGGGAGAATGGCCCCCATGCCTCGCAGTTAGGCCTAAAGGATTAGAAAACCCTGGGTGGAGCACAAAAAAAAAAAAAAAAAAAAAAAGCCCAAAGCCGTTTCTAACTTACTTCGGAAAATAAGACTGGCTGTATGGTTTACCGACTGTATGAATCAATGGAAGAGGATACATTTCTGCCGTTCTCTTTCTTCTCACGACCAACTTCTTTCTCATCTCCAGGTTTTACGGCTTTTTGATAAACTTGCTGAAATTATGCTATATTTGGGCAGGATGCTAAAAGCAAGATGCTAGATGCTAAAGACATGCAAATTATGCTAGATCTACCATGATTATGCTAGATCTGGCAACGCTGAGTTCAACGCTTAAGGAAGGTTGTTATATGCAGCAGCTAGAGACTTGAAACTAAACAATGTAAAATATTGTACTAACGAAATGCCTAAGAGTTATTTGCCAACAATCGACGGACAATTTAAATTTATCGTTATATTTATGCCGCATAATTACGGCAAATCATACACTTCTAAAGCGTTTTTCACAGTCCTTTGCACCCTTCAAAAACAAACCGCGTAACTTGATGTTGTATCACTACGCGCACGACTATTTGCTGATTGGTGAAGAGGAAATTGTTTCGTCTGTTTCCCGCAATATTTCTGCTGCAGCACGTGCATGTATTTCTCCTACTGCGATGTGCATTACTCGTCTCACTCTCACACATTTGCCGTGATATTTGGCAAAATACCCAATACTATATAATACCCCCTCCTTTAAGAGCTACTGAACATTGTTATTTTTCTCCAAATTGTAATTATAGATGAAATTACAATGAGTTATGTCAAATTATCAACTGAACGATAAAAAGATGGCGCTGGTATGTAACAGCAAGCATATTTATTATTATGGGAGATTATTTCTCCTACTGCGATGTGCATTACTCGTCTCACTCTCACACGTTTGCCGTGATATTTGGCAAAATACCCAATACTATATAATACCCCCTCCTTTAAGAGCTACTGAACATTGTTATTTTTCTCCAAATTGTAATTATAGATGAAATTACAATGAGTTATGTCAAATTATCAACTGAACGATAAAAAGATGGCGCTGGTATGTAACAGCAAGCATATTTATTATTATGGGAGATTATTTCTTTTTCATCTATTACCTAAATCATTACGCATATCCATGAAAAACAGATGGTACTTTTCCCCCTTAAGTTCAATTTATTGATGTGCTTTCTTACATTGTATAGCATGCGAATGTGCAAATAGTAATTTCAGTACTACAAAGTAAGTAAATAAATATTCTATGAGAACATGAAAATTAGCTATTATGGGTCTTAATTTTCTTCAAGTGAATTGAACAACGTTGATATCGTTTGATAAGGTATTTGCTTTTCTTCTGCACTTGCGGGTTTGCCTTGTTTATGTTTTACAGAATAATTCGGAGCAGCAGGTAACCTGCTGGCTTCCTTTGGCGACATCTTTAAATTGTGGCGCGCACTTCGTGTGTTTTGTCATTTGTTGTAACAGTTTTCTCTTACAAATTCTATTTTAGTTCAAGATTTCGATCCCATATAGATACATACTTTGAGTCAGATCCTAAATGTTTTTCCTGTACCTTAACAATACATTAATTACCATAATACATTGCATTTGTTGTGTACTATTTGCTCATGGAAGAATAAACTGTTATTAGTCTCATTTTCAATATTGCTAACTCATAGTTATTTTTCAGTTTTTCACAAAAAATGGTTGTCAAACAGTTGTGTCATTTCATTAAATGGGCTAAGAAAATGAAAAAGAGAAATCAAGTGAACTTGCTGTTCTTATTGAAGATAATAAGTTCCTTATAGTATTTCAGATTTTTGTTTGACCTTTCATTAGAGATGAGGAAATAGTCAATTAAAAAAAGAAAGAGAGAGAGGGGGGGATAGAGAGAAGTTAAAGAGGATAAAACCTGTATTCGTGATTCATTACGAAGTAATATCAGGCAAATTTTTTCAGTTATAATTTGTATATCGCCTTTTTAAAATGCGATCAGAATAAATGACCATTTAAAAGATGCAAAAACCGAATATTCGGTGCCAGAAATGAAATAATGTACAAAGGAATCATCACATTTAAGAATTTTTATAATATTGCATAGGAATGTTCATAACTTTTGAGTCTTACTTTTTTCTGGCTGCAGTGAAACTAAGAGAAGGTACTATGTGCATGTTAAATAATGTGTCTTTATTCCTACATAGAATCTAAAAAGTTTCTTGGAATTTGTTGAATAAGATGTCGATAGAGTCTTCATACTCTCATGACTGATATTAGTTTATGGCGTAACTTTTCTGTTAGATATCAAATGAAAGGATAAGTCACGAGGATTCAAAATATATTTTATAGGTATTTTATTACATATAACAAAGGAAATAAAAAATAAATTCTCTATTCAATAAATACGGTGTAAGTAAACTCAGTAGTTTTCAAGTTCTTGCAGAATGAACAATTGCTTGTTCCAAACATTCGCTCGCCTGTAATGGAAACGTACAAGGAGCTAAATTAAATCTTTTGAGTTTTACGTCCCACGTTTATGCAGGCTAGATTAAAGGAGACGGTGATGATGAAAACAAGAATGACATGGTGGAATGAAGAAAGTTGTAGGAAACTGAAAGACCCAGAGGAAACCCACGCACACGGTGTTTGTCCACCACAAGGTTCACTTGGCGGGAGCTGGGATCGAACCAGGAACCCCATGTGTCAGAGGTGAACGCTCTACCACTGAGCCACCGCGGCTCCCCAAGAGCTCAATTTTGAATAGAAGTCGTGAGTACAACTGCACATGTTTCTAGATCTGATAATTAACTCTTTTGTGGCTATGTGATCCGTGTACTCGTCGTCGGGCGGGAGACACGCATTCGATTTCCGGAGGAAATTCATGTAGTTCGGATCACTCGTTCGGCTGTAGGTCAAAATATCATAGAACCTTGTTGTTGAAGTGGACAATAAACTTTAATCCATCCATCCAACCATAGATCTGCTAGTAAGAACACTAAGTCATCATGTAATAGTGGCTCTGAATCCTAACATTTTAGGTAGATTCTCAGCTAGAGGAAACGTTAGGAGTGGGGATAGTAAGTTTTAGTTGTAATTTCCACTGGTAGAAGAAATTCAGCGTTTTGCCCTTCTTCCTCCTTGTACGTGTCTGCGTTTACATAGCAGTTCAAAGATTCAGGAGAGCAGTGCATACGCCACTGTAAACGAGAGAAAATGGTTCCTGATTCTCCTATCACAAGCCCATGCCAATTTTTTTTTAAATCTCATTGTTTTCCCCCTTCAGTTTATTCATTTCTTATCACAAAATTGCATATAACATTTTTTGTTTAATTAGTTGGCAACATTTCTGCACTGCAGTCTGCATTGTTTACAAGGAGTGCAAAGCTTCGTGAAAATCAGATTATCTCTGTTGTTGAAAACAATGTTTCACAATAAAATTTAATTTCTTATATTAAGTAAATTTCTTAATATAAGAATTTACATATTATATTAAATAAATGAAACAACTGAAACAGATTAAACAAATATATTGCTTAATATAATACAACGGAAATCTGTATTTGTAAAGGCAGTGTTGAAGAATCTCGATGTTCGATGTTTTATTCAAGATTACAGATTTCAAAATACTGGTCATAAAGGGGCTGGTAAGAAGTTTGTACCGGTCACTGGCCTTAATCAAAATCACAGTAATATTTCCGGCCAGCCCAGTAAAATACCGGCCAGTTGGCAACCCTATCTGCGTATAGCGTGAGAGACCACACTGGCAAAATTTCATGGGTAAGAACTGACGACCGGGTAAGCACTTGCGTTCTATTGGATCCTGAAACTAGTATATCTAGGTCAAGCTTCACGACTCCGTGCAATCACTACAGACACCACGATATTTAATAGCGGTGTCTTCAATAAGAAGACTCCTTTTTCTCGAATTTCTCGAAAACAATGAGGATCATTCATATATTTTTATTCAGCTCAACGAGATCTATCGATTGGTATTTCTCAGGTTTGCATTTTATTTGCCAAGTTTATTCAGCTCAACGAGATCTATCGATTTGTATTTCTCAGGTTTGCATTTTATTTTTCGTTAAATGCTAATAATAATGATGAATTTATTTATTTCTAGCTATCATATAGCCATTTCCAATTGTCTGAATTTCACCTTTGACATTTAGTTAAATATTATCTTGTATTCATTCACACCTTGCCCAATTTTCTTCTGTAATTTCCAAAACATGAAGGCAAGATTTCTGTTAAGCTAATACAAACGGAAAGGTGAATTTAGTTAAGATAGGTCAGCTACAGCTACATCAAGAAATAAAGAAAGAAAAAAACACAACACACCTCGTTTTTTCTTTTCTCTTTTTACCTCGCCTAATGACCTTTCGACCTCACAGACAATGTTTGAAGGAGAAGGCCAGGCAAGTTGTGTTCTATATGAAAAACGTACAACTTAACTTTTAAGAGAAAGTTTTTTTTTTCTTCACTGTCCCAATGGAATGTTTCCAAAACCTAATATTTTGCTGAAATGTATGTATATGCCCTCCCTGCTGGTCTAGTGTCTTTGGTTCAAGTGGACTTGGATTCAATTCCCGGTGAAAAAATAAAAAAATTAATCATAGCTATCATTCACTGTTTTAATCACCCGTCTTCCTTAGCCTAAAAGGCATAAACGTGGGACGTTAAACCAAAAAAATCATTTAAATGAGTTATTTTTCCTTCTTTGATCGAGCTTTTCAACAAGGAAAGAAAAAAACATACAAAGACTACATATGCCATGTGTTTTGCTTTTCTTTTCTTTTCTTTTTTTTGGAAAAAAAAGAAAAAAACTCGTTGCACGGTGATACTAGAATAGACTTCCAAACAATGGTAGCGATAACAGCCCCGCAGTGCGCGGAAGAGGAGCCCATGAACTTTTAGATACTCCATTTATGAAATTCAAATCGCGCAGAGCTTTTTTCTTCCTTACTTCTGTAGAGTCAGCATCTTCTGATAAGCCTAAGACGGGATACACTTATCAGACATAACAGATCATCGGTTTTCTTTCAAACAAAAATTTGCACATGAAACAATTTACAGTAAAATCTACCTTTAACGGACCCTTTATTAAACGGAAACTTGTCTTAGACGGAAATATTTCACGGTCCCATGAACTTACTTGTGGAAATCGCGTTAAATTGTCATCATTAAACGGAAACTATATTACGCAGACAACGGAAATCAAAATAAGCCTCTTAACGGAAAATTTCAAGTCTCGCAGAGCAGTATTTCGAAAATATTTAGGCATCGTATGAGAGGTTAAACGTAAATACAATCTATACTCTATGTTGTTAGCAAAACAGACAGTGATGTGCAAACGAAACAAACACAACGGATACGGAAAGGAGAAGAGGGAGTGGAGGCAGAAGGTAACTATGGCATTGAGTTGGAAGAAGATTAGAATAAGATGTATCAAGATGATGTCAAAAATGTAAAGGAACTGCAACAATTTGCCTTACGTCGAAATGACACTGACAATGTGGTTTCTCAGACTCAAGTGTTTGTGAAAAGTTAAGCAGTCAAGCAGTGGCGTTAAACTCTCCTTGCCTATTAGAAAAAAATAAGTTGATGTGTGTACAGTATCTTTCCTGTTCACTGTAAGTTTTACATGTACTAATTCGTAGCAAAAGTAAACATTGTAAATTGACTAAGGTACGCACAGTGTCTTATTTCACATATTCATTATATGCATGCACTTTTTATTATTATTATTATTATTATTATTATTATTATTATTATTATTATTATTATTATTATTATTATTATTATTATTATTATTATTATTATTATTATTATTTATGCATAGATCTACCTTCGTTAACCAGAAATCCGTCTCTAACGGGTTCTTTTGCGAGTACCGTTCGATTCTGTTAAAGACAGGTTCTACTGTATTAAGAATAGAAGAAAATAGAGAATTATCATCATAATAGATATTCTGCCTCTATTGACAGGTCACTGCGCACTGCAAGGAACGTTATCCCTGCCACTGTTTTGAAGTCAATCCTAGTGTTACAGCACAACTATTGTGCTGCCAAAATGTCTTGAGCCGTGGCAAAAATACGAACTAAAGCTCACACCCTCACACACCCTCGTGTTGAGCCAATAAGGGTTCAGCTGTTGCTAAGCGAGAAAAGTGAGTGGAGTTCCTTCAGCCGATAGCAGCGCTTGCAACGGATGACTAGGGATCAAGTCAATGTGGTATATGTATAACTTTTTCTTTCTTTCTTTTCTCTTTTTCAAAAGAATAAAACATTTGACATACAGCAAACTCTCGTTAATTTGAACTTGGATAATTCAGCATAATTGATAATTCGAATATTCATTTTCTTTTAAAAGATGTATTTTTGAAAACAATAGGAAACAATCGTGGGTAAACCGAACTTCTGAGCCTCTATTTGAATAATTCGAAGACATGCAATACAAGAATTTTTCGTGTTGGACAGATTGCATACAGAAGAATGCAGTTTCAACTGGTTTTCAGTTATTCAGAGGCTGACGTAGGGAAGAGTCACACCAAAACACAATTTATCTGATGATCAAGAGGAGGATGAAGACAAGATCAGAGATAAAGTAAAGAAACAGCATGTGCCAACCTCATCTGAAGCTATACGAAGTGGTTGAAATTTTTAAGATTTGTTGAATTTAAACCAAATGAATAGGGATGCGCACGAGACAAGATTTGAGGCTGTCTCGTCTCGAAAATGTGCTGTAAAAGCGATGTCTCGACTCGAATTTGGTCAGAAAAATTCTGTCTCGACTCGTCTCGTGCGCATTCCTACAAATGAAACTAATAAAGTATTTCACTCAACAAAAGAAATTGAAGATTTTGTTGACCGACAAAAACAAATCAAACCAAAGGGTGATGAACTTTTTTTAAGTGAGAACAGATAAAATTAATTAATAGTGTACGTGGTTTTGTGTGTTACTTCAGTGCATGTAGTATTGTACTTAAATAGGTCTATATTTTCCATGGTATGTGTGACTTAATTTATGTATAAGTAAATGTCGTTTGTTTGTTTCTTTGCTGTATTGTATCATGCAAATAATATGCTCCCTAAAAAGTAGAGTATACTGTGTATTATTTATTTTATTTATCATTGTAAATTGTTTTATTTGCTTAATTTTGTTTAACAACGCATATTTTTGAATAATTTGAATTTTAGACAATTTTTCGTCCCCTTAAACTAGAATTAAATAACTCTCCGCAATATACTCATTAGCGGAAATTCCATTGAAATTTACACTAAAAGCTCCAGTAATTTACACTAAATTTACTGGAATTTACACTAAATGGAATTTCAGTGGAATCTACACTGAATGCAAACAGAAACCTAATAGTGTCAGTTTGATGGTTAGTTGAACAAAACTAGTACAAACAAAAGAATAACGTCATTGGCAGTAATTTCACTGCAACCAATACGAAAACTTTTAGCAATAGAACCATATCGATATTACGATACTCATGGGTGGACATTACCTGTGAATACTCACAAATGTCATTGACAATTTCTGTAGCATATTTTGTAAGTGTTTTGGATAACTCAGCGTCCCGCCACATAATGCGTCCCTATCTGTCACATATTTTGTAACTGTTTTGGATAATTTGGTGTCCCTAACTGTCGCATACTTTGTAAGTGTTCTGGATAATTTGGCGTCCCGCCATGTAACGCGTCCTTCTTAGGCGTAATTCGGGACGTTGAAATTTTC
Organism: Thermobia domestica; assembly: GCF_964235325.1. Taxonomy (NCBI): domain Eukaryota; kingdom Metazoa; phylum Arthropoda; class Insecta; order Zygentoma; family Lepismatidae; genus Thermobia; species Thermobia domestica. The sequence continues at coordinate 158,459,479 of NC_137468.1, forward strand.
CTACAATTCGGAATATCCCGCCTAACTCGGGTTAGCCGACAATGCTAGCTGTCTGGTGTCCCTATCTGTTGCATATTTTGTAATTGTTTCCGATAATTTGGCGTTCCTCCATATAATGCGTCACTATCTGTCGCATATTTTGTGTTTTGGATAATTTGGCCTTCCGCCGTATAGCCTAATACTTCCTTCTTAGGCGTAATTCGGGACGCTGAAATTTTCCTACAATTCGGAAAGTCCAGCCTAATTCGGTTTAGATGACAAGCTATCTGTGGGGTTTGGAGGGGGACGAAATGAATCCAGTGCTGCTGCTTTCAACCTATGGAGTAGAGATGACAATTGGAGCTCACTCTTGGGTCATAGGTCTTATTCTCAATTATGTTCTCGGTCACTAATCTAAGTGAGGCTAACATAATATCACACTCGTACTGCTTCAAGCTCTGGTTCGCCATTCTCAACTAGGTTAATCACTCTCGATCAGGCACTCGCTCCTCGTCCCGCACACTAGTACCATGCTTCTCTGGCTAGAATGGATTGATTGCATTTACATTAATTTCAATCAGAATAATAATTTCAATTCACGAACACCGTTACGGAACCGATTAAGTTCGTGACCACTGGCGCAAATCCCGGGGGAATTAGGGGAACATGTTCCCTCCAATTTTGGAACTGGAGGGAACTGTCCCCTATAATCAGATTTGAAATGTGTTTTTTGCGTAAATAGAAACATACCAATTACAAATAAAGATGCATGTATTCAGTTTTCAGAATGTGTTCACGCCACTGATTTGTAATAGGCTACTGATGTGTACCACTACTTCATCTATATCGCCTACATGTTTACCTAATAAATCAGATTCATTTACAGCAATATGAGTCTCATCTCCTCCCGTCCCAAGAATAAGCCTCAAATCTGTTCGCCTCCCAATGTTGAAGAAAACTCTGCTCCATTGATTCTCCACAGCATTGTTTCTTAACTTCACAAATATTTTGAACCTAGCTTTAAAATAAATAAATAAAAAAAGCCTTATCCGCCCCCAATGTTGAAGACAGATTTGCGCCGATGTTCGTGACCCGTAAGTTCACCGCACTATTACTATTTATATTATTACTAGCAGCGTTCACCCCGCTTCGCTGCGGTCACCCCGGAACGCAATAAACTTTGTTACTTAGATAATTTTTACTTTTTCCCTTTCAAATTGCAGTAAATGTTAACATTATAGCGCCTGTCATTTATGTTAACCCGCCGAGTGACACGGTCATGCGGGTTGCATATAAATACGTTTATTTTTATACCTATGATGAACTAACAAAGGATTTGTACGTTATGGACACTTGAATGGTCAATTATCTCAAGACACTGGTAATTAAAAATTAAAGTGATATGATAAAAACCATCTAGGGTCCAAATCCTAATAACCCCCCAAAAATGAAAGAAATTGGTTCAGCCGTATTAGCGTGATGAGCTAACAAAGGATTTGTGCGTTCTCTTTTATATAATAGATTATTATTATTATTATTATTATTATTATTATTATTATTATTATTATTATTATTATTATTATTATTATTATTATTATTATTATTATTATTATTATTATTATTGAGTGTGAGGAAAGTCCTCAATGTTATAGAAAGTTTTGTTGTGGTGTACACACTGTAGTGAAATAACAACGAAAGCGAGTGAATCGGTTGTAATAATATTTGAATAACATTTGTAAACATATCAAAGGGAAAGTTGGGTGGTGACGTCGTGGATTTCCTGGAATGGAATTTCATTCAAGTTGTCTGACACATATTTCTCACCATGTGTCTACTACTACACGTATGTGTGAGTGATGTGTGAGTGTGAGGAGGTAAGAATTTATATTTTTGAAGGTCAAACTACTTAGGTTGAACATGGGTCTAGGACAAAGCGAGAAAGTGACATACCTATAATAAAAATACTTGATGGGCGAGGACAGATTCTGCTTATTGAGATATGTACAGTACAATGAAAAATTTTTAATTCTCCATTTGCATCGTCTTCACGTAAACGTTTTAATACACGTTCATTTACTTAGAACATGATACACCTACTAAGAAGCACTGAATCCTTGAATGACTTTCATGGTCATTACGAAAGGTCATTTCTTAAATTTTCTTCTGTAATTAAAACACAAGTCTCAAAATTCTAATTTGTGTTTCCCTTCCTATGCAATTGGTTCGCGCTTGCCTATCGTGGGGGTGAAGACTTTGAGTTGCATTCTCTGTGATGCACTGCGAAAAATACATCAGTTTTTTTGGACTTTTTCTTTTAGATATTACTTTTGATTTTTGTCTAACAAGTACAAAGTCCTGAAATGTGTTTATCAGTGAACAAAAAGTGTCGCCTCCTAACAGTGGATAATAGGAACTGCCCTTAACATGTTCAAATGTATCTGAACTTCTGATTCTGATGTGTAAATATGTAAATGGTAGTCTGTAAATTATTTTAATACTGCTTAAAAGTTGTTCCTAATTAGTAGATGTGTCAGAACACTAATTGAACACATCAAAACTTCAGTATACTTTGAACATACTTAGGGCAGTTCCTATTAACCACTATTCGGAGATATTCTGGGCATTTTGAACACTCCTAGGGCAATTCCTATTAACCACTATTAGGAGATATTCTAGGCACTTTGAACACTCCTAGTGCAGCTTCTATTAACTACTGTTAGGAAATTCTTTGCATTTTGAACACTCATAGGGCAATTCCTATTATCCATTGTTAGGAGGCATTCTAGACATTGAACACTTCTAGGGCAGTTTCTGTTAACCACTGTTAAGAGGGTTTCTAGACATTTTGAACATTTCTGGGGCAGTTCCTATTAACCACTGTGAGGAAGCATTGTAGGCATTTTGAACACTCAAGGGAAGGTCTTATTAACCACTGTTAGGAGGCATTCTAGATATTTTGAACGCTCCTACGGTAGTTCCTATTTTAACCATTGTTAGGAGGCATGCTAGACCTAGATATTTGTTATCCACTGATGGAATACATCACGACATGTTAAACAATGATCAGAATTATAAATTCTCAAAAAACAAAAAGTCCAAAATCATGTTTAACGGTTGATTTATTTTTAGCAATGGTATAGAATCATCAGTTTTGCACCAATTGTAGATCTATACTGCTTGACAATTGCTAAGAAATAAACACATATTGACCCATTATTTTTCGGAACATGATCCGGGTACATCAATTGACCAATAGATGAGAAGAGATATTAGTCCAGCTCTTGTCAAAAGCTGGCTGAAATTCTCCGTCATGCAAAAGGGGCTGGAGTAATAAACCGAAACTAAAAATGTAAAGCAAAATGGAGAGAGAAAATGAAATAACGATGCCATGAGTGCAGAAGTTTTTGATAACATCAATAAACCATATGACCACCTACGACAGCATATTATTCTGTCATTTATTTGACATGCTGTCGACGAGTGCTTTGAAGAGCATGTGTTATGTTTGTCCCATTCTTTCTCAAGAACGGTTCTGAGAATCTAGAGGATCCAGGTTGGTGAATTCCTCTGTGTAATTTGTTTTCGGAGAGCATCCTCGTCATGTTCGAATTAACTAAGATTTGGGGAATATGTTGATTAATCCATACAATTGATGTTCTCATTCTCCAATGTCTCTCTAACCTGGACAATATTATGCGAGCACGCGTTATCTCTTATGTATATAAAATTAGGATCCACAGCGCCAGGGAAAAGAAAATATTCTTTCGTGGTCTCGGCAGAATACCGTTCTCTAGTAATGGATCCTTCGTCGAAAATGAGCGGTGATGTCCGTTCATTTTTCGTTATCCCAACCCCATACCATAACTCCAGCACCCCCATATTTATCACATTCATGGATATACTGTGGATGAAATTCATATTCCTCGTTCTCTTCACACCACGAGGTGACCAGAATCACTTGCCCCACAGAACCACAATTAATCTAAAACATCACATTGGACCATCTTCCTTGGTCCCAATCACAATGTTTCCTAAACCTGGCACGACGATGGACGATAATGAAACACTCTTCATAATGGAACTTGCTCAGGCATACAACTCAACACTATTCAGTCGTCGTAAAGTGGTTCTTGGGAACACATGGTTATTAAAAGCACTGGCAAACGCGTGAGAAATTTGGTCTGGAGTGGCGGATCAATTCCTTTTTATCAACTGGCCTATATACGATCCTGTCGAACTGTTGTACACCTTCTATATCTCTACTGTGCATACGTACAACTGTTCTTCTGGTAACAGAGGTTTTCTGAAGTTGGGGAGTGACACTCTTTGGTATTCCTATTACACATGTAACACTTGACTTTTCTCAATCCGACCATCTCTGCCATGATCATAATCACTTACATCAACCAACTACTCACTTTGCCCCGACAACGGGATGCGTCTTCACTGAGACAGTACTTTCATGGTTGTTTAGTAATTTTGATCTTCTTTTATGTACAACCTTAATCAAGAGTTCTTTTATTTTACAAATTATATATTTTGTATATACATTTCTAGTTGCTCATTAATTTAAATGTATCGTTTTCGCTTTTCTCCTAAGATTTATTTGAGGCAGTTTGCGTCTTGAACACTATTCTGGGTATCCCTTTATGTGCACAAGATAATTTTCGGGTAATGCCCCATTTGACCATAAGACACCAAAACTATAAGTCAATTGAATATTTTGAGTCAAACATATGCTATACATTAGTATCTTTGCTGGAAAATCGTACAAGGAAAGAAATTTTAAATTTTCAAGAAATAATTTATGAAAAAACGAAATTTATTTTAAAAGAAAATTTCTCCGACGATGTGGAATAGATAGTTCTGCCAGTTGGAAGAGTTGACCCCACATTCCTGTTTCTCCACGTACAGAAATTGCTGCACATTGGAGCAACTCGTGCGCAATAGTGGCGGTCTGTGGCGTAGTAATAGTCATGAACATGAATGTTATTTTTACAGCGCATTCTGTAGATACTTCCATGTGTTTTTACTGTTCGTGATCATACTATCATGTACCGACTACCGACCTCTCTTTGCGTCACTTCACTACCTAATGCTGTACAGTATGATTGTCCGGGTTGTCCCTATTATAGTCTATCCGGCGAAATATTGGTTGATCGATTTGTTGTTTTACAAGCAATTTCACCGTATAACACAGTATTACACACTCTGTCACTCTGTAAAAATCTGCGTGTACTGCTGATTGCCAGATCATGCTGCCCGTTTATTTTCGCATGCTCGGTTCTCGGGTTCGAACCCTATAATTGATCGTGAGCACGTGTGATCACAAAGAAAACGAGAAACAGTGGTCTGTTGTGTCAAATGTCAGGGTGACCACACTGCCAAATTTTCAGAATGTCCGTTAATAAAACGCAGATTAAAACTTCAACCATAGAACAAGATAATCAATTCTCGCTCAAAATCTACCACCAAGACACAAGATGCAGCTACCAGTGCTACACCAAGACAAGAAAGATCCCATCTTAAGCTAGTCAGTCTAAAGCCATTCAAGATGCTGAACCTCGAACCTCCTTACATGGGCTTTTTCAACTTCTTACAGAAATCAATCCCACTGCTATTTTATATAGGCTTCGCACATATCATCTCCAAATGAAACATGTACCGGACTCCTTCATTAGAATGTCCATCATGATGGAATTTATCATGAAATGTATATGCGACCTGTAGCAATTTGCTTCACAAAGAAGTCAAGCAGTGCCCTTTCAAGCCCAAATTATGATCGATGACACCCAGCATACCTTTCCAGATAGTATTTTACCATTGACTATTCTCATCAGCGTAGTCGATTGTCATTTGCTTTTCATGCACAAGCTAATATCCAACAGTCAATCATGATGAACAGTGCCACCTCTCATCGATACATACAAGATTGCCAGGCCGCTCCTCTCTTGCCCTTTCTAATTTCTCCGCTAGTACTAATTCACACAGGGAATGCAACACTGGCTTCCTCTTCAAACTGTCACGTTCGATACTTTCATGTCGCAGGAGTTTCATAAAGGAACTCTGAACTCATGCCTGTAAAAACCCGCCATGATAATCATTGAGTATGAGTGTCAGATGTGAATAGTGAGCGCAAGTAAAACGAATCAAATTAGAGGAAGACAGAACTAGTGCAATCCTCCTTAAAATTAGCGACCCAGAGTTCAAGTGAGTGCGAATCTGATAAGTAACGCTTCACTTCTTTGAATCCGAAAGACCCAGTCCTAATTAAGATGTAGGTGGATTCCCAGCGTCATCAACAATGGATTCAGGAGTTGTGAACCTGTAAAATTAACATAGAAATCCATAGAAAATACAATCTAGGGATTTCCTTGATGTCTCGTTCTGCTAATACTTATGTAATATACTATATAAAGTCCATTCTATCTATAAAGCATCAGAGACAAGTGGAAAACAGCATTCAAATGGACAACAAAAATGACTTTGGTTTAAATCAAATGCTTGTTATTGAGGACACGTTGCAAGAATTACAGAGAACAATCGACGTGTATATCAAGAAACAGCATAAGAAAACGAAGTTTGCTCACAGTGAGCACACCTGGCAAATGCTAACTCATTACACTTGGAGCACGTGTCGCTATCGGTTGAGTCAAAACAGTCATCATGAGAGGAAGCCTACATTCCCAGTATTTCTTCCAAGTAACCAGCTTTGTAGAAAGCTTATCGAATCAAGTTCCTGAACCTGAAAGCGCTAAACTGATAGATCGTGAACGACTGCAATGCCAGAAATCGGTCACGTTGCCAGATGTTTACATCACTCATCAACAGCAGTGTGTCAGTTACGTAGTGGATAAATGACTTGTACTGCCTGAAGAATAGTTGAATCTTTCCTGTGCATTCTCCAGGAATCAGTCTCTTCTTGAAATCAACATCTGCGAAGTTAAGGTTAATTTTATGTCCATCTTTTTTCTCTTTTCCATATGCTGTCGAAGGTAACTGCTATACATATTCCAGTCAGTTCTTGGGATCACCCGGAACATGTAGTCTTCGTCCATAGCATTACAGTATATTCAGGTTAGCAGAAAAAGAAATGTCTAGACGTTATATTTTTTATGGATTTCTATATTAATTTTACAGGTCCACCACCCCGAACCCCGATGATTGCTGACTGATGCTGGGAATCCGTCTGTATCTTAATTAGAACTGATTCTTTAAGCTTAAATGCCGCATTCCGCCATTTCGGATTAAAAGAAGCGAAGTGCTACTTGTGAGTTCACGTGAGCTCGAGTAAGCTCCAATTGGAAAATGGTAATCTCTGTGCTTGCGTACAGGACTTGCAGCTACCAAGATAAATCGGGTGACTTCTTGGTTAATCATTCAGCCTTCAGCTACATCCGCCGTTTTACCAATTGTTAGAATCTAGACGTTGGTCTTATTAACTTGCAAGTTAGACCTAAGCCCTTCCCACCATCATACTGAGCCTAACCAGATTGCTAGCATTTGATAAGAATGCATTGCGCTCTCGGGCTTTAATGCACAGTATGTTCAAATTGATTCTTTCGTATCGAGGAATATTAAAAGAACATACACGTGATGAGGGTAATGTTTTGTTAATGACTGTACATTAAAAGATAAATGACGCCACACAATACAAGAATGATGATGATTTTTGTTTCAATTTATTTTAGTATGCACGTTTGTACTTGAAAGAAATGCTAACTGAAACAAGAATATCTTACGTGTTCGTTTCTGCAAGTATTTGATACTGATTGCCAAGTAGGCCATAGCAAAAGCATTTCAAGGAGTTCCGTCACGGGAAGAGGGAGGGATTGGACAACTGCCTGCTTTTCTTTTAATTGAGAGGAGTTGGTAATCGCACAAACAGTATTACATTGCATGTAATGGAGAGTGCATACATGGTTCTTGCATTATCACTTCATTCTCACTTTTATTTTTCTTAGCCAATCACAAATAGGTTGCGTTTCTTGAAAGGAATAGTATGAACTAACTAGCACTTCCTGTGTAGTATGACTGAATAATAGTCCTTATCTTTATGTATTTTCAAATGGAACAAATTATTTTCTTTAATCCCGTGGTTGACTAAAGAAGATAAATTACAAATAATGAGTCACTGGCGTAACTATAGGGCACTGGACTGGCAGATGTCCAGGGTCCCACTCATAACCTGATACATTATTTATTTATTTATTTCAAGAAAACATTCTCAATATCAGGGACGTCATCAGGGACATAAGGGAAAGACGAGAGGGCATGTCCTTTCCCCAAAATTCTGATCAAGAACAAAAGTGGAAAAGGGTTGAAGGGGTTCAAAGAAAAACTGAGGGAAGAGAAAAGAAGGGAAATAGAATACAAAATAACAATCCTGATCAAATCTACTTTCAGATTTAGTATTACGATAGTAGAGTGAATTTAATATCATAGAACGAGTTCTTCTAAACTAGATTAAACTGTTACTCTGGAGTCAACAGATGTTTAATAGGGATTAGGACACCATTGTGTTTCTTGGCGCGAAGGGATAGCATTTACTTTGCCAAATTTGGACGAGAAAATTCAAACTCCGCGAGTAAAGTGTGAATTCCTGAAAGAGAGAACAATAGCGGGGAGGTTGAGACAGGGTTTGCTAATGATTCGAGTGAAGATGATGTTTATGATGGAATTCGGTGAGCAATATGAATCAGAAAAAGAGCAAATTTGTTTGAGAATTACGACAATGCCGAATTTCTAACATTTTCGTTTGAATAAAGATAGTAACTCGTACATCTACTCAGCATCATTAAGCATAAGTTAGACATTTCCTCCTATATGTAATGCATTTCGCGTTTTCTTTAGTGTTATTTTGGTGTAATAACAGAAAATCTATAGTTCGACAATTTTTTTTATTAGATATGATAATATTAATATGTTCGTATTATTTAAGTTTGAATATTGTTTGTCGAATATGACTGCGTGAGCTTTGATTTTTATTAGTTAGTTACTCACCTTCAAATATGAGGTATGATAATACTTAGAGAGAGAACTACTTAGAGAAGTATCTCACAATAAAAAACACTCAATTTTTAAAAGCTGCACTACACCAGGCTGTACTTAATGTTGAATGCTTTAAACGATAAGTACATGTGTGCATATCTGAGTTTTAAACACTGAGTACAAGAGCGATCTCAGTGTGAGATGCTTTCCTGGTCAGTCCTTCTAAGTAGATGTTACCAAATCTAGTATTTGGTAGTAAATACACATAACTAATAATATCCAAGATCACGAATTCACACTCAATATTGAAGGTTCAAACTTAAGTATACGATCAAAAACATTTTCATCGGTATTTAGAAACATGTTTTCGATTGACATGCGTCACGCTGTACTAAGCAAGTGACAACTGTACGGTATTCGAAAATGAATTTCGTGCACTATAGTCCGCGTCACCAGAATTGGCGTGTGCCATCAGCTAATAAGCTCGCAGTGCGATGTTATTCCTCCCTGAAGATTTAGTAACAGCACACTGCGAGATTATTGGCTGATGCCACACGCCAATTCGGGTGACGCGGACTATAGTGGCGTCGATAGTTTAAATATGAGGAGGGTTTGCTTTGCAGGTGGTACGTGCTTTCCTAAATCTGAAACGCTTGTAATGATATCTTCAAAACTTGATCTAAACTAGCAAAAGAAAAAGAAAAAGTCCCTGAGAGTTACGTTCATATGCCTCGAGTGACGGATAAACAAATCAAAAGACTATATTCTTTAACCAGTTCTCCGGATGAGTATTTCAGAAGAGCAGATTTTGTACGATACTTAGATGACTTAACGGTGTTAAAACAAGGTGTTGTGACATCCGAAGTGTTATGTTTCCTAGAAATACTTTTGCCAAGACGTACTGAGGAAGGAAAACTAAAAGATCTTGCAAAAATTCAGAACTATTGGACTAATTTTGCTTTAGAATCCGTCCCCAAGCCTGAATATTGTATGTGCTGTAAAAATAATATATTATGAACCAAATAAACTTGTGGAAATTATGAATGTACTCGATCTCTGTATCCAACTCTGTTTCCAACAATCAGCAAGCTACTCAATATCTTAGATCGCTTGCCTGTTTCGACCACGTTGATGGAAAGAAAAGAAACAAATTCCATCTCCGAAACAGATTGTGTGGGGAGCGGACGCTTCTAGTAATTTAATGCCACCTATCACCTAATGGTGAAAAGATGCTGGATGATATGGCCGCTAGCTGACAAAATACAAATTACTTCTGTGAAATTACATGAATACATGCCATTCTTAAATTTTATGTTAATACAGTAATGAACTCCTAGAAGTTTCGCGAGAAATTGTAAGTATTCAGTCGATACTTAGTAATGAAATATCTGAAGTGAAAGCAATTAGTGAACTAGGTTCTTCTCTTACAGTTAAAAATCACTTCCAGTTTTCTGGAAGTTTGTTCAATTTTGATGTTGCTTCTGACCATTCCTGTCACCTCACAACTGACAGCGGAGCACCCATTTTTTCAAATTAAATTAGCAAGGATGATTTAAGAAAAAAAAAAATTAAAGAGCAGCATGAGACACGAAAAATTGAAAATACTAGCACTTTTTTTTTCTTTCTTTGAATGTCACACAGGTCAGACTGGCATTTCGGATGCAGCAACCCAATATCGGCCCTAGGCTATCATCCACGGAGCCTGGCGAGAATATCTCACTAAAATTTTCCCTACTCTTGTTAATTATGCCAAACATAATCCAAAAGCAATGGTCTAGTATTTTCCTCTACAACTCAATGTTAGCAGCGAATCTGATATTGCTCTCATATTTGGTCATTTTGACTAATAATGGTACCTCTAATCCAGATGTAATAATGAGGTGAAGACATGCTTTCTGATATAGATTTCTTGGAAAAATTATAATGGTTATCAGCTCAGTCACAATTTTATCGCAGATGAAGTTTGCTCAGCAGTATTTAAGTATATGACTATATATGTGTGTAAAATAGTCTTTTTCGTAATATTCGACATGCACTTTGTTCCTTAAATTTGCCAATGGTGATTTATTTCAATATTTGTACTTTAGTTTTGCTAACATAGGCCTCAGCGTGTGTAAACTTTACAGGATTTATAGTAATAGCTATAGGCCCTACAGGCCTCTGAGACACATCCTACAAAACGTTTATTCAAAATATAGGCCTATATTCAAACTTTCTTTGCTCCAATAATTGTTTGTTTGCACTATTCAGCTAGATATTTTGTTCGATTATTGTACATCACTGTGTACTGTGTACACGGGTTGGTATCACTGTGTACTAGTCGACTAATATTTCCACTTTCTTTTCTTTCCATATTCGACAAAATTTAGTTGGATAAGGAAATATAAGAGGTGTGGCTCTCTTAACTATCGGTCTGAAACATCCAATATGTCTACTACAAACAGCCACTTAAGAAATCAAGACGGTTTATACATTAATGAAAAAAAAAAAAAAATCTAACGACTACTAACAATAGATGACTTTTCATGATCACGTCCAGAAAGTAACCCAACCGTGGCCAGAACACAATACAAAGCCAATAATAATAACGATAAAAACTCGGGGTTGAGCAATTTTTGACCCGAATATGCGGAAATAAAAGCAAATGATTTTAATCTCTGACTCTGTTGATTGGACGTGTCTATCTTCTGTGCGACCAGAAAGAAAGAGCGAAATAAAAACAAAATAAAAATTGGAGCAATACTTACATAAATAAATCCTTGGTATATACACATCTAAAAACCTTGCCCAACAATTCTCTCAAGCTCCTACATAAAGTCTTAATTGTGTAGAACATGTTAATCTCTGTTTACGAAAATAAAAAATAACAAAACAAAAAATAGGTTTGCTTGTTGATAAGAACTATTTCCATTGTTCAGTCCTTCACGTCTTCCACAAGGAAACAAGCTTTCTTGTTTATTACAACTTTTTGATTTTTTTTTTTTTTTTTTTACTCCTCTTATTCAAAGTAATTCTGTTTTTACCTAATTCTTGATTTATTATTTTTTAAAAAAAAATAACAAAGTCCATTTTATTTTCATTTCTTTTAATCAACACAATGTTGCCAGAATTGGAAGCTAAAATCCTCCCTCAATATCATTATATACGAGGAATAATCAGGGAAAAAAGCATTACAAAGCATAGAACTTTTATGGTATTTACTGCAACTCAACGAAAATTTAATTGTAGATTAATAACATACGTATCTGTTTTGGTGCAGATTTAAAGACTTCGGATTCTGACAATGTATAACCGAGAATCAGACATTAAAAATGATGATTCGTCTGGAAAATTGGTCAAGAATAGAATATCAGTGGTGCGGTTTCCATGGGCCAAAAACATCACACCTGCTAACATTCATAGGCAGATTGTGAAGGTAAAATTTATCTGTGAAAAGCATAAGATTTCTTAAAAGCAAGACTTCCAAGGCTCCTGCAAGCAAGACCAAGACCAAGGGTTCCAGTGCAAGACAAGACCAAGAGCACCCAGGTTTTGGTCTTGGGTCTTGCATTTGCTCATCACTACATGAATCCAGGAGCGTCATTTCAGATTTTGCTTGCGGGAGGGAAGACCCCTTGATATAAGTAAAATTTTGAGTTTTTCACTGATTTACTACTATTCTATTGATTATATATATATATATATATATATATATATATATATATATATATATATATATATATATATATATATATATATATATATATATATATAAATCTCAAACTCAGGAGGGGGCAAATGACGCCCCTGCATGAAACGGTGTAAATTTATCACATTCGTGTGCGAAGAAGACATCTAATTAGTACGAATTTGAGGAAATTTAATTAAAGACAGCCTTAATCGGGAACGGAGTAGGATAGTGAGTATCAAATTTAAAAAGAGCCATTTTTGTTCGACCAATTCTGAATGTGAGAAAACCGTGTGTGAAAGCTGTTTTAAGTTGACTTTGGAGCTTCTATTAAAGATAATATTTTCGTACAAGTGCTCAACTCAATACTGTATATCAAAATATTTTTTTATTGTTTTTACTAATTGTCTCAAATCTTCAAGGACCTCTAATTTAAGATTGTTACGGAGACTATCGACTTCAGTCGCTATGAATATTCGTTTGTAATAGAAATGCTGGACAATACTTTACAATATTACTGGGAGGGTGTATTAGGGTAACCCTTTAACGCACCATTTTTCCAATCAGACTGATTTTTTTTTTAATTGGAGTGGTTTCTGTGTAGAAAACACGGGAATTTAAAAAACATTAATGCAAATAACATGGGGTCTATGGGATATTTTATGGTGTTTGCATATAAGGTCTATGCAAAGTTGCGCGTTGACATCTGCAAAGTTCACTAAAACCTGGTAGAACCAATAAAACGCGACGAATGTCAGTGTACTTGCAGTTTTGCATTAATTACACTTCTAACAGAAAAAGTCAACAGTTCAAAGCTGTCCATCTAAACAAGCAAAGAAAGCTCAAAAATGATGATATGGCGTAACTCCGCGTGCAACAAGTAAGACAGAGTCCAACGCAGGCTTACTGAGACATCTAGCGGGAAATTAAGAACTTCGTTAGTGAAAGGGTATCCTAGTTGATACGCAAAACTGCTTTGCTATGTCCGAACTAGAAACACATGCACTGTTTCTTCCAGATATGTTTTTAGGGAGGCACTGCCCCCCCCCCCTCGGAGCTCTGAGAGTGCCCCCTGGAGGAGAGGAAAATAATGTGTATAATATAAATATAATAATGAATAGAACAGTTCTAGCAGTGCTCACCGGAATACGAGGTGTACCCCCCGGAACATAGTTTCTGAAAGAAACACTGAATCAGTGGCGTATTTAGGGGGGCTTCCGGTCTTAAGCACCCCCGAAATCTTACTTACTATAGTGAAGTATATTAAATATCTTGCAGAATTTTCACATTTTCAGGCAAAGTCCCCCCTCCCCGAAAGTTAGCAAAGCCTCTCCCGAAACAAAATCGTAAATACGCCACTGCACTGAATACATGGTGCAATACAAAATTCAAAGTGATCTTTGCATATATGCAAAGCTCCGCTCTAAAAGGTTAAGAATGAATTCAGAATAAAGTTTGACATGAAGAATGTACTCATAAACCGTTTACGATTTGAAATAGCGAGTACTTCCCAGTATCTAATTCTTGCAGAAAATGTGTCGTACTCAGTACGAAACTAAGGTTACGTTTAGTGTATCTTCATGTGTCTGGCAACAATGCATTAACAGTGCAAGAATATACCTCTTTATTTTTTTATTTTTCTCAGAGACAATGATATTAAAAAAATGAAACTGGGTCACTGGCAAGAAGAACGCGGGTGGATAACGAGACAAACAGATAGGAAAACGTCAAAAAAGGAAAAAGAAAAAGAGAGAAAATAAAAGAAAAAGTAATAGTTCTCTTTTGCGAAATAATTGCTAAAGTACGAAGCAACGGAATTTCGCGTCGTATTATATTTATTCCGAAAAGAAAAACGGAAAATATTTCTTCCCTTGTTAAAAGTTATTCACGCAATTGCACTATAGTAACAAGTTCTCGATTTCTTCACTTTTTTTTTTTTTTTTCTCATAAGCAACCATTTGTGCCATTCCTCAACTAATTTAACCATTTATTCAATTTGTTCCGATGTTTGTTCGCTTTCTGTTTGAAGAGATAGCTTCACCTGCTGCTTTTACTTCTCAAAATGTAACAACCACCAGAAGAACGCAATTAACATCCGTCACATCTCTATCTGCCTATTTGTACATCACCCATATTTCCATAAAGACTGGTGGACATACATATACAGGGCGTTACAAAAATTTTCTCACAATATTTTGGCAATAGATTTCCCACATCAAAATAAGAAGAAAGTTCGTATGGACCTGTGGTCGGAAGTGCATAGTTTCAATTTTTAATATATATATATATATATATATATATATATATATATATATATATATATATATATATATAGATAGATAGATAGATAGATAGATAGATAGATATAGATATATAACGACGTTTTTTAAATATATGTAACTACCGAGGGGTGTAACTGCCGAATTTTGATATTCTGATGTTAATGCTATGAGAACATATATCATAGATTGAATTTGGTTGCGACAGAACTAAACTTGAAGTTTTCAGAGGACAACAAATTGAGAAGATATTGTGAAAATGAAATTCACTACATTTTTAAACTCGATTTTCTCAACAGTACTACAACAGCAGTTACGCCCCTTGCCTAAAGGGCATATTCGTGGGACGTTAAACTGAGATATTTAATTTCACTTTCAGTTTCATTTACCAGAGTACAATTTACGTTCCTTGACGATTGTTCTTCGGAACCAAAGATCAAATACACAGTGTTTCAGTCAAGAATTTTCTTGTAGGCCTTATAAATGGAAAATTACATATAATGTAGCCAAACCCAAACTATCACTTAACTCAGTATGATGTCCTTATTACATGAAAAGTACGAGAACTTGATTTAGGGGTCGCTCAAAAATTTTGTGGCCCCTGATCCAAAATCACCCATATATTTCAACCAAAAATTTTCTTGTACGCTTTTTATCTGCAGAACTGCATATACTGTAGCCAAAACCAAACTATCACTTAACTCAGTATGATGTCCTTATTCCGTAAAAATACGAGAACTCGATTTATGGTCCGCTCAAAAAATTTTGTGGCCCCTGATCCAAAAACCACATAAATTTTAACAAAAAAAATTCTTGTAGTCCTTGTATCTGCAGAACTACACATAGTGTAGCGAAACCCAAACTATCACTTCACTCAGTATGATGTTCTTATTTATAAAAATAAAAAAAAAAATAAAAAACGAGAACTCGATTTATGGTCCGCTCAAAAATTTTGTGGCCCCTGACTGATCCAAAAACCCCAATATGTTTCAACCAAAAATTTTGTTGTATGCCTTGTATCTGCAAAACTGCATATAGTGTAGCCAAACCCAAACTATCCTTGAGCTCACTATGATGCGCTAATTCCCCTTAAAAAAAAAAAAAAAAAAAAAAACGGAAACTCGATTTAGGGTCCGTTCAAAAATTTTGTGGCCCCTGATACAAAAACTAATTATTAGCCAAGATCGCAATCTTTTGATCCATTTTCTAGATCATTCCTAAAATTGTTGTTGAGATTCTTAAGTCAGTACATGAATGACTTCCGTATTAGTATGGATTTTATAATAGTAAAATTTGATAATTAGCATTGATTTAACGTTTATTAAAGTTTACTTTGCGCCCAACAATTTTGTTGGCGCTGATTAAGCAAATAGATGAAAAATCCCATACATATAAATTTGTATCGCGCGGGAGACCCGGGAGACCCGGCGGGAGCTCATGTGGTTCGGATTCCATGTTAATCAGTAGGTCCAGGTCTCATATAGCCTCGCTGCTGAAAAGGAACGTTAAACTCAAAATCAACTCAACTCAACATATAAATTTGTACAAAAATTCCCTTTATCTGTATTTGAGAAATTAGGGTAAAAAAAAAAAAAAAAAACTCCAAAAATTGGAGTTTTCCCACTGGATGGCGTCACTGCTTATGCATAGTATAGTTTGTAGCCTAATTAACAATAATATAAACTACGATAGTATATTATCTCGAAGTTAAGTCATGAAAATATCTTCCGTAATACGACCTTAACAAAGTAAATAACTTAACACAATTTACGAACCATGATTACTAGTTTAAAATCATCTAATAATTTCCTCTTTCCTAACGAAAGGAGATAAATTGCAGACACGAAAACAGGAAGATAGTCTATTCTAGAATGTTCCATTTTAGAAGAAAGTAGATTAACGACAAATAACGTGATCTTCAAATGGTTTGAGGAAAAGTGAAACTAAATTGTTGAAAGATTAGTCAGCAATTTGAGAACAAAAATTGCTGTCTTCACTTTCCTTGATGTTTGCGAGATTCAATACTTTTTTTTTTTTTTTTTTTTTGAGTCGTGATATTTTCATCTATTAAAATAAGTAACTTTTACCATATCATAAGTTTGTGCGTGTACTTTTCTCGTTGTGTATGAGGTGGAGAAAACTTCACTTATGTCACTTCGTGGTTGAAACAGATAAATAGTTGGGAATTTGTTGGCTATAACTGTGTACAGGGCAGGGGCGGATCCAGGACGGATTTCTTGGGGGGGAAGGGGGGTTCTAATACTGCTACTTAGAGCTACCTTTAAGAGCTCCAAACTCTGGGATGGGTTATATATATATATATATATATATATAAAATAAGAAAGTCCTCCTCTGGGGTTAATCGCCCCGATCGCCCCCTGGATCCGCCCCTAGTCCAGTCGCGTAGTCAGAAATTTTTGTTGGGAGGATCCAAGACTACAAGATACTATGTCTATATAGTATTGAACGGATATTATTCTGCATCCAAAAAGACGATAAGTAATTGTAAAATACTTCCACCTATAGTTTCCGCAAAGAAAAATAATAAAACTATTGTTTTAAAGAGAAAGAGTGCAGATGATATGTAAGAACAAATTTTCATGTTACGTCAATCATTTGTTTACCTGTTAAACAAGTACACGTAGTTTTATTGAGAAAGCATACAAATATATGTTGAGTTAGGTAGTTTTTGAGGGGGATCTGGACACGGTGGACCTCTCTCTCGTGGGTGTGCCCCTGACAGTGTCGACTGTAGAATATTGAAGGGAAAAGACAGAAAAGGAGACTATCTTTTGGTACTACTAGGTGCTACTCTTCTGCAATTTTATACAGTATGTGTACAGGGCGAGTCAAAATGATGGACCAATTAAAAAAAAAAATATGTGAAATCTAATAAACACATTTTGAGATATGAACTAACGTAAAGTGTCAAAGTTTTCTTCAAACATATCACAAATGTTGTACGTGAGGACTTCGCGTAGCACGGCACACATCAAGCCGATAGTCCATCTCCTGCCAAATCTTTTGTTGCATGTTAACGGTCAATATCGGCAATGACTGCTGTGATGCTCAGCTCAAATCTCTGAAATCTTCATATCACTTACGAATGACCTTGCCTGTAGGTGAGTTTCTATTTAAAATGCAGTTGCACACAAATCACATTACTTTTTTTTTTTTTTTTTTTTAATGATAAGAACACAGAAAGATCTCTGATCTGCAGTCCCGCAATTTTCTTTAACTGCTCGCTTGTGACTCTTAGTGGTAGAAAGTGGAAACACTGAATGGAAACTAAACTTGGAGGGCTTTATGCAGAGTCGTTTTGACGTGCGATTAAAGTCATACTAAAGGCCGGACTACTGCAGGAAACATATGTTAGTCGAACTCTTTAATATGGTATTAATCACGCGTCAGAACGACTCTGCATAAGGCCCCGACAGTTTACCTTCCTTAGTACATATCTCACAATAACATATATAGTATATATAGTTTAGTCCTATGATCAAGCAGCGAGGCTGGTGAGACGAGACGAGACAAATTTATGTACTAGATATATGCTTTACTTGTTTTTCTTAATTTCAGCTAGAAGTTATGAGAACCCTTCCGCGTCACGAGAGGTTCACGAAGAATGTGATATAACATTTAAACTAAATTTATTATTGGAGTATATTGTATAACGACTTATGTATCTTTTAAATGTTGATTATTGTGTTCATACAATCGCTACATCAATGAATTGTTTCATTGTACTATGAATTATGTAATAACACTAAAACAGTACGGTATTAGAGATTATAAGACTTGGGTGAACTAGTGCTGCACACGAGATTCTTGAAATTTATCGTTTCGTCTGGAAAACGAGACGAGAATTGTCATGAAATTTAAGGTTCCGTTCCTATTATATCAGAAATAGGTAGCAGTACCACCTCTGATTTCAATACTAGATCCAATGGTGTACGCGAGGGGCGCGGGGGCTCAGTGGTAGAGAGTTCACCTCTGGTGTTTGGGGTCCCTGGTTCGATCCCAGCTCGCACCCTGTGGACTTTGTGGTGGAGAAACACCGTGCTCGTGGGATTTCTCGGGGTTCTCCCGTTTCCTTCCACTTTCTTCATTCTACCATTTCATTCATCACTCATCATCACCGTCTCCTTCAGCCTAACCGGCATAATCGTGGGACGTAAAACTTAAAGATTTTATTGCAGTTTTTCCAATGCTATAGACAAGGCCGGTTTTCGGGTTTAACAGGATATTATGCAGGCTATTATGCATATGCTATTATGCATTATGCAGGCTATTATGCCTTAAGCAGGATATTATGCACATATTAACGTGTACCATATTAAATCGTACGACAGAGGATCAAATAACAACTTTAAAAGTGCAATACATTTTAGAATGTAACAATGAAAAAGGAATATTGACCCTTATTTTTCAACGTAGTCCCCTTGACGTTGAATGCAAGTATTCCACCGCTTCGGAAGTACATGGATACCACGTTGGAAGAATTCTTTTGGTTGAGATTGTAGCCATTCGTGCACCACATTTTTCACCTCTTCATTACTATTGAAATACTTGCGTCACATCGCTTCTTTGAGTGGTCCAAACACATGGAAGTCACTGGGGGGCAAAGGTCTGTAAATAGGATGGATGAATGAGACACTCAAATTTGGTATCATCTATAATCTCAACGGTCAAACGGGCAGTATGCGGTCGGGCGTTGTCATGCAGCAGAAGGACGCCTAAGCACAGAAGTCCTCGTCGTTTACGCCTGATTGCAGGGCGAAGTTGATTTTTCAGGAGATTTGAATACGAGACACTGGTTACTGTCACTCCTTTTTTCACGTACGGTTCCGAAATTACTCCCTTTGCATCCCAGAAGAGAAAGATCATAACCTTTTTTCTTGATGGTTGAGTGCGGATTCTTTTCTTTTTTCTGGCTTCGAAGAAGAGTTATGCCACCACAGATGTTATGCGACTTTTATATTTCTGACACAACTCGTATATTTGTTGCAGGGACAAACACGTATCACCACACTTGGCTGCCATCCTGCGATGAATTTCAATTGGTTTCACACCTTCACTGCTCAAAGACCGGATCACCGAATGCTGTTTCTAACACTGTACATGTGGTCAGAGGGGCGGTCATCTTGATACTGCCGCTGCTGCGTTGGTCGCTCCTCCAGAAACACTCTGCTACCTATTGATCATTAAGTGCAACTCAAGGCATGCCACGTATCGAAACAATCGTCCGACTTTACTGCATTTGATTACATTCTTAAGGTTTTCATTTGATCCTCCCTCGTCGCGTATATAGAACCATCTAAAATTATATGAACTTGGGAGCTTGAACACACCTTCCCCTGATGAAATCCTGCGTACGCTACTGACTGATTCCATATGATTTGTAACTCTTTCGAAGTTTTACTATGATTAATGAAAATTGGGGACTGACTTATTTCTTTAAAATATACGTCTGTATTCAAGGAGATAAGGCATCTAGGTTACCTGGTATTACCACATCTTATGTCCTTTTGCATTACACTGAAAAATTGTTTTTTGAAATCAGAGATCCACGCAAGGGTTGGATCCTAGGGTCCGAACCTCCCTGAAATTCCGATTTTTCTGTAAATTTTAGGGTGATTTTACAAATTGCAATACAATTTATCCTTATATTGAATTTCAACCTTTCCCTCCCCCCAAAAATAGAAAAAAACGCTTTAGACCTCTCCCGAAATAAATTCCTGAATGCTTGAAATCTATGTGGAATATCCAAAAATTTAACATGCGGGCGGAATCGCATATGCTTCTACGCTAGTGATAGCGTTACATTAGCAAACAAATAGATGGGAATCTTGCTCCGAAAGACTGTGAGTGTTGGCTGAAAAAAAAAACACATCCTTCATCGTGTTTTGCCTCCAGACAAAAGATGTCGTACTTTGACAGTTTGAATGCCTAAATTATCGGTTTCGATCTTTGTAATAACAACCCAAACAGTGCGAGATCTGCGGCGCTGGTGTTGAATAACAGAAACCATTATAAATCGTTTCATGATCTTGTCTGTCATAGCGCTGTTTGGAGGCAACAGTGAAACAAGACAAATGTTGGAGAGGCTCCATTTTTGTTTCCAAAACAAAATGCCTGCTAAGACATCGCATTTATTTATACTGACAAGTTTTTTTTTTTTTTTTTTTTTTTTGTTCTTTATAAAATATGCATGGACTTCGTTATGAAATAAAAAATCTTGTCCTCGAAAATCATTCAACCAATGTAATACTTGTGCATACAGAAACATTTTAACGAAGCTTTCTTACGTTTGTTTGACATGAGGTTACGTCGGTGTCACATGAAAAATCGAAGGGTTAATGTATCTTCACCATATATAGGCAAGATATGTTCTTGAATCATAATATGTGATAACAAAGCAGTATTTTCTTTTTTTCGGAACCTCTCAAAGAATAATGGATTCCGTTCTGGCTCAAATAAAATAGTAGTAAGGATACACAATCCTCAGCAACGTATACAGGGTGTTACAAAAGTATGTCACAATATTTTTGGGGAACAATTCCTCACATCAAAATAAGGAAAACCTTAATATGGATCTGTGGACAAAAGTGAATAGTTTCGGAGTTATAGGGTACCGAAAACGAGCTCCACTACTATGGGATCTATCGTAGTCGGGTCAAGATATCACTGAGGAACTGATATGTGAACAATCCAAATATCCATGTTTAAGAATGCTCCAGTACTTGTACACCAATTTTTAGAGAGGTACGTGAAGAGTGAGGTCTCAATATTAACAGAGGAAAATCATATTTACAGAGAAATTAAATGTCGATTCAAAGCAGGGAATTCGTGTTACTATTCGGTTCAAAATCTCTTGTCGTCGCGAATCCTGTCGAGGAATTTGAAGGTTAAAATATACAAAACGATAATCATGACTGTTGTTCTGTATGGTTGCGAAACATGGTCGCTTACTCTGAGAGAAGAACATAGACTGAAAGTATTTGAGAACAAGATCCTGAGACGAATATTCGGACCCAAGAGGAACGGGAATGAGGAATGGCGGAAACTTCGTAATGAAGAACTACATAATTTATATGGTTTACCCAACATTGTTAGGGTCGTCAAGTCTAGGAGGCTTAGGTGGGCGGGTCATGTAGCTAGAATGGAAGAAAGTAGAAACGCTTTCAAAGTCTTGATTGGAAGACCAATCGGAAAACGACCATTAGGAAGACCTAGGCGCAGATGGGAGGACAATATTAAGATGGATCTCGCAGAGATTGGAATACAAAGTAGAAACTGGATGTAGTTAGCTAAGGATAGCTAAGTCAGTAGAGAGCTTTTGTGAATGCGGCATTGAACCTCCGGGTTCCATAGGCCATAGAGTTAGTTAGTTAGTTAGTTAGGTGGAGAGTGATCAAGTACTCCCAAACAGCCTCTCTAAAAATGACTGTGCAAGTGCCAGAGATTCTAAAGATGGATATTTGGATAGTTCACATACTAGTCTTGACCCGACTACGATCGGTCCTATAATAGTGGAACTATAATCGTTCCTTTTTTTTTTTTTTTTTTACGTTTTGGGCACCCTATAACTACGAAACTACGCACTTCCGACCATAGGTCCATATGAACTATTTTTTTCTTATTTTGGTGTGAGGAATATATTCCCAAAATAATATTTTTTTGTAACGCCCTGTAATTGGATTCTCTTTTTCTTTTAAACTAAACTATGATTTAGGTTGCGTATTATCTACAGTTTGCTCGTACAGTAGACGCACTTTAATTTAGCATTCTACAGTTTGGCACATTCTGTAGGATGGCACCGATCAGCCGCCCGCTTTTTTTTTTTTTTTTTTTCTGCTGGATTGCAACGAAAGTTACAACTCCGAGGAATTCATAAATTGAAGGGCTCGGGGGCAAAATCATGTTTCGAGGTAATGCGTACATATTTTGAAAAAAATCTACACAAAAGTTAATACAAAAAGACACATTAACTGCATCCAATATTATTCTATTGGAGGATTGACGAATTTTCACCACCGATCGACTGTTCTTATGATGAAGAAAAAATTTGAAAATACCGAAAATGCCAGTTATCGTGTTTTTCCCCCCGAGTACTTCAATTTGTGCAGTGGAGTCCAAGGGGATACAAAAGAAGTTCCAATTATATTTTAAAAATCCATTATTATCCAATTATATTTTAAAAATGCATTATTATGCATTATATATTTTCATAACATATTTGAAAGAAATAATAAAATAAAAATACCTTAAAAACATACTTTCTTTTAAAAATAAAGTAAAGCAATTGACTATGTTCCAAGAGCATTGCTAGAACAAACTGAAAAATAATTATTTTTTCTTATTAAGTTCTACAGGCTTTATACCAATTATTCTATGTACTTTATTATTATACTCATTAAACAATTCTTGTAATATATCCATCCATTTACAATTTCCTTGAGTACTAATTTTTTTCTCATGCTTTGTTTAAGAGTTCTGTTAAAACATTCTACGATATATTGTTTAACGAATATACACGGTCAAAATGGAGGGCTCAAAAATGAAAAATTTGCAAAATATCATCTCTCTATGACTTACGGTTCCCGAGATGTGGCTCCTTAAATCTCCCGAAATCCAAACTTTTTTGTCCAATGTCGGGGAACGGTGGCCAGTTGGCCAGTGACCATCGGTTACTATTTGGTACCAAAATGTTTACCATCCTTTTGGGTATTTATCAACAGCAATCTCCCTATGACTTACAGTTCTCAAAATATGGTTCCTTAAATCTTCCGAAAGCGGAAATTTTTTGGCCAATATCTCGGAACGGTAAAAGTGAAGCGAAAAATTCCATCATTTCTTTCAGATAGTTTTTGATGCTCTATCGAACGGAGAGCTCAAAATTCAAAAATTCGCATATAACGGACACACACACACACATACACACACACACACAGAGAGAGAGAGAGAGAGAGAGAGAGAGAGAGAGAATTTAGTAACGAACTTTTCAAGTTCCTTAAAAATTATATACTTCTAAGAATTTTTAAATCTATTTATGCATTACTAATAAGAAAAACATACAGAGCACCCTAATATATGACACAAGCAATAAATTGATATATGAGAACTGAAGAATGTATAAATTGGTCGGTGTGTATGTGCTCTTTTTTTTTTAAGTCTTGCTCAGAGTAAACTTCCTTAAAAGTGATTTTCTTGAAAACAAATTTTTTACTGTTTAGTACGAGTTGTTTCAATTCTTTTAATAAAAATGAAAGTACTTTTTTTTTAATTTTTTAAAATTGCATTTTATTCTATTTAATCTAATACAACAGAGACATGAACACATAATCTTCAAGAACAGTTAAGAAAATGATCATGCTCTTGAAAAGAACTTAAACCCACAATGAGTTTTGCCTCACGACCTCCGACCTAAGGCTTCAGAATGTTCGATTACAGGTTACTGGCTCCAGATTAGCGGGGAGGGCCACATAGTCGGTTTGAAAACAGTATTCTCGTTACGTACATTTTCTTTAAATGATGTGAAATGAAATTTTCTGGTTTTACGCCTCACAGTTATGCCTAAAGGAGGCGGATGGTTAATAAAAGTTGAATGTACATGGAATAATTTGTGGAATGATAATGTGAAAGGAAACAGGAGAACCCCGTAAAAATCCACAGACACGATGTTGTCTGCCACAAATTTGTATGGCGTGGGATCGAACCAAGAACTCCTCGCACAAGAGGTTAGCACTCTACATTCTCTTTAAGGAAATTACCCTCTCATTGGAAAATACCTGAAAGATGTTAGTAAATCAACTGAGGGTTGCCCTTCGAATTTTTGTAGTTCTTTTAGTGTTAAAAGGCCCCATCACGGCGAAATTAAAATGCCATTAATTTTACAGTAATTATGTGATATCTTCAAACAGATAAAACATAATCGAAAAGTGAAACAAGAGCTCACTAGACAATATTATTCTACAGGAGATCCCGTTATCACGACTCACTTACCTGCTTTGGATTTCCAGCCATTTAGAAAATCGGCATTTATTTTCGCAATTATAAATGGCTGCAAACGATAAGCTACTAGATGACTCATGATAACGGTACCTCATGCAAAATAATATTGCCTAACGCGCTCTTGTTCCACATTTCGATTATTTTGTATCAATTCTGTATCCGATATCAAGCGGTGTTTGGCCTTGAGAATCCAATTCTTCAATGAATGCAAAACTCCAACCTTAAGGTTTGGCCCTAAGAATACAATTCTTCAACAAATGCAAAGCTACAACATAAGGCTTGACTTTGAGAATCCAATTCTTCGACGAATGTAAAAGTTACAACCGTAAATTTTGACCTTGAGAATACAATTCTTCAACAAATGGAAAGCTATAACCATAACTTTGACCTTGGGAAGCCAATTCTCCAACGAATGCAAAGCTGCAATCTTAACGTTTGACCTTGAGAATCCACTTGTTTAACAAATGCAAAGCGGCAATCGCAACGTTTGACCTTGAGAATTCAATTCTTCAACAAATGCAAAGCTACAACTTTAACGCTTGGCCCTGAGAATACAATTCTTCAACAAATGCAAAGCTACAACCATAAGGCTTGACTTTGAGAATCCAATTCTTCAACAAATAGAAAGCTATAACTGTAACGTTTGACTTTGATAATGCAATTTTTAAACAAATGCAAAGCTATAACCATAACTTTGACCTTAGGAAGCCAATTCTTCAACGAATGCAAAGCTGCAATCTTAACGTTTGACCTTGAGAATCCTATTGTTTAACAAATGCAAAGCGGCAACCGCAACGTTTGACCTTGAGAATTCAATTCTTCAACAAATGCAAAGCTACAACTGTAACGTTTGACTTTGATAATCCAATACTTCAACGAATGCAAAGCTGCAACCATAACCTTTGACTTTGAGAATCCAATTCTTCAATGAATGCAAGTTACAACAGTAAAGTTTGACCTTGAGAATACAATTCTTTAACAAACGGAAAGCTATAACCGTAACGTTTGACCTTGATAATGGAATTCTTAAACAAATGCAAAGCTATAACCATAACTTTGACCTTGGGAAGCCAATTCTTCAACGAATATAAAGGTGCAATCGTAACATTTGACCTTGAGAAGCCAATTCTTCAACAAATGCAAAGCTACAACTGTCACGTTTGATCTTAGGAATCTGTCTTCAACAAATGCAAAGCTACAATCGTAATGTTTGACCTTGAAAATCCAATTCCTCAACGAATGTAAAGCTACAACCCTCAGGTCTGACCTTGAGAATCCAATACTTCAACAAATGCAAAGCTACAACCGTAACGTTTGACTTTGAGAATCTAATTGTTTAACAAATGCAAAGCGGTAATCGCAACGTTTGATCTTGAGAATTCAAGTCTTCAACGAATGCAAAGCTACAACCTTAACGTTTGGTCCTGAGAATACAATTCTTCAACAAATGCAAAGCTATAACCATAACTTTGATCTTGGGAAGCCAATTCTTCAACGAATATAAAGGTGCAATCGTAACATTTGACCTTGAGAAGCCAATTCTTCAACAAATGCAAAGCTACAACTGTCACGTTTGACCTTCGGAATCTTTCTTCAACAAATGCAAAGCTACAATCGTAATGTTTGACCTTGAAAATCCAATTCGTCAACGAATGTAAAGCTACAACCCTCAGGTTTGACCTTGAGAAAGCCAATTCTTCAACAAATGCAAAGCTACAACTGTCACGTTTGACCTTAGGAATCTGTCTTCAACAAATGCAAAGCTACAATCGTAATGTTTGATCTTGAAAATCCAATTCCTCAACGAATGTAAAGCTACAACCCTCAGGTTTGACCTTGAGAATCCAATACATCAACAAATGCAAAGCTACAACCGTAACGTTTAACTTTGAGAATCTAATTGTTTAACAAATGCAAAGCGGTAATCGCAACGTTTGACCTTGAGAATTCAAGTCTTCAACGAATGCAAAGCTACAACCTTAACGTTTGGTCCTGAGAATACAATTCTTCAACAAATGCAAAGCTACAACCATAAGGCTTGACTTTGAGAATCCAATTCTTCAACAAATGGAAAGCTATAACTGTAACGTTTGACTTTGATAATGCAATTCTTAAACAAATGCAAAGCTATAACCATAACTTTGATCTTAGGAAGCCAATTCTTCAACGAATGCAAAGCTGCAATCTTAATGTTTGACCTTGAGAATTCAATTCTTCAACAAATGCAAAGCTACAACTGTAACGTTTGACTTTGATAATCCAATACTTCAACGAATGCAAAGCTGCAACCATAACCTTTGACTTCGAGAATCCAATTCTTCAATGAATGCAAGTTACAACAGTAAAGTTTGACCTTGAGAATACAATTCTTTAACAAACGGAAAGCTATAACTGTAACGTTTGACCTTGATAATGGAATTCTTAAACAAATGCAAAGCTATAACCATAACTTTGACCTTGGGAAGCCAATTCTTCAACGAATATAAAGGTGCAATCGTAACATTTGACCTTGAGAAGCCAATTCTTCAACAAATGCAAAGCTACAACCGTAACTTTGATCCTGAGAATACAATTCTTCAATGAAAGCAAAGTAAATTTGGGTATCTCACGAGCCATTCAACTTACGGAGCTGAAATTCAATATATTAACTTTTTATTTAAAATAAATTGAACGTATTCTAGCATTTCTTAACATTTTATTTTTGGGCGGTGCACTTTATATATAAGTGAAATTGGTAGTGAGTTGATTTGTAAAAATAATTGAAAACTATCGATATTAGTTAAGAAACAAACTGAGAAACATAAACTACAGTTAGGGATGCGCACGAGTCGAGACATGTCTCGAATCTCGACTCGACTCGACTCGAATTCGAGTCGAGATTCGAGTCAAGACACACTTTGTAAAATTCGAGACGAGTCGAGACAAACGTATTTCTCGACTCGAATTTTCGAGTCGAGACTCGAGTCGAGTCGAGACAGCTGCTAAAAATCTCGACTCGACTCGAATGTCTCGAAAATTTTTCTATAATTTTTAATATTATTTTGAAGAAAGTGCTCGCTCAGAAACACTCGGCACGAGTATTTCGGAAACTGCAGGACTTGTCAGGTGTTCGAGGAGTGCTGTGGTGATTGTCTTCAGCAAGTGGCGAAACCAAGGGGAAAAGACGTCCAAATGTCGAGGGGTTGGGTGCCCCCACCTCATTACAGATGTCGAACGTTCTAGTCTGGGCAGATTGATAAAACAGAACAGGCGGCGAACTGCGTCGGAACTAAGATCAGAGTTTAATGCTGGGCAAAGTACAAGTGTATCTGAACTAGTTTTGTCAAATTTCCGGAAATTTTGAACCTGTTTTTTTTAAAAAAAGTTTTTTTCGATTTTCTACAAAAATTGAAAAAATAAATATGTTTGTATTAGGTTAATTTTACTAGTAATGATATCTTTTTTTTTTCAAACACGGGAAAAATTAAGTTCAAAATTTTCAATATTGCGAATATTAAAAAATAGCACACGAAAATAAAATTATTCCAATTATTATCTATATATTAAAATACTAGATTTACGCGTATATGTTTCTCCTCACAGAAAAGTTTATATGTTTGTCTCCAATCCTTTCAACAATGAGGCCTCGAACCCACAAGTGCTAGAAACGTGCCGTTTTCATTTGTCGATTCCAAATTTTATGTAAATTGTCCAGTTCTAATTGAATATTTTTGTAAAAAAAAAATGGCCATTAGTTCTTTATTGCATTTATAGGGGTACACAAGAAGTACTGTGGGGGCGCGGTGGCTCAGTGGTAGGACGTTCACCTCCGGTGCATGGGGTCCCTGGTTTGATCCCAGATTACGCCATGTGGACTTTGTGGTGGACAAACACCATGCTCGTGGGTTTTCTCGGGGTTCTCCCGTTTCCTCCCACTTTCTTCATTCCACCATTTTATTTATTTCTCATCATCACCGTCTCCTTTAGCCTAACCGGCATAAAAGTGGGACGTAGAAACTTAAGAAATCATTTCACTAGAAGT
The DNA here is from genome assembly GCF_964235325.1 of Thermobia domestica. Lineage (NCBI taxonomy): Eukaryota > Metazoa > Arthropoda > Insecta > Zygentoma > Lepismatidae > Thermobia > Thermobia domestica. Next base: position 158,488,430 of record NC_137468.1, read on the forward strand.
ATTGAAATTTTTGAAAAAGTAAAGCATCATACCCTACGAGTTATTCCAACATCACATAGTTGTATATAGGAGTTGTATATCTGTCAGGCGTTTATTTCATGGCCAAATGATAATGAAAACGAAGGATAACCATTTGTCCAGTCTAAGATTTTCTTCATTGTTTGGAGAGGTTTTTTTTCAATAAACACCGTTTATCACTGACATAATTAATTGTGTGTGTACTTTATTTACTTATTAAATAATGCATGCAAATGCATGCATACACGATATGGACATTCAGTAAATGGATACTTGAAAATTTGAACTCAATTATCTATACAAGCCGGCTACGAGTCTTTTGTTAGCCGGCTACGGGTGCAGTGCAAACTACTCTTTGGATTGAGCTTCTTACCGGATGTGTAGCCTACCTAAGGACCAAACAGATGTTATCGAAACTATTGTGCTTTGTGTTTTTTTGTATGCTTTGGCAGAAAGTTCTGTAGATATCGAAGCCCGCCAGTGAAGCCATATCTAGCATCTTGGTGCTAGATCTAGCAGAATTCACTCCCATCTAGCATCTAGCATCTTGACTTTAGCATCTTGGCAAAATCTCATTCTTTCCTCTGGAGAACAGAAAAAGAACGAAAATTTAGATGGCTCACTGAGCGTTGGGAATTACCCTTAGTTGAAGCGATGGTTGGAGTAATAAAACCAGTTAGTATTTCCGCTGTTGTATTGTTGAATTCACAGAAATGTTCAAAAATAAGCAAAACGTGACTCTGTACAAGATGTTTACTTACTCATAGTTTTATTATTGTCAACTGAACCCTGAGTGTCTGGGATGTTTCTGTCCCTTCTCACTTTACAACTTGAGAGGGGAGGGGGGTATGACCGCTAAAAGAAATGCTTCAGTGCTGCGTCGGAAGCGGCATGTTTTGTATATATTTCTTCCCCTGATTCTCTTTCCAATACAGAGAACCGACTCTTTAAATGAAGAAAGAACCCTGAACCCTACCGAAAATGCAAAAATGAATGATGCGTACAAATAACAAATCTATGGATGAATCAAATAATGCAGATACATGAGAAGATGATGACGTGTGTCTTGTAATTGTTATATTAATATCCAATGGATTAAGTGAAAGTATAAAATGGATTTGATGACTGCCAAATTGACGTCACCTTGGTAAGTCATTATTTTTTAATATTTAGTAATATTAAACTAGATTATAGTTTAGCGTCGTTTTCAGGAGCAAAGCTCTACAAGACGTGAACGTACAGTTTAAAGTCGGATTTGAAACACATGAGCTCCTACCATGAATCAAACCTCGTTCGAGAAAGGCGCATACGCTAACCACTTAGCAACGGGGAGCTCAACATTTAGTGATATGTATATTAAGTTGTAAAATTATATTCGTTTAATTTTCACTAATATAATCTTCACAATTTAAAGCATTCGCTAGGCACGTTATCTTGTTTAAAAACAAAAAGCCTATCTCTTATGTTTCCGTCTCGGGGTTGAACTGCGGGATGATAGAAATCCGAAAGAGATGTTTTTATTATATTTTGTGCAGTAGATCTGCTCCTTCATAATCTCCGTGTTTGATAAGAATGAACCTCCCTGGCTCACGAAAATGTACACGTAATATAACAAATCATGCACATTAAATGCCAGACTAATATAGCAAACATTGAAGATGCCCCCCTACAAAATTTTCTTCGGCCGCCCATGTCTGGAGGTACACAATTTCGCAACTTAGTGGAAACGATGTGGATGTATTCAAAGTCTACTGATTTACCCATAAAATTTAAATTTTATAACAATATTCTCAGTGAATACTATTATGGAGAACTATTTTTTTTTAATTCGATCGTTATTTTTTTTTTTTTTTTTTTTTTTTTTTTGTTCACCAGGTCTCGGTAATCGTCTGCCACGAAAAATGAAGTTTCTACAAGTGTTACCCCAGCATTTTTTTTTAGAAAGGGGTCCTCCAGGAGCGTTATTGATGGTGTAATTCCTACGTTTGTTATATAATATATAGATATAGATAGATATAAATATAGAGATACTGCGTATATGTATAAAGATAAGTAGGAGCGGTTCTTTAAAATTAGTTCGGAAAGATAATATGAAAATCTGGCATAATTTGCAAGAATCTATCTAGTCTAATATATATAAAATAAATAGTTTGTTTGTGTTTGTCTGTCTGTATGCGGCCTGGGGACCAGACGAGTGGACCGAGAGTTACCAAATTTTAGTCAGGGGTACCCTGGCCCAGGCCCCAGATCAAGACGAATCTTTTTTTTTTAATTCGGACCAGGAGGTCTCAGGGGGCGCTTACAGGGACATGTAAAAGTGATAGAAAATGGCCGATATTACTGTCGAATTCATAGTTTTCGCGGTCGCTGAAATCAATGGTGAAACTCTGATCACATTAACTTACAAATCACCCTATTCGGGCCGGGGGTCACCGGGGGGATCGGATACCGAGACAAGTAAAAGTAATCCAAAATGACCGATATTAGTGTCAAATCCATAGTTTTCGCAGTCGCTGAAATCAATGGTGACAATTCCATTAGCGATGATATGCAAATTCAGCTATAATTGTATGCGGACCGGGAAAAATCTTTAAGTTTCTACGTCCCACGGTTATGCCGGTTAGGCTAAAGGAGACGGTGATGATGAGAGATGAGTGAAAGGATGGAATGAAGAAAGTGGGAGGAAACGGGACAACCCCGAGAAAACCCACGCACAAGGTGTTTGTACACCACAAAGTTCTCTTGGCAGGGGCTGGGATCGAACCCGGGACCCCAAGCACCAGAGGTGAACGCTCTACCACTGAGCCACCGCGGCCCCCAATGAGGTTGGAAGCTGGTCAGTCATGGCGGGAGGTGGCACATGCCATAGGAGTGGCACAAAGTGTGATTTGCCGATTGTGGAATCGATTTCAAACAACTGGAAGTGTTCGAAGAAGACAAGGACAGGGCCGTCCACTAGCAACTAAAGCCAGAGACGATCGTTATCTGTTGTTAACAGCCCGTCGAAACCAGAATACAACTCTGCTACCGCGAGCCTTCCGAACAACAACAGAACGCATAATATCTACTCAAACGGTCCGCAATCGCCTTTGAGAAGGTGGTATCTACGCACATAGGCCTATGGTGTGTGTCCCATTAACTGCACGACACCGTGTTGATCGAAGAGCGTAGGCGGAGGAACATCGTGGGTGGGGACGCAATGAATGGGGCAATGTTTTGTTCTCTGACGAGTCTCGATTCAGTGTAGAGCCTAATAATCGACGTGTTTTCATCTGGAGAGAGTGTGGAACACGACACAACCCATGTTTGTGCGAGAAAGATCCCAGTATCATAGTGGTGGACTGATGGTGTAGGCAGGAATCAGCATTGGTGAGCGTACTGAGCTCCACATCATCCGAAATGGCTCTTTGACGGCTCTCAGATATAGGGATGAGATCATGAAAACTCTTGTTCTTCCTTATGCTGGCACCATTGGTGATTCGTTCCTTTTTATGAATGACAATACTCGTCCTCACAGAGGTCGGTTAGTGGATGAGGTGCTGAGGGTATCGCTCGGATGAAGCGGCTAGCATGCTCTCCGGATCTCGTTCCAGTTGAGCATGTCTGGGATATGCTTGGCAGACGAATTGCCGCTAGGCCAGTAAATCCAACAACCATTCCAGAGCTGGAAGTCGCTCTTCTGGATGAGTGGCACAACATCCCCCAAGAACTCATCGATAATCTGATTGAATCCATGCCACGCAGGTGCGAGGCTCTGTTGGCTATTCGAAGTGATCATATGACATATTAAGGAACAATCAGTGTTGTTGCTTTGCCTGTTTATGGGCAGTTCGAGAGGTGCACACATAACCGTCTTGTGTCATGAGCCATGTGAACAAGGTTTTCCGTGCCCCAACACCAGTATGTGCCCCATTTTTCTAGTGTATCTTAAAGCATTCCTTCTTGTATGATATATATGAGTCAAACACAAGCTTATTCATACACTATCTTAAGGTCTTGTGTGATATTTCAGCTGAACCCCTAATTTTTTTGAGCATTATATACAGTATATATATATATATAGTGGCGGATTCAGGATATGATCAAGGGAGGGGCTAAACCATAGTTTGCAGTTTTATCCAATGTAAAGCAGGATTGAAGACCATTTTATGCAGTGTATACTTGAGTGTCAAGGGGGGGGGGCTATAGCCCCCTTGGATCCGCCTCTGTATATATATATATATATACATGATCGAAAATGGCCTCGAATCCATACTCGCTGAGATGAGCAGAAGATGCCGTTTAAATCCACAAATTCAGCCCTATTAGTACTCTAAGGAGGATGATGACATGTAAAGATAATTGAAAATTATCGATATTAATGTCAAATTCATAGTTTTGGGGCTCCACAAGTTCATTAGTGACAGTTTTGGTGCCCTTTGTGTCCAAAATGAAACGTATTCTCCCCGTGCGAAGAATGGATATTCTGCTAGTCTGTAATAATAACTAACGGAAGTTTCACTTAATATATTTCTCGCTGCTCAAATTTACTCACTTGTGCGGTATATTAACAAATAAAACACAGTTCTGACCAGAGCAGAATGAAATATATTAAAAACTATACTTACAATGTGTTACAGTTTCAAGGACCTAACGTCCTCTTCATCAGACACAAACACTCCGTGTCATCAGAGTGTTTGTGTCTGATGAAGAGGACGTTAGGTCCTTGAAACTGTAACACATTGTAAGTATAGTTTTTAATATATTTCATTCTGCTCTGGTCAGAACTGTGTTTTATTTGTTACTCTACTTATCCAGAGCCATGGAGTTTGTTCATTGTGCGGTATATGTGTGTAAAGTAGAATTAAAACCTATTGCTATAAGTATTTTTCCGTTAGCGAAATACATTGTATATACAGTAGGACGTCGATAATCCTAACGTCAAAAATCCGAATGCGGTCCCTAGAAGCTTTTTACATTTTGTCTTAACGCTAGCGATAAACAAACAATAGCGTGTCCATCGACGTTATGTGAAGTCAATGTTTTTACAAAAGTTCATTTATATGTAATTGTTTGTCATGTATTTTTATTTTTATTTTTTCTTAGGCCTATAAGTTTTAAGTGTGACTTACAAGAACAGTGTTATTTAGAGTACAAGCAAGTTCTTCAGAAACATTAAATGTAAGTAGCCTTACGTACGGTATTGTAATTACTGTATGTACTGAATAACCACTGTATCGATAGAAGAACATACCGTACAGTATGTAAGCCTAAATGGCATTTTCTTGGTCATTTTCGAAAATCCGAACAATTTGAAAATCCGAATACCTGTGGTCCCAATTAGTTCGGATTTTCGACTTCCCACTGTATATGTTGCAGACATGTTACAGCAAGTAAGATTACTAGCTTCAGGCTAACAAATAGTTTTTAAACTACATTTTCCTGTTTTTGCCAATATTTCCGAACAAACGATTTTTTCTAATGGTTTCAAAATTTCCGGAATTTTACCTAGAACAATCAAAATATCTCTATGAAATATATGTTTGATTTAACATATTAACTAAAATGATTCTGTGATTAAATGATGATTCTGATAATACCCAAATTTTCCGTTTTTTCCCCAGCGCGGAAAAATAGTAAAAACACTGTTTTTTAACCCAAAATTTCCGTTTTTTTCACAGGCCTTCACAATACTAGTCTGAACACACACTCCTAACGATGGCGAATGTTAACACCACGACATCGGCAACTATAACTAAAATGAACACGTGACCATCGCCACTAGACCTTGGCACAATGGCAGAGCGTTTCATTGTCTGATGAATCCCGATATCTTCTTCATCATGACGATGTGAGGGTGCGAATACGTAGTGTTCATAGGGAACAGCTCCTTGACATCTGTACTGCGGGACGGAGACAAACTGGCTGCGGCTTAATTATTATCTGGGGAACATTCAGGTGAGCATCCATGCGTCTAGTGGAGCTTGAGCAAGGCACCATGACGGCCGAGGTATCGCACGCTGCTTGCAGACTACGTACACCCCTTCATGACGGCCATGTTTCCCATCGGTAGTGGCATTTTTCGACAAGATAATGCACCATGTCGCAAGGCCAGGAGTGTGATGGAGTGGTTCGAGGAACACAGGAGCGAGTTCCAAGTGATGTGCTGGCCCCCAAACTCTCCGGACTGGGATGTGATTGAACGTGACGTGAGGGTGCATCACCCCCTCCCCGGAATTTACGGGAATTAGATTACCTGTGTGTGCATATGTGGTGCCAACTCTCACCAGCGACCCACCGAGGAACATTGCGACCATGCCAAGACACGCTGCCGTTGTTATTCATGCCAAAAGGTGGATATACTAACAATTAGGTAGGTAGTCATAACGGTCTGGCTGATGTGTGTGTATATTTTAACTCGTATATTTTGTCTCGACTCGAATTTCGAGACGTCTCGACTCGAATTCGAGTCGAGTCGAGACAGAGACTGTCGAGTCGAGACACGAGTCGAGACAGCAACATATTTTCGAGTCGAGACACGAGTCGAGACAACATTTTCTCGAGTCGAGTCGAGACAGGCTCAAATCTCGACTCGACTCGACTCGAATGCATCCCTAACTACAGTGCATCGCATTTTATATCCATGGCTTTCTATTAAATTGCTGAAGCTCGTGTCTATTATATGGGGCGTTCAGAGCACAAGGCAGTCAAGACATAAAGTTGTGAGGAAAACAGACATAAAATTTGTACCGTAAGCTTAATTTCATGGAAATTTTAAGTTCGTGCAATATGATTATAATTATGGAAAATTTCACACTGTTTTTCCCCTTTACATCGGTCTACTTTATCTTGATTTGAGACTTTCAAATTTCATCCTATTTTCCACGGAAAAGTATTTGTAATTCATATAATATAATGTATTCATATAATATAATAACAGGGATATAATTATGTGTGATAAATAATTAAATTAAAATTCCTCGTTATTTGGCCCATGACAAACACTTTACCATTTTATATCGTAAAAGTCAGATTCACCGGTATTGCAACAGAGCTGTACTTGAGCGGTTGGAAATAGATATTCAAACTTCGATTAGTGATAATTTCACAGCTTTGTTTTATTACAAGTGTAATACCCTTCAGTCAGTGGAGAGGAGGGCATGGACCATGGGACAGAGTTGAAGACGATCGCTTTGGTGGGTACTAGTGCATCACAGTGGGTCAGTGGTTCATTGTGGGTGATGGGTCGAAGTAGCTCATGGTAGATGGCGGGTAGGTAGTGATTCATGGTAGGTCAGAGGGGTCACGATAGATGATGGGTCAGTTGGTCATGGATGAAGTTTTCATTGACCCACGCCATCTCAGCAAGAGTGTGTCTTCACTGTAGATGAATATGTTTGAAAAGGTAACATGGGGGGACGGAGAGACCATTTACCAAGGTCCCAAAAGGAAGACTTCGAAAGAAGTTGATGAATATTAAGGCTTATCGATTCTTCCATAAACAAGATACACAGCTAAGAATTATAATGTCATGTACCAACCTCATTCAATATCAATCTTCCAATCCTCACTGTGATGACAAGTATTATACCATTTGCGCTAGAATTGAACAAATATCAACTGCAAGGTGAGAGTATGGCGATCACTGCGTCCAACAATTTGATTGGTTATTCACTTCAGTTTCTGTGTAAAACGCTTCTGCGCAAGCTAGCAACCCATTTTTTCAAAACTAAGGTTAACTCAATAGATGGTATGGTACTTACCATAGTAGGATGGATCCGTAGTACCCAGCGGCCCGATACTGTCTCCCCCAAGCGAATCCCTCGTCGTCGAGGCTCAGGTACTCTGCCACCGTGAGGATAGGGTAGGGCAGCCCCTTGACTAGACTCTCTCTGTAGCGCTCCTGAATTTCACTTGGACCAAGCCAGTAAAATCGCTCATTAAAGTCAATATCCTCGCTCTGGTTAAACAATGGCGCAGCTGTAAAGATCCAGAAAGAACGAAATTATCAAAAACAAATATACAGAATAAGGTTAGGCTTCATCCATGTCACTTTACATATATATTTTTTTTAAATAACACATAGCAGGATTTTGAAACTATAGGATTATTCAAAAAAACGCGCCGGTTTTGTTACATCAAATTATGAATTTTATTTCTTCAAAACACACTAACAAAATTCATAAACATGTTCATCACACATTTCGATTTCAGATATAGTGAATGACGTTGGACATATGACCTCCTTTACTGCGTTGGCATGCAATAACTCTGTTCGTGAAATTCGCAATGACTACACTGTAATGAACCATTGCAATGTTTTGCTCAGAATGACCACTACGACGACGCCCAGACATTTTAACGTTCACTATTGAACCCGTTTCGATAAACATTTTCATAATTTTGCGAACTGTTCATTCATTCGGTGCCTCATTTCGCCCTAGAACCGCACGAAGTCGCCTGACAGTTGCTGCATAAATTTCTGATAAAATGTTTTCACAATTAGCACACGTTGCGCTATAGTAAACTGCTCCGTGGGTAGACACAGACTGAAGAAATGCGAGACATTCAGACCTAAGGCGACAATTGGAATGTTTGTGGACAGGGTTAGCTGGTTTCAACTAGGGATAGGCAAAACCGGTTTTTATAAAAACCGAAAACCGGTTTCTATAAAAACCGAAACCCGAAAAACCGACATTTCGGTTTTCTCCAAAACCGGTTCGGTTGTTACCGAAACTGGTTTCGGTGAAAACTTTTCGAAAACACGTAAGACTATTTCTGTGGAAATGGATTCGGTTTCCGGAGAACAACGAAACAACATTCTGGTCAGAAATAGAACAAATTTTGAAAAAAAAACGGAATCGGTTTTGAAGAAAACCGAAACCGGATCTGGTGAAAAACCGAACCGGTTTTGGAGAAAACCGATAACCGGTTTTGGAGAAAACCGAACCGATTTTGGAGAAAACCGAACCGATTTTGAAGAAAACCGAAACCGGTTTCGGTGAAAAACCGGTTTTTGTGCCCACCACTAGTTTAAACCATGGTTTAAACCAAAAATCGAAAAATGTTCGTAAAAGTGTAAGTGTCGGTAAAATCTTGATGAACACACATTTGGGAGTTACCACGTTTCATTCACGTATCACGTTATTATTTATCTTATGATCATACCTAAATTCATTCATTACTCAAAGAGATTATACTACAAAAGCAACTTTTATTTTATCAGTTTAGGAATATTTCCTTTGTGATTTTTTTTAAATAGCTTATTATTGTTGTGCAATTGCAATCAAAGAAAATTCCTAAATATTGTTTCGTTTTAATAATGTTTACTATTGATAAAATACATCGAAATGCCGTACTTTTTTTTTTTTTGGAAGGGGGCTATACAAACCCCACGAGAGGCATTTACTGAAATCAGATGTATGTTTGGTATCTATTTATGTATAAATGAATCAGAGCCAAAGTGGACTCAAATAGATCGTATCTTTATTCACTTTTCTTACTGATATGCAAATTAAGTCCTTGTATTTCATTAACTTAGACTAATAAAAGTCATAGTGAATTAACATGGACTTAATTAGTTCTTCTGTACTCTGCAGTATTTTGAAATTGTCCATATGTAATTCTGTATAATAGTTTTACTTGTGCAACTGTTTATCTTTTTGTTCTTTTGAAATGACTCTTGACAATTATATTAACAAGTATATAAAGATCAGTACAACGTAATTTTTATGAGGAGTCCTTCGTGAGTGAGTCGGCAGACGTATCGCATTTGTGGCTAATTAGTCCCGGTTTCGAGTTCAAATGGAGGACAATTTCTTTCGGATGTAAGCCGAGAAGCGCTTTGGATTCCGCTTTAAACTTATGTGACCCCTCCTGCATAACCCGATTGTTGCATAGTAACACAAAGGCGAATCAAACTTATTTCTGTCCATATGTGATATAAATACATAGAGCAAATTATTTAAATCCCCCCCCCCCAAAAAAAACCTGGTTTAAACCAAATAAACCGGGCTTAAACCAAAATAACCGGGTTTTTGTTTTTTTCAATAAAAAATGGTTTTTGCCAACCCTGTTTGTGGGTATAGCAACAATACTAAACAACCGAGAAACAAAAATTTTGCCAGACGATTCAAGGCGCGCTTTTTGAATGACGCTTTACATCTAAACTATGAGCAAATCAAATAAAATGGGATCTTTCAGTTTAACGTCCTATGTTTATGCCTTTTAGGCTAAAGGAGACAGTTGATTGAAGCAAGTGAATGATGACTGAAGAATGAATGGGTGCAGTAAGAATGTGGGAGAAAACGGATGTATTCCGAGAAAACTCACGCACACGATGTTTTCTACCATAGACTTACTTGGCCAAGATGGAACCACTGATTCCACACCCCAGAGGTAAGCGCTCTACCACTGAGCTACCATCCCCACTCAAAACAATGAAAAACCCAATATTGAAACCGGAAGAAGTAGATGCATGACTTTCTGTTCGAATACAGGAATACGGGCAGAGCAAAGACCCACTCTTCGCACATCATCATCATCATCATGTTCATCAAATGCTTTCTGTCATTATTGTTAGGTCATTTGCAGAAACTTAGAAATTTCCATGCTCCACGGTCTTTAGCTAACCTCCTCGTTTTCACATACGATTTTTCTGTTTTAATATTGTTCATCAATTGCGATTTCCTTCGCCCCTTCCCTCTTCTTCCTTCCGCCTATACCATCTGCCTAACGATACCGTTCATTCTTAGCCAATGTCTCAACCAGTTTGTTTTCTTCTTCTCAATAATATCTAAAATTGTTCTGTAATACACTTTCATTTGTTCTTCGCTCGATCCACCTAATTCTCTCCATTTTTCTCCACACTACTTTTCGAAAGCTTCCAGTGTTTTTCATTACTTTCATGTAATGTCCATGTTTCTACCTCATTACAGTACGAAGCATTTTACAAGTCTTTTCCTCAAATCCTTATTCAAAGTACCAGAAAATAATCTTGACCAAAGTACCAGAAAATACGCTGAACTACAGGTAGTGAACATTGAAACTGAAACACTTGCACATTGAAACTAAAACTGAGACACTTGAATCATAGGATGTTCGCGGGGCTCATATCCACCTGGTAGTTGTACTTTTGGGCAATGAGACACGTGTGGTCCTTGGTAGTCACACCAGTGAAAGAGGTTCGTCAGCGAACGTCAAATCGTGTGCGCAGAGCAGTATAATGGAGGACATATCCAACTTCAAAAGAGGACAGATCGTAGGAGTGCGTCTAGCAGGTGCATCTGTGTCCAAAATTACAAAACTCTGAGACGTCTCTCGCGATGTGTGCATATGAACATGAAGGACGAACCACATCCAGGAGGAGCAACTGCGGAGAAAAACGGAAGTTGTCTGAAAGGGAAGTGAGGACATTGAGTAGGCATATTGCGCGAAAACCGAAAATCCATATCGGCAATCACCGCAGAAATGAATACATGTTACACAGAATTTACGTACACGAAAACAATCCGCCGATACCTGCATAAGGCCAACATCCATGGCAGAGTTGCTAAAATGAAGTCTTTCATCAGTAGCATAAATACCGCAAAGCGGGTTCAGTGGTGCCAGAATGACAACTTGGTCGTTGGATGACCTAAAATATGTCATATTCAGGTAATTAGTTCAGCTATTCTGTTTTCCAAACAACAGGGAGAGTATCTGGAGAAACCTCTCTGACGCATACTATCCAGACTGTACTGTATGTACTCAAACATGAAAGCGCATCAGCGGTGGTTTGGGGTGCAATATCGTGGCAGACTTTGGGCCCACTAATTGTACTAGAGGGTCGTGTCATTGCCAAGGACTATACCAGGACTATACCCTATGGTTCGAACACTCTTCCTGGACGGTGGTACAATGTTTTAGGATGATAACTTCCCTTTTTACACTGCTAAATTTGTCACAGAGTGGTTCGATGAGCATGTCAGTGGAGTTGAACATCTGTCATGGCCCGTTCAATCGCCGGGTCTCAACATTATTGAGCCTGCATGGGGTTTTTAGAGGATCGAGTGACGAAACGTTTCTCTCCACTACGTGCACGTGCCGAACTTGTCATTGTGCTTCAAGAGGAAGCTGAAAATCCCTCTGCAGACGGTGCAGGACCTCTATCGATGTTTCCCAAGTCGTGTTGCTACTGTACTGGTCACCAAAGGCGCCCCAACACCTTATTCTTATTTAAAACAAAATTGTGGCTTTCTACCAAATGTTTCAGTATCAATATCCGTTATATGTAATATCAAACACCATTTCTCGCTACGTGTTATCGTTTTTGCATTATGAAGACTAGTGTTAGCGCCCGAACTTTAAGTCTGCTGTACCCTATAAGTCAAAAACGAAAACGCATATAAATTAGTGCTCTAATTGTCTACATTTTATTGTTTTCTTAAAATTTGCACTCAATCTAATTTGTGCATGGTTACATAAGTGCTAATGGTCAAATCTAAATATCGTTACGGCCCTTGTCTAATCCAAAACAACATGCTATTTGTGCGTGTAAAGAAGAGGATATTGTGATTGAAACACAGGAATTACATTGTGATTGTTAATATGTGTATATAGATGAATCTGTCAACTAAATTATTGAGTTTTGGAATATATATAAATTGGATCCACGAGTACATACAGAGTTTATTCTGTCGACAGATATAACCGATATTTACAATAAGACATGCATTAGAAGCGCAATTTTAGAAAACGCTGAAATTTACTTCTAAGTTCGGTCATTTTTACTGTAGCCTCTTTCCGTTGCAATGTTCGAATACTATTACCGAATTTCACACCTCCTACTAAAGCTAATCCCTACACTTGGGCAATTTCTAAATTAAGAAACAGAAATTTAAATAGTATGGAAATTTCTCCCGTTTCCCTCTTAAGGATGTTCACACATTCGAGCCACCCTCAAGAAAGAAATTTACGGCAACGCAGAAATACCTAGGTATATATCCAACTATTTTTAGTTAAGAGGTTACATGTCGAGTTTCATCTCTCTAACTTTGGATTTCGTGTCTTCTTGGCAGAAAATTTGGATTTCCGTCTACTCCACTTAGGATAAGTGTTTCAAAAAATCCTTTCTTGTCTGTTGCCTTCACGAAGAAAGAAGTGTTCTGCCCAAATTTCACGTTTCTAGGTGTAGTAGTACGGGCTGGACGATTAGGATTTTGATTGATCCGATACGTTTTAAAAAGTTGAATGAATCATGACACACACGTAAAGTGATGTATACATGTAAGGGTAACTCTCTGACAGTATTTTATTACAATTACTTATTTTTTTCACATTTTGGATTTTTAATTTTCATATTTTATTTACTTTCTCTTACTTTGCACTTTTCTACTTCGGATTTGCTATTCGAATTTTTTTCTCTCTCAAGAGGTTCATTCCCATCCAAGGATGCACGGGCCGTAGAAGGCAATGAAATGAAATGAAACCGTTAAGTTTTATGTCACACGGTTATGCCGGCTAGGCTAAAGGAGACGATGATGATGAGAAATTAATGAAATGGTGGAATGAAGAAAATGGGAGGAAACGGTAGAACCCCGAAAAAACGCACGCATAAGGTGTTTGTCCACCACAAATCTCACTTGGGTCGAGTACCGTAGAAGGCAATACCTTCTCTGTGCGCAAGAATATTTTCAATTTTATGAAACATTAAATTTTGTGAATGGTTTAACTCTTTTGAATGGTAACCTATGAAATCATGCTACCACTGTTTGTATCAAACAGTATTCTGTACATACGTATTCGGGTGTTACAACCTGAAGTTAACAAGACCGCAATGCAAATTAATTCTCAGTCACACTAGAAAAGTGGTATTTAAAAAATTAACCTTCTTTTTCTAAACATATAAGGAAAGTGTGAGTTTCTTATAGAATGACGTGTAAACAACAGACTTTTGAAGTGATCCTGACACTTCTCTTTGGAATCCACTTTGCTTAGGTAATTTGTTTCTGTAAGCTCTCCAGCAGAATAAATAAAGCAATTTACATTTGGAAGAATCTCGCGTTCCCACTTTGGAATATTAGCCAAGAAATTTTTTTCAAGAGACAGGCACTTAAGAACACTCCCAACAGTCACTTCCTTTATTTGCTAGAAGGAAAAAAAAAAACTATTTCATCACGTGTAGCTATTTGTGTAGCACGGCTTTCTCCATTTGTACGTAACGATTTAAGCATTCGCATACATCTGTACACACGGAACAAAAATTTATGTAATTTCATCAATGCGTTAATCTGTGTGAAAATAATGAAATTATTGACAATAATGTCTTCAAAGTTGCGCATCAGATATTACCAAATTTAGTTGCCGTACCTACCTTCTTGAATCAATAAAAAAACAACCAGTAGATAGCATGGGTAACTATCAAGAACAGAGGGGTGGAAAACACGGAATAGTTGAACACGTAACGAGACAGAGCTTTTCCGATGGAAATAAAGGCTGGACCAAAAGTCATGAAGAGGTTATAATTGTGAATAACTTTATTTTTTATTTATCATTAGTTTCCATTGACATTTCACAGACCAAGGATTGGAGATTGTTTACACTTATATGTGGAATATAATCTCAGGTAGGAGATGTCTGCCATTTTGAGCCTCACAGAACAGGCCCTGTGTAGCACATGATTCATGAGAAGGGTCATCACTTCTGGTCTGAGTGCTTGTATTTCTGCACGAACACTTGTGCTTGAGCTGCTGTATTATTTGTAGTGGGTCTAGGTCAAAACCCCCACAGCCAAAACCCCCACACTCAAGAAATGTCAAAACGCCCACACGATCGGTCATAACTCCCACACAAATGGACAAATCCCCCAAACGCACGAGAGATTTGTCCATTTGTGTGTGGGTTATGACCGATCGTGTGGGCGTTTTGACATTTCTTGAGTGTGGGGGTTTTGGCTGTGGGGGTTATGACCGTTCGTGTGTTTGGGAGATTTGTCCATTTGTGTGGGGGTTATGACCGTTTGTGTGGGCGTTTTGGCATTTCTTGAGTGTGGGTGTTTTGGCTGTGGGGATTTTGACCGGTTCCCTTTGTAGTTTGTTCGCATACAAAGTAGAACAACAACAATATTTGTCAATTATGCCCCTTGTTTCCCTTCCTTAATACACCTATCTTAATGAAATTGATATGATAAAAACCTAAGTTAGGCTATGGTCCATTCAAGTGCCAAAAATCGTTAAAAAATCGATTCAGCGATCTAGGTTAATCCATTTTTAACAAAATTGTTATCATTAAATCTTAAACGTTCATATTTTAAATATTTTACAGTTCCTTTTTTTTTTTAAGGGTTGTATGTACTTCTTACAAACGTAAAAGTAGGATCTGTCTTGACAAAGTGTTTGATAACTGGTTTCACTATGATTGCGATTTTTAAAAAGAAACAGGGAATCTGTACGTGTGTTCCCTGTAGTGTTTAGAATAGGAATCAAGATATTATTGCTTCCTGATTATTTTAATATGATAGGAAGAAAGGGTGCTGACGAATCACAATCTTTTTTTTTAATTAAAAAAAAACGAAAAATGAAGCCAGGAAATAAGTTAATAGTGAAGAGGAGTGGGTGTTCTCAGAAGAAAGTTAGTTGCAAAAGGCAAAAGAAAGATGAAAGAGAAGATCCGGAAGTTGCTTAGTTCATTTACAGGGATTCTTATAGTCTGTGATAAAGGTCAAACGTTGCTGACACTCCTCTCGAGACTTAACGAGGAATTGGATCGTCCTCGTTCCGGTCACGTTTGGTGGTGGTTCTTCTTATGGACTTCCTCGCTTCGCAACGACGTGACTTTGGCCTCCTTGAAAGCTGAAATCGCCATTTTTTTCTCCATTCATTACCCAAGTTCTTATTCCTTATATGCAAACACTTTATTGCTTCAGTTACCAGGTTCATTCCTCTGGCCGATGTTACTTTCGTATCTTCTAGATCATTCAATGATCGAAATTGACAATTTCAAATGTCAGTACATCATCGGCATCGTCATAGGTATTCTGCCATTATTGGCAGGTCACTTGCTGCAACTGGGAAGTTTTTCATGCTCCACGGTCTTCCGCTAACCTCTTTGTCTTTCCGTACGATTTCTCTGTTTTGATATCGTCCATTAATTGTAGTCTCTCTCGCCCTTTCCTCTTTCTGCCACCATATCCTCCAGCACGTCCTCCATGATACAGTTCTTTCTTAGTCAATGTCTCAACCAGTTTCTCTTCCTCTTCTTAATAATATCTAGAATTGTACTTTTCTCCCCCACTATTTTTAACATCCTTTCATTCGTTTTCTGTTCGGCCCAGCTAATTCTCCATTCTTTTCCACACTCACATTTCAAAAGCTTCCAGATCGTTTTTCATCATTTTTGCATAATGTCCATGTTTCTGACCCATACAGCACAATACTTCACACGAAGCATTTTATGAGTCTTATTCTCAACTCTATTAAAGGTCAGAGAAAATAGTATTTTCTTCCTCCTAAAGGCTTCTTTCGCCATTCCTATCCTTGCTTTTATTTCACGTTCGCACTTCATATCATCACTAATAATACGATGGTATCGGGAAATAGTTACCTGTTCCATTTTCTTCCTTCCTACTTCTATATTTGACACCGACCTCTTGGTTCCAATATAGCAACACTTAAACTGTATTTATTATTGGAGTACCGACTTACCCTTAAACATTAGTGTTGCCTATAAGACTCGTGAAATTTCTCATCTCGTCTCGAAAGTGAGACAATGAGAATGGGAATGTCTCTCGTCTCAAATTTAAAATGGTACTTCCCATCTTATCGGGAATCGAACTCGGTGTCTTCCATGCTGAAAACGCGTACACTAATCGTGAAGGAGATTATTATTATTATTATTATTATTATTATTATTATTATTATTATTATTATTATTATTATTATTATTATTATTATTATTATTATTATTATCTGAAATTCTCGTTTTTCACACGTGAAGGACTGGTTTATGTAAAATATTTGAAACGTATATTTGAGCCGCATTTCCCTTCTTAGATTGCGCTTTTGAATTAAAATGAAATTACAGAAACGCAGCTTGACTCGAAGTACTAACTTGCTTGAATACTACTATTAATTCGACCCAAAAATGCATTTCAAACGGTGTAACCACTATTTCGTTATCAGATTATTTAGAAAAAATGTAAAGCCGTGAAGGAGAAAATGTAAAGGTCATTGTCTTGCCTTTCCGTGTTTGGAGAGGAGCGCTTAGTGGAGTCCGTGAACGGAAGTACAACAACGAAAATATGCCGTAGGTGGTTTATAGGTTTCGTGAACAGTTCATAAGGAGCCATCAAGTCATCAGACTTTGACTACGTGGGAGAAGAAAGCTTTTCTCGTGGGGAGTGTTTTGAATGTCCTTCGTTTTAGTCGTCCATCAACCGGAAAGGAAACGTATACAGAAATAAGTGCATCAGTGATGTGTTCACCCTGCAAATCACCCAGAAAGCGTTCTCCAGAACTTGGAATTGCAAGGAGAACAATGCAGCTTCACATGAAAATGGACTTAGGCCTACACACATTCCGGCCAATGGATATCAATGAACTAACCAACGATGACTTAAACCGCCAGAAGGATGCATGTAGGCTCTTGTTGCAGGCCTTCCCTACCATTCCTGTCAGAAGTGTGTTCTTTTCTCTGAGGAAAGTGCTATTTATCGGTGTTCGCGGGAAAGGAACGCCTTCATATGGGCAAAGGAAAACCCATATATATATATATATATATATATATATATATATATATATATATATATATATATATATATCAAGAAACAATCGTTTGCACATCATGCTTTGGACGGAAATAACTGAACAACACACATTTGGTTCGTAGTTCTTTGAGGGTTCCGTGACTTCTTATCTGGAGATGTCGAATGACAGCTACAGAATCTGGGCATCAACAAGACGGTTGTTTACCAACACGATGGCTCAATTCTCACTTGCTGTTCGTGAACGTCTGAACGCACTTTTCCCTGGCGGGTAAATAGGATGTAGGTCCCCAATTCACCAGGCCTTTATCCTTGGCCGCCTCGAAGTCCGGTCGTTAGAACATTAGACAATACCCTGTGAAGTACCATTAAATCACACATTAGAAAGAAGCGGTAAGTGGACAATAATGCTCTGTGGCAAATGTGCTTGAAACTTTCCAGCCTGTAACGTCGCTGCTACTAAAACAAATGATTAGGAGAACATGGAGACATATCAAGCTGTTCAGGGATGATGGGGATGCACATACGGACGTTTTGGGCAAAGAACTACAAGTATTATTAAGTATTATTATTGTAGGAATGAAATAAGTGCAGGTGTAAAGGAACTTTCTGGCCACCTTGTATTTACGTCATTTGTCAGCAGTGAGGCTATAGAAGATGGCATCCTCAATTTAAAGTGGAACCTGAACCATTGTATCCGGTACCTCGTGCACCAAAGACAAGTGTACTAGCAACTAGAGCAGCAAAGAAGGTTCGTGAACGATTCCTTTAATATTTATTTATCAAATCTCTCCGTTTTTTTTTTTTTTTTTTTTTTTTTTTTTATGAGCACCTCGTATTTACAACACATCTGCTGTTAATAGTACTAATGCATTGTGAGGTTCATAACTAAAGGCTCATTCGTGTCAAAAGTGTGTATCAAAGGATAAAGCATTATGGAATAGATCACGAAATCGTGAAGTATTAAGATGTCACAACCTCTCTTTAGCATCTAACTAAAAGTGACAGCGTCAATACTCTTTGTTATACAACGTATATAAAAGCATTTAAGCGTGGTGTCGTAAATCATGACTTGAATTAAGATTGCAATATTCTGAAGAAATTAGCAGCAAAATATACTCTATTTAACGGTGGTTAGACATTCCACTTTAGCCGGAACACTTTCTTTCAACCCTTGTCCTTTTTTCTTTCTGATTCTCAAATGCTACGCCTAAATGTCCCCTTTTAAGCAAAAACAGGGGCGCAAATCTGTGTTCAACGTTTTTTTCTTTTTTTTGGGGGGGGGGAGAATCGTCCCCATAATTTTTTTAAAAGCGATGTTCAAAATATTTATGAAGTTGAAAAAAATGCTGTGGAGGATCAGGGGAGCAGAGTTGTCTTCAACATTAGAAGGCGGACAGATTTGAGGCTTATTCTGAGGGAGGGGGAGATGAGACTCATACTACGGAAAATGAATCTGATTTCTGAGGTGAACCTGTTGTATTTTATATAGTGTTGTAAAAAAACGGTTTTTTTTCTGTGAAGTTTTTTTCAATAAAAAACATCGTTCTTTTTCATGTTTTTTTTCAAAAGTCTGTTTTTTTTCTGGCAACTATTATTTATTGATTTATGTTGCAGATTATTGAAATAATCAACAGAACTTGAGTCGAAGCCCTCATAACTTACAAATCGTTTGTTTCTTCGAACCTATACGAGCAAAATTGTGTGATTATTCCTTTCGGTCCCAGGCCATTTTTGGCGTTTTCCTACATTTCCAGTTAGTGTCTTATTGCTCAAAAACTATTCATTCGATTGATATGGTTAAGGCCTTGTTTTTAAGAAAATGGATGTGGCTATTTTTTGGTGTAAGTTGCATTGCAGTGTTATCAACGAGTGGGAAATTATTGAGGGAAATGTAGGGGTGAAAATTTACAAACAAATCCCTAACCGAAATTCAAAAATCTTTTGTATCTAACACCACTGCTGCTATATGGGTTCAAGTCACCTAAAGAAATCTTTGGTGCGTTGACAAGGTACAGTGAAATCCTGAAGTCGCTGGCTTCCATTCAAAGAGGGAAAGAAAAAAATCTGTCATACACATGAAATTTTGACTTTTTACGCCTCAAAGGCAAAAATCAAATATGCCGGGGTACAGCTTCTCTAATTATCCTATTGAAACTTTTTATAGTGCGTTCTGTAGGGCAAAGAGGAAGCTTTCAGGTAGTGGTGCGTTTGTTTCAATGTAGCCAGTAAGAGGGTAATAATAGAAGGAAAAAGGGAAATTTTCCGAATTTTTCACCTAATAGCGGGAATTAATTGTTTTGGCTGGAAACGCTGCCATCAGACAGACGAAAACTATCTGAAAATAAACCGTAGTACTCAAAGAATATATTCTACAAGTATCATGGCGATTTATAACAAAGTAACCATGAAATTAAAAAAAAATCTCATTCTACCTCAGAAATTCACCATTTTCTTACCATTTCCAGAACATGGTTTATTATAAACCTCAACTGTACTTTCCCTAATTATTCTAGTGAAACTTTTTATGGTGCGCTGTGTAGGCTAAGGATGAGGCTGTTAGACACTGGTACATTTGTTCGAATGTAGTCCACAAGAAGGAAATAATAGAAATAAAAAAGGGAATTTTTTCCCAAAATTTGCCTCTAAAATCTGGAATTAAAATTTTTTGTAGCTAGCAACACTACTATCAGACACACACAAACTATCTTAAAATAAGCTTTGGTATCCCTCTAATATATCCTACAAGTTTTGTGATGATATCTAATAAAGTAAGCATGTCAATAAAAAAATATCTCATTCTACCTTAAGAAAAATCACAGTTATCTTTCCAATTAGAGAACAAGGTCCACTGTAAACCTCAACTGTACTTCCCCTAATTATCCTATTGAAACTTACTATAGTGCGTTGTGCAGAACAAAGACGAGACTTCCAGATACTGGTACGTTTGTTCCGATATAGTTAACAAGAGGGAAATAATAGAGACAAAACATATAATTTTTCCAAAATTTCCCCCTAAAATCTGGAATTAAAATATTTTGTAGCTGGCAACACTGCAACCAGACAGACGCAAACTATCTTAAATTAAACATTGGTACACCACTAATATATCCTACAAGTATTATGGCGATATTTAAGGAACAAAGCTTCTAATTACCAAAAAGATATTACGGTAAACAGAAAAGTAAGGAAAAACTAGAAAAATCAAGGGCTAGAACCTAAATACGAATTTTACGTGCGTCCCCTAATTACCCCATTGTAACGATCTGTACTTTCGTTTGTTAAGTAAGGACAAATGTTCGATTGGCGTAAGTTGACTTGCACTCGAACGTATAGGTACGGATTTATAAACAAAAAATTTCTAATTTTTGGCCCAAATATAGGAGAATTTTAATTTCCCTAATTGGCAACACTGCGCGCAGGCCCGTCCAATTGATGTCAACAGTTAGGTATCCATCCGAGGTATCTACCTGGCAAGTCTTAAGGATATCTTTCTACAACGAAGGAAGCTACAGGGGGAAGAAAGTAAAGGAAATTCGAAATTAGAAAATTCTCGAATTTTTTACTGGGGTGAAATTTGAGAAGGAAATTCGACACCAGAAGAAAAAAAAATAATATGATAAATTATAGTCCAACCACATTTTTGCAAGAACAATATCCCGATATCTTAATTAGTGTCCACACTGGAGCGGATTAACCAAGTGACACACCTGTGTGTGCCATTTTGGCCACCTGGGCCACCGAGTACACATTTGATTACATTTTTTTGACTACTAACTCGTGTTGTTGTTGTAGTTATAGTCTCGACTAATAATAATATCGTTGTAAACAATAACTTTATAAGGAAAATTTTCTCTCCTTTTTACATCTTAGTTCCAACACTGTTGGTGAGAAATGTAGGGTGTTTCAAAATAAATTTTGGGGTTTTAAGTCTTCGTAGTACTTATTACATTTTACGTACAATTATAAGCAATGCATCAAGTAAAAGAGCACCTCAAACAGTCTTTGCTACAAGTGTTCAATGTGAGATTCATTCATCAGACGGCACACATCTAGTCGATAGGCGAGAAAGGCCCATAAACTTTCCGCCATATGGCACAAAACACATTCAATTTAGGGGAGTTTCGTTTCAATTGTACCATCTCCTGAGGATTTGCTGACTGCCAGATGCAAACATTATGAGTGTTCACATTAGCTCTTAGGTGAAAAGTCGATTTATCACTGTAGACGACACGATCCAGAAAATCTTCATTGTTATGCAGGAATATTTCACTGGCGAAATTGGCACGTAAACCGTAGTCTGTAGGTTTTAGACCTGTAGCAACTGCAAACAATAAAGACGTAGTTGAAAGCGTCTCCTTAATATTCTTCACACAGACGGTTGCACTGTACAGGTTCAGTCTTTATTAAAACACAAAAAGCTTTCTGCTCTCTAGTCTCCATCTTTGCTACTTGCTGTTTCTAACGGCAGACAGAAGAAACAATGCATGTACACTCATGTCCAAAATTATTGTCGCATATCTATAAATGTGTTATTCTAGGAATATAATTTGATAACGAATTCGCCCGGTATTTCTTACAATGTTCGTACGTGTATAA
Source organism: Thermobia domestica (assembly GCF_964235325.1). NCBI lineage: Eukaryota > Metazoa > Arthropoda > Insecta > Zygentoma > Lepismatidae > Thermobia > Thermobia domestica. Next base: position 158,510,766 of record NC_137468.1, read on the forward strand.
TCGGCAAAGACATGTATGTGGCAAATTTCATGTCAAAAGAGCAGTAAATAAGAACAATAAAACGAAAATAAATTTTTCTTGTCCATTTAGCAACATTTTAATTTACTCATTATAATTTTCGTATTTATATTTTTTCCCTATGAAATTTACCACAAATATACATTTCCCGATTATACACGTACTATCAGTATTAAAAGTACCCTGCAAAATCATTATCAAATTATATTCTTACAAGAAGACAGTTATAGATATGCGACAATAATTTTGGACATGAGTGTACATGCTTGCGTACAAAACTGTTTGAGTTGCTCTTTCATCTGATATAATATTTATAATTGTAATATATACTACAAATTTTCAAAACCCTAATATTAATTTTGAAACACCCTGCATTACTTCAAATTGAGTCATCCTATATTCAGGTCCTAGTCAATTTGTCGCCTCGTGCAATGGCATAATATGCCGCCTCCCCCTTTCTCCAGAAAGAACAAATCTTAGAAGTCATGATTTTAAGTATGCTACTCCAGCATGAACAACAAAGGTGAGGGTAAGTGCAGTTGCACTCAGAAAGGCTTAAATACTTACTAAAAATGCAATTTCGTTGTGTATGTTTCTTTTTCTTTGAATGTTAATCTATTATGATAGTGAAAGATAAAGCAAACACTCCTGCAGAGGATAGATGGTAATCCTTTTTATAGAATTCACTATCGAGCTTCAATCTCAACATATCAGTTTGCAATTCCAGTGCAACTAGCTCTTTTATCTTTATTTCTTGATTTTTCTTCTACATCTCCTAACATTTTTTAAAAAAACTTGTTTCTATCTTCAATGATAAGGAACTTGCTTCTGACAAAAACAAGACTACTTTCATATTAAAACTGTGATAACATACGAAATGGAACAGATATTCACTACTATTCGAGAACTGAATTCTTGCATTTGACAACAATCAAGCAATTTGTGCTCGGATTTATTTGACCATTTGTTTTAGCATTGTCCATGTGGCCTTAAACTAATGCAACCTAAACATAATTTATGAATGTAGTATTCAAATAGAAGGTCAGCTTAGTAAATGTAACTACCATCATCATGAAGTATGTTTCCAACAAGAAATATTTAATTTAAATAATATACTTATGACAGATTTTGCCGGACCATCCAAGCTTGCCGTTCCACGCAAATGCACGTGTTGCATATATACAGTGGCGTATTTAGGAGGGCTTCCCGGTTTAAGCCCCCCCCGAAATCTTACTTACTATAGTAAAGTATATGAAATATCTTGCAGAAGTTTCACATTTTCAGGCAAAGCCCCCCCGCCGAAAGTTATCAAAGCCCCTCCCGAAACAAAATCGTAAATACGCCACTGCACATATGGTAGAGCCGGCTCTGCATATCATATATATCTAATCGACAAATTATTTATATATGACATTTAGAAAAATACTATTAGGCAAATTAGTATTAGTTTTTACCTTTAGACAAGTTATTGGAATTTTATACTGTTCGTGACATTATTTTCGTACTTATTAAAGGCCTGCTTTCACGAAAAAACCAAAATTTCATTTCTACTTTTATTTCTTGGTCGATATTGATGAAAACTGCTGAAACCCGAATTGTTAATAGGTATGGTATTCATGTAAATTGTAAAATATTTGTAGCGTATCAGTATCTAGCATTTAATTTATGTTGCATTTTACGGTGATTACACCTACATAAAAATATTTCATACTTAAATAGACGTAAGATGCATTACAAATGACTAGTTGAAAAAAAACGAAATTTAGAAAAAAAACGAGAGGCAATGTTTTTTTTCTAAAAAAAACGTACATTTCTGAAAAAATACGAACCGTTTTTTTTTTCTATTTACAACACTAATTTTATATATCAGGCGATGTAGATGAAGTGGCAGTTGGACACAAATCATCACATTCCTCCCCAAAACACACATTTCAAATCGGATTGCTGGGGGGACAGTCCCCCAGTTCCAAGATTGAGGGGGACATATGCCCCTAATTCCCCCTGGATTTGCACCAGTGACCAAAAATGAACAAAATTTTGCGCATTGTTATTCAAAATATAAATGATCATATCAAATGCTACACTCTTTTGTTAAGCTGACTGTGTATAGAGATATTTTTGGTACGTACCAAATGCCTAGAGATTGTCTCAAAGCTGTGCTAATCAGTAAGATTAATTTTGATCAATCTTTTGCCAATTTCTACGAACTGTTACGTATAAAAGATAACTTTTAAGAAAGATTCATTCATCCCAAAAGTACGATGAAAATTGCATTATCTTGATCAGAAACAGATATTTAATGATGAGATACGTAGGGCCTAGTTTATTGTTAGTTGGAAATGTCAGGGCAATTATTGAGGACTACCGGTACTAGTTAGGAAACGCTGCGTTATCATTCTTAGTTTTGTATTTTGTAACCTGAAAACACTTCTGGCGCACAAAATATTATATGGGAATCAGAAGTGTATATTCTCTTCCCTCGATTCACATGTGTCCTGTTTCACAAATTAAAATTCTGATTACCTTAATCTATTTTTATACCACAGTCCACCCCCCCCCCCTATATTACTGAATCACGTAGTTCTTACGTTTGCCGCGACGGCGCCACAAGTGATACCATATTGCTGTCATCAATATTTCTATACAATAGTTACCGTACTTGCAAAACAGTAGAGAACCGCATGTTTTCATTACTGTGGATTGATAAAGAGCGAAATATCACAAATAGTGTTGAGCTTAGTATTAGAAGTATATGTGTCACAGTTAGGAGTACGTGTGTCACCGATAGGAGAAGACAAATAATAATAGACACAATCGGATACTTTTCTTTTCTCTTAAACCACTAACGGTTATATAAATAGGTGCCTCGAACATATATCTCCATAGGCTACAAATGTAAAATTGTATTAAGTATACCTCAAAAGAAGGATTTTTGAAATTAAAACTGAATAGTCCATGTATTAATGGTTCCTACATTCGGATGCTATGATGGCTGTACTACAGACCGATCGGCTACTTATAAGGGTATTTTTTTTTACATATACGTATATTACATCAACAAATGAACGATCTATTTCAGCAGAATTAGAACTTCGCAACAAACGTTATATGTTTTATTATTATTAGTCTATTTATTATTAGTCTATTTATTATTATTATTATTATTATTATTATTATTATTATTATTATTATTATTATTATTATTATTATTATTATTATTATTATTATTAAGGAGATCTGATACCTCTTCGCTTAGGTTTCTAACTCTCCATTTGATAACATGTAAAATTTAATATGGTAATTTCTAACGAAGTATTGCAGGTAATGACTTGAAATTTTTAATACAAATACACAAAACCCATATAAATCCAACCACGGTCTTCAATTTACGTTACATGCGTTAGATTAATTGCAATATATTCTTCAGTAAGTTTGGCAACAGAGAATAAAAAGTATGCTGCAGAGGGGAGTGTTAGCTGTTTTTAAAAGGACGCTCTTACCAGAAAAATCACGTTGTGATTTTCACTTCTCAGTGGTTAGAATGGTCTGTACTATAAGACCCAAAACCACTTCTTTCTTCCTTTCACGGTTTGTTTGTTTCTTCCACCCCCTGCAGTCACAAGAAGACAACTTGTTTCGGAAAGCATTTTGAATTAGTAGCAAAAAGCAAAACTGAATGACACCACGGACGGATTAAAGGGAGGGGCGGTCACTCCCTCCGAGAACATTTGAATACTTTGAATAATCGGAGTAAGAAACTAGAAATTGCGTAATCTAATAAGAAAAGTTTGTTGAAGTATACAGATCAAGACGCATTTCAAGTGTTACAGTATTGTACTCTCCTCCCCTCCCCTCCCAATTCCCTTCTGAAGAAGTTCTCGTTTGTTTCTCCGTTTCATATTAACCTTTACACTTACACTTTCAATATCCAGTATTGATTTTGACCATACCATCTGCACAGCAAGTCGAGTAAGGTTTACGAGTCCTTCCTGCCCCCTTTTTAAAAATTGCAATTATAATAAAATTTATTGAAAACAATTCATCTCAACGATAAAGACTTATACACATTCATTATTGCAATCTTAAAATAAACTCGCCGCCTGTCGCGTATGCTAGTGATCTATATATATAAAAGAGAACGTACAAAAATTTGTCCGCTCATCACGCTAATACGGCTGAACCAATTTCTTTCATTTTTGGGGGGTTATTAGGATTTGGACCCTAGATGGTTTTTATCATATCACTTTAATTTTTAATTACCAGTGTCTTGAGATAATTGACCATTCAAGTGTCCATAACGTACAAATCCTTTGTTATTAGTTCATCATAGGTAAAAATAAACGTATTTATATGCAACCCGCATGACCGTGTCACTCGGCGGGTTAACATAAATGACAGGCGATATACAGCGGAAAATAGCTTGAATCTTCTGTTTAAAATTTTTTAATTGATTTGCTTATTTTTACAGACACTTTTACAATATGCCAGCACCGGGATGACCGCAGCGAAGCGGGGCGGGTTAACATAAATGACAGGCGATATAATGTTAAGATTTACTGCAATCTTCTATGGTTTTTATCATATCACTTGAAAGCGAAAAAGTAAAAATTATCTAAGTAACAAAGTTTATTGCGTTCCGGGGTGACCGCAGCGAAGCGGGTTGATTGATTGATTGATTTTGAGTTTTACGTCCCGTGCAGCAGCGAGGCTATATGAGACGTGGACCTACTGATTAACGTGGAATCCGAACCACATGAGCTCCCGCCGGGAATCGAACCCGGGTCTCCCGCGCCAAAGGCGCGTACGCTAACCGCTTAGCTACGAAGGAGCTCTCGCAGCGAAGCGGGGTGAACGCTGCTAGTCTAATATATACGAATAGATGAAAAGTTAGTTAGAAGCCTTATGTATTGTTTTTCTGTAAGTAAATCCGAATTCATATTTGTTTCTATTGTTGCATCGACAAAAGTGACTGCCAAATCGTTTTAGTCTCGTTGGTCTTTGCGAGGTCCCTAAAGATGCAAGGCCGTGGGCAGTCGCCCATCACTTGAAACGCCTCTGCACTAGAGGTCTGCACGTGCTCGGGCCTACAAAGCATGCATCACTTCGGGCCCGGGAGGGGTTCGGGAAGTAGCGTCATTTCAGATTTGGCTTGGGGGGCAAGACCCCTTGATATATGTAAAATTTCGCGTTTTTCACTGACTTACTACTATTCTATTGATAAAATCTATATAAATCTCAAACTCAGAGGGGCAAATGCCCCTCCCTGCCCCCTAAATGACGCCCCTGGATTCGGGCTGTGAATTTTTAAATATACAACCATATTTCTCGGACTTTTTCTGGTCCAACTTTGTAAATATTGTGTAAAACGATACAAATTGCACCTTTCTTTCTGGAGGACTTTTAAAACAACTGCAAAATCAAACCTCGAATTGCTGTAAATAAAAATACAATTTTGCATTAATACTTAAGTTTCTGTAATTCGGACTTATTTCGGGCTCATTTGATTATCACAGAGCTCAGTCCGGGCTCGGGCCTAAATATTAAGACATATTTCGGACTGGGGTCGGGCCTCACATTGTAAATTCACGGGTCAGGCCCGGGCTGAAAATTCCGGCCCGTGCAGACCTCTGCTCTGCACCCGCACACATTCCTTCCTAGTCCAGAAAATCTCCTCCCCTCCGCATCGTCAATAATGGTAAATTTGTTCCCCGTATATTTGCTTATTATTATAAGAGAAGTTCAAACCAGAACTCTAAAATTTGTTCGTTCTCTGGGGTAATGTGAGTACCGGTAATGCAAATTAAGAAAGATATGCGTAATATACACGTCAGAAAAACTTGATATCAATTTGAATAGACCTTGTACGTAATGTTTATTTTAGAAATAATAAACTTGTGCAAATATATCGAGACATCTGAAATTTAATGTTAAATAGTGGCGAGTGAGCCAGAAGGGGCGTGCACTATTCAGTTAGTCAAAGAACTCGTAGCTTGAAAACTACTATTTAAACCAATATTGAATTAGACAAATTTGTAAAAAGTACCGTAAGATAACCATAGTTGGAAATAGTGTGTGCACTTTTTTTTAGGAGGAAACCCAGAAGTACATTCTCGATAAAATAATAATAATAATAATAATCAGTAGCGTATTTAGGGGGCTTCCGGGCTTAAGCCCCCCTGAAATCTTACTTACTATAGTAAAGTATATGAAATATCTTGCAGAATTTTCATATTTTCAGGCAAAGCTCCCCGAAACAAAATCGTAAATACGCCACTGATAATAATAATAATAATAATAATAATAATAATAATAATAATAATAATAATAATAATAATAATAATCTTCCTCAATTCAATCATAGGTTGATGGGCAAGAAGGAAATTTTAAAACTTTTCTCTCCCCTGGGAGAGCTGTTTTATAATTTGATAAGGTTTCTTCTTTGTTACTGCATTTATCCTTGGTCGGGCCGCGGTGGCTCAGTGGTAGAGCGTTCACCTCTAATGCATGGCATTCTTATTTCAATCTCAGCTCGCACCAAGTGAACTTTGTGGAGGACAAACACCATGTGTGAGGGTTTTCTCGGGGTTCTCCCGTTTCCTTCCACTTTCTGCATTCCACCATTTCCTTCATTTCTCAACATCACTAGCTCCTTTAACCTACCAGGCATAACTGTAGGACGTAAAACTTATAGATTTTTCTATCCTTGGTCTTCCACTTCCTGGTTTTTCTTCTGCCTTTTCCTCTATCAACACGTGTCCTATCTGAGTGTCGAATAAGATAGGTAAGCATGTTCTTTCTTCTCTTTCCTATTATCTTCATGATCTGTCGTCCTTTACTAGCTTCCTTTAGTACGTCTTCATTCCTTCCCTTATTATTATTATTATTATTATTATTATTATTATTATTATTATTATTATTATTATTATTATTATTATTATTATTATTATTATTATTATTAATCGTTCTACGGGTACATCTCGCTTTTATGGCAAGATTCGCCCATTCTAAGGTTTTAAACTTTCGCTCTTGATTATAAAAATTCATTATACATTATAAAAGTCTATACAAAGAAATGTATAGGTCTACATCTTATAAATAGTATACACACATTCTACCATTATAAAAATAGTATACATCGTACAAAAATAAATTATCAACGAAATACCTCACTACTGTCAAACAACATTTGTACTGTGTATATATTTATATGAATTATATAGACTGTTATGTCTTTTAATCACATGGCTACCCAGCTTGCCTCACGGCGATGGGCAGACGCCAATAATTTGAGTATTCTAGCAGGGAATCGAACCTAGAACCAGGCGATCAGGAGTCGAACGCTCTAATCATTAGACTATGAAACCCCATTGAATGACTATAAGGTTAAAATTCAAATGATTATTATCAACGGAATATTTCACTACATTTCTAACACTAACGACATTTATACTGGTGATACCTTTATATTAATTACTTTATGAAAACAAAACTATATATCTGAAATTAAAACGATCCTACAAAAAGCATTTTTTCCCAACAAAATACCTTACTATTGTCAAACAACATTTATACTCTGCGTACACATTTATATTAATTACATTATAGAAAAGAATAGAATGATTATATGCTTGAAGTTAGCTCATCCAAAAAGCAATTATCAATAAAATATCTTAATATTGTACACTGATTACATATACTGTACACTTTGTATATTACCAATACACTAATGTCTGAAAATTGAATAAAAATATTGTATGTATGAAATTATTACATTGACCCCAGAAAACCAATTTTTGCCAAGTCTAATACTTGAATCAAAGACATTACTTCTAGTTTTATTACAAAGTAGAGCATTTATAGCATCTTATACGAGAACAAAATAGAACTCCTTATTATGGTAATGTACATTTAACACAAATACGTTATTTAGATACATTATTTTTGTTCGTTCCAAATTTTTAATACAAACTACTGCTGCTGTTGTCTTTTTACATTTACTATCTTCGAGTTTATTTTTGTTTGTCGAATCTAACACTGAGGTTCACGACGGAGAGGAAGTGACTGTCCCAACCGAGAATCAACAATTCCAGGGAGTATGACTGTTATTTCTATAGACAGCCGACAAAAGGGCAAAGCTGCCCAAAACAAGTTTTTGAAAAAAAGGAAAAAAAGAAAGAAAATTAGAAAGAAAGGATCAGAGGCGACATTGGGTTTTAGCCTGAAGCGCTCATAAATCACTACCACGTGTCGCGAAGACTAGCAGGGCTAGAGGTTCCGAGGGCTCTCAATTCCTTTCAAAAGACCTATCCATATACCATATACAGCATAGTTGTCAAACTTACTGAAGAATGTATTGCAGTTAATCTAACGCATGTAACGTAAATTGGAGACCGTGGTTGGATTTATATGTGTCTTGTGTATTTGTATTAAAAATTTCAAGTCATTGCCTGCAATACTTTGTTAGAAATTACCATATTAAATTTTACATGTTATCAAATGGAGAGTTAGAAACCTAAGCGAAGAGGTATCAGATCCCCTTAAGTATTTTGCCTTTTGACAATTCCTGCGACTAAAGAGGATCTTTTTTGCTTGGGTTCGTATCTGGAAAAGTTTCTTCCACGTTTCTTCCTCTTCCGTCTTCCAATATTTTCTTCTGGTTTTCAAATCATCAATCAGTTGTGTTCTTCTTCTTTCTACTCCTTGCTTTCCTTCTACTTTTCCTCTGTGGTGTTATGAACAACACAATTTATTCGCAAGATTTGTTCAATTCAATTGGGTTTCCTACAAACAATGCTGGCTAAAACTACTTTCTTCTCTCCTACCCGTGTTAAAACAGGTTCGTTTGTTACTCTCTCCGTCCATTCTATTTTCTCCAACTTTTAACACTACATTTTGAATCTCTCTCTCTCTATCTTCTCTAACTTCTGTAATATTCAAGTCTCCAAATCTTACAATGAAATGCTCCATATACTCTATATAGTGCAATACTCGTGTCCGTTTTGATCCGCGCTCCTTCAATTCATCGCCGAGAATCGCGAAGGAACCAACACGAACTATCGTTAGTCATGTGGATGTTATTATTATTATATATAATTTTTCCTGATCAATTGTTCCTAAAATGAGCTCCGGGGTCAAGAGAAACCTCCTGCCTCTACATCACGAACTGAAAAATCTTGAAATGAGTGCGTATAATTGTATGAATTTAGATGGCAACTGTCGCCGATCATTAGAAAGTGAATATGGGAGAACTATGCAATAAAGTAAATGGACGCGTTATTTTGTTATACAATTACATGGTGAACACATTTTATCTGATTCCAAACGGTTATCGTCGGACATACATGCTTAAAGGATCACTTTGATTGGCAAATTAAAAAGACCTACATGATTTATTCGCCTACAAGCAAGGTCTTCTTCATCGCCTCCTTGGCGAAGTCTGGAGAACAAGGGCCTTATGCAGAATCGTTTTGACGTCTGATTAAAGCCTTACTAAAGGTTTGATTAACGAATTGTTATCAAAAGTGTATTCCGAGTATCTGATTAGAACGTAGTAGTTGACGAAGTTAATCACGTGACTAATTCATCTAGAGCAGAAGAAAATGAAATGAAATGAAATCTTTGAGTTTTACGTCCCACGGTTATGCCGATTAGGCTAAAGGAGACGGTGAGTAATGAATGAAATGGTGGAATGAAGAAAGTGGGAGGAAACGGGAGAAACCCGAGGAAACCCACGCACACGTTGTTTGTCCACCACATAGTTCACTTGGCGGGGGCTGGGATCGAACCCGGGACCCCAAGCACTAGAAGTGGACGCTCTACCACTGAGCCACCGGGGTCTCAATCTAGAGCAGAGGGTACCCTTTTAGCCAATGTTTAGCTTGTGCGACACAACATTTCATATTTTGTATTTCATGTGTTTTCATGTTTACAGAGTATATGTGCGCACATCTACTTTTCCGTAGTTGCCACATTTATTTTTCTCACCCAATGCATTGAGTTATGCAATGATTATATTAGTTAATCATACCCAAATCAAATTATTAGTTGTATTCTAAGTAGACTCTGAATACCAAAAAGTACACCTTTCTTAGTAGAGCTAGAATGCAACTAACTAGTCGGTGACTAACCCTTGTTTAACGAATTTTCTCTGAATACCGCCCCAAGCGTCTAGTAATTATAAGGTTGGAGGTTTGCGCACGCTCTAATTTTTTATTTTAGTGTTTTTTAGACACCTTAATGTAAACAAATCATGCATATAGGCGATTTAACATATTTTGGGGCAATAATTCTCTCGTTTATTTTCGTTTCGTCGCGCCTCTGCCACTGGTGGGCTGCTAAAGATATAATTTTCAAAGCGGAAGTGGTGCTACTACAGATCGTCGCTGCGGGGCCGCCAATTTTTGGCGAGATGTCGCTAGTTGCCCATCGGTGGTGCACCAACGCGTACGGCATGGGGATGTCTTATCTTTGGACAGTATTATAGTTTAACAAGCAGCAGTGTCAGGTGTACACCAGATGAAGAATTTTGGTTTGTATGGTGTGATAATTTATCAATGAATATTGAAGCCGGAAGTAATAGTATATTTATACGACTTCGGGTTTTATTAGAACGATTAGTGTGGAGATAGAATATATTATTGGGACGCTTAATTGATTGGAGAAAATCGCTTTTCTGTTTTAGTACTGTTTTCACTCTACAGCGATCACCATTAAAACCGGATGTGGTTGATTTTCTGCCACTTCCGGATTTCGTAGAAAGGTTGCAATGGAGATAGAATATATTTTTGGAACGCTTAATTTATTGTAGAAAACAGCTTCTCGTTATCCTCCCCTACAGTTTTTACAATTACTCATATCAATATCCAAAAGTGCCCTTTTTTTTTTTATTATTTTGTTAGATATACTCACCTCAGCTAAGTAGACAGAAACAAATGGAAAAGCAAGGGAAATGAAGGTCTTGAAATTAAACGAACACAAATTTACCAGTCTTCAGAAGATACTGTCTACAATGCAGTGAGCAGAGAGGGTCGGTAGATCATACTGAGTCGGTGGTTAGCAGTGGGTCATGGTGGGGGTGGGTCGCAGTGGGTCACGGTGGGTGATGGGTCACAGTGGGTCATGGTGGGTGGTGGGACGCAGTGGGTCACGGTGGGTGGTGGGTCACAGTGGGTCGTGGGTCATGCTGTTGACCCACGACCCACTGACCCACTCAGAAAACGACCCACTGACCCACTCCATCTCTGGTTGGCACACACAACCCATAGAGACGGGTTGTCTATGGAAAGGCACAATCACCGGCCAGCCTTTGCATTCAGCGGAGACAGTGGATAGAGTTCCGCAATCCCTCCAACGCAGCCGCACGAAGTCAGTTCGGAAAGCGGGTCGTGAGTTAGCATTTCCCCGCTCAACAGTCTGAGATGTTCTTCGCAAGCGTTTGAAATCCAAGACTTATAAGCTGCAATTTATGCTAGCACTTACTGAAGATGACAAAAAAAAAAAAAAAAAAAAAAAAAAAAAAAAAAAAAACTTCGCAATGTCTTCAGTATAGACATGTTGGGATTAATGGAAAATGATGATTTTAGGGACACAGTAGTCTTCAGTGATGAAGCGACCTTCCATATCAACGGCAAAGTCAACAGGCATAATGTTCAAATCTGTGGTTCAGAACACCCTAGGCGAATTATTGAGCATTTCAGAGATTCTCCAAAGTTGAAAATCTTTGCTGCCATGTGTACAAGAAGCTTTATGGGCCATTTTCTTTGCAGAAAGAATTGTAACGAGACACTCGTATCTTGACATGCTCCAGATGTGGTTGTTACCACATGAAGAGAGCTTTCGAGATTTCTTCTTCCAACAGGATGGAGATCCACCTCACTTTCATAATGACGCGAGAGGTATCTGAATGAACATCTTCCACAACATTATATTGGTCGCACTGGTCTTGATGATGAAGCATTGTTGAGATGACCCCCGACGTCTGCAGACATGAACACTATTGCGACTTCGTTTTATGGGGATTTGTCAAAGACCGCGTCTTTGTCTCGCCATTGCTTCGAGATCTGAGAGAGCTGCGGAAGCGGATCATAGAAGCCTTTGCTACCATTGCGGGATACATGTTAATTTGAGTATGGAAGGCAATGGACTATCGACTAGATATCTGACAACTTTGATATATTACCATGCTTTCGGTATATAAAGGACTCTAATGTCACATTAGGGAGTTCGAGAATAGTTTTTTTTTTAAAGAATAAGTTCTTTTTCGGACACCCTATACTTGTCATGTTAACTTACTTTTTCTTTTCACGAGTGTCAGTCCGATTGTCATTTGTTGTCAATTTCTTATAATCTCCCAGAAGAAAAAGGATTTGAACAAGTGACACCGAAGTTAAAAGGATACCCAAGTCAATAATTCCATCTGCACATCAAACATCTTGCAATGTACTGTAGAATATGAATGGGAAAACTTAAGGGTGCCAATCTTTTCTGTACTTGCTGTAAACCCACATAAAAGCAATAAATAGTACTACTTACTGTATTGTTGGTAAAGTTACCTTCAATCAGTGGCGTATTTACGATTTTGTTTCGGGGGGCTTTGCTAACTTTCGGGGCTGGGGGGGCTTTACCTGAAAATGTGAAAATTCTGCAAGATATTTCATATACTTTACTATAGTAAGATTTATATATATTAAACAGGGAAGCCCCCCCCCCCTAAATATGCCACTGTCTGAAATGGACAAGTTTATCTCCTTCTTTCCATTGTTATTCACTTCCCGAAACATACGAAAGTAAAGAGATCTTCTGAAAGGGTTTCTAAGAAATGAAGAACACTAGTGTCCAACATACGGAGGGGAATTCAAAATAATGTTTGTTAAATCTGACCAAGTTCTAAGGAAGACAGGCAGTGACGGATCCAGGGGCTTCGATCGGGGCCATCGCCGCCCCCGCCCCCTCAGAAGAGGAAACTTCCTTATTTTATATATATAAATAAAACCCATCCCAGAGTTTGGAGCTCTTAAAAGTAGCTCAAGGTAGCAGTATTACAACCCACCGCCCCCCGCCCCAAAAGTCCGTCCTGGATCCACCCCTGAAGACAGGTGAGCAGCTTACAGAGTGTAATTAGTACAAGTCCTATGGAAAGTTCAACAAGAATAGATCCAAGATACACAGGTGACCAACTTAGAGAAGTGGCCACGTTGACGTTTCACTCTATTCTGATAATGACGTATATTCGAACAATTATTCCAATATATTTTCGAATATTTCTCGAATAACAGCAGAACAATTAATTATTCGTGGTGTCGAAGAATAAAGCCATTGCTATAAATCAATATGTAGAACTTCGGGCATGTAACAAATCCATATGGCCTAAATTTTCTCTTTCACACTTACAGGGTTACTATACAACCTTCTGTCCTCTTTTTCAAGAATAAAATAAGGTTTAGGGCGGGTTTTCTTCAACAATGATTTTGTCCGAGTTGTTTATGAATTCGAGAAAATCGAAATTTGATTTACAGTTCTAACTAGACTCCTGCGAATATTTATCATCTATGGACCATAAAGGAAATGTGTAATGGTCGAACCAAGCTTGGAATGTGGTCATCTGCTAACATTGCCAGGAAAGAGACAGCTATAATTCGTCCAATCAATAACATCAGTGGATTCGTATAAAGTTGTGTAAACTATAAAGAAAAAGCCATTTAAAAGATTTTAAAAAATACTTATACTAGTTCACATTTTATAAATAAATGTTTTGCCACACCCTCTCTTTTACTTCATAAAATATAATAACCCTGCTTATGTACAGAACATATTAAAAATAAATGGGGCCGCGGTGGCTCAGTGACAGAGTGTTCACCTCTGATGCATGGGGTCTTTGTAGGGATGCGCACGAGTCGAGTCGAGACAGAATTTTCCGGACAAAATTCGAGTCGAGACACAGCTCTTCCAATAGAGAGATATACCCTTTTCGAGTCGAGACATCACTTTTAATGAACATTTTCGAGACGAGACAGCCTCAAATCTTGTCTCGTGCGCATCACTAGGTCCTTGGTTTGATCCCAGCTCGTACCAAGTATATATAAGAATATATAAGAATACCGTGTGCGTGGGTTTTCTTGGGGTTCTCCTGTTTCCTCCCACTTTCTTCATTCCACCATTTCATTCATTTCTTATCATTACCTCATCTCATTCTTCATCATTATCTAATCATTTTTCTCATCTCCTTGGTGGGGTGCTGACTGCCACAGCCAATTATTGGTGCTGATAGCCACGACTGGCGCTGATTGCCAATATCAAGGTGCTGACTGCCACAATGGCGTGCTGACTGCCACGAGCCTGAGGGAAAGTTGCTAGACGTAACATGACCGGACGCCAAGAAGCATGAAAGAAACTAGATGAACCTTAGGATCGTCTTGTACAGACCGACACCTAACAAAGGTAAACAGGTCTCTGTATGTACACTCATGTCCAAAATCATTGTCGCATGACTATAAATATGTTGTTGTAGAAATATAATTTGATAACGAATTCGCCCGGTATTTCTTATAATGTTAGTATGTATATAATCGGTAAAGACAAGTACGTGGTAAATTTCATGTCAAAAGAGCAGCAAATAAGAACAATAAAACGAAAATAAAATTTTCTTGCCCATTTAGTTACATTTTATTTTACTCATTATGATTTTCGTATTTATAATTCTTTTCCTATGAAATTTACCACAAATATACTTTTCCTGATTATACACCTAATATCAGTATTAAAAATACTCTACAAAATTAGCAAATTATATTCTTACAAGAAGACAGTTATAGATATGCGACAATAATTTTTGACATGAGTGTACTTTCAGTTTTGTCAGGGAGCGGTGCGTACAAAATTGGTACGATTTATGTATTCTCACTTGAACTCCCTATGTCAGCATGAACTGTGTACAGCTGCTCAAATTGTTTCGAGCAGCTCTTGAAAGTTAAATCAAAAAAGCACTGCTGGCAGTCCCTCACAAGGGAAGTTCAGGAGAAAGCACTCGTCTGCAGAGAAACTAAGCATGTCATTTGAAGTCCCAATTCATGCTGATTACAACAAGCTATTAAAATTCCTGTACGGTTGAGAAGGGTTCGAGATATTCAACTTGGAAGTTTATATGAGAAAATGAAGATATACGCATTTATACGCGTTAAGTACAACATAATTAGTAACGAATATTGACATACAAATTGAAAGCTATCGGAAGTAACAGAAAAAAGTTTTTCGCAATAACTAACGGGTTTGTTAGATACAATTAGTCATTACATTGTTCACAATAATTATAGGTTAGAGATGAAAATTGATCACTGTTGTTCTTCTGTTTTATGAAGATGTGACGCAGGCACAAGACTCCCTTGCACCATGAACATTTTATATGTGCAATTGCGTTGCATCCGTCAAGGGAACAGTTCGCAGAACCAAAGCAAAAAGCAAATTCGACAAGTGATTCAAAAGTTATAGGCCTATAATTTGTTCGTAACCTGCCTTGTAGAACGCAAACTGAAACAATCCAATGTATCGCGGTGATCGGAAGTGATTCGTATGCACACGAACTTTATTTGATTGTTTCGTTGGTACATTATAACGTCCAGATGAAGAGGTTTCATACTATGCACAAACCTCCTGCCATAATCTATGATTGATCGGAATCAAAACACATCAAATGGTTGCACAAATCGTGTGCAATTCTTTGGTATCTTCTCATCCATTAGGTCTTTGCCATCCATCATGCAACTTGTAATGGACAATTTGTCTGTGAATGGATCCCAGTGATCAAGCAATAGCAAGTTCAAACCATCAGGCTTCGCCATGGGAGAGAATACTTAACGCATTGAAACGTGCATTCACTCATTTTCTCATATAAACTTCCAAGCTGAGTATCTCGAACAGTTCTCAACGTACAGGAGTTTTATTACCTGTTGTAATCAGCATGAATTGGTCCTTCAAATGCCATGCTTATTTCTCTGCAGGTGAGTGCTTCTCCCAAACTTCCCTTGTCAGCTGGCTTCAGACCATCATATCCATTAAATAATACAATAAAAAACAATATAAACAATGAAATGTGCAAATTGTACATATAACAGAAAAGACAATCCCTTTATAAACATCCAAGTGTATGTCGTTCCACTTAGTGAGCAACTTTGTAACTTACAGGATGCCACATAGATTTGCTGTGATGATTACTAAATTAATCCCTACTAAATTAATTAATAATCATAAAATTAGTATGAGGGATTAGTTCTTCTCTTTCCAAATACAGTTTTTCCCAGGTTCGTGACAGTCAGCACCTTCATATTTGCAATCAGCGACAGTCGTGGCAATCAGCACCAATAATTGGCTGTAACAGTTAGCACCCGTGGCAATCAGCACCTATCCATCTCCATTAGCCTAGTCGGTATAAATGTGGGACGTAAAATGTAATAGGTTTCATTAAAAAAAAATAAAGTACAAAGTCATTTACCGTAAAACAAGGAAATATTTTGTATTGAATATGTAATAGATGATAATATATTAAATAAGAAAAATGTATTATATATAAAAATTTTAATTGTTAACGTCTACGAGGTCCGCGCTTTAATATCCATAGCTACGGGCTGATTGTTGTCTTTGCCCCATGGGGCCAACGAAGAAGAAAGAAGTCGAGCGATAGAAGAGCGGAAGAGAAAAAGGCGATTTAAGCGATTCAAGTGTTACTTTTCTTTTGTTTAATGAACTGAAAACCTTCCTCATAGCATAGGGAAAGGTAAAAGACTAAAGACTACGGCCGTGAAAGGCCTTTTATACCAATTGTGACTAATTCAAGTTTGCAACTTGATTGTGATTCTTAAAAAGAAAGAAGATGGCGGATGACGGTGTTGACCCTCCGGTCGATCATCCGGCACAACCAGAAAGTGAACCTCATATTGAGGAAGAGCAAGTGAACCCAGATGGAGAAGTTTCAGTAGTGGAATCCTGCGCAAGTGAAGAAGTCATGAGCTGTGACTATACAACGTCCCAAGCAGCTGCTCCACGACAGTCAGCCAACCAATTACCTGTAACAGCCACAGATATAGTGAATGTTCTTGGGACAGTAGCTTCATTAACTGGAGCGGACGCAACACGAGCTGTTGAGCAACTGCAAACTGTAACCAGTGGCAGTGGAGTGAACAGTGCAGTAGCTTCCATGGTTGGAGCGATGGTCTTCTCCAGCGTTATGAACGTTGTAACTGGCCGCCATCGACCACTGGCAGCAGCTGCTCGTCAGCAGCGAAGTTCCATTTACTTTCGCCAAAATTTTGAAGTTCATTTAAGCCCTTCAGAAGAACTGGATGGGTTCTGGGAACCTATAATGGAAGCAGCAGCAAATAAGACCAATGAAATAGGAATTCTTCCTCAAGAACCAAGACAACGGATTTTGACTTCCATCTATACAGGAGACAGACTGCATTGGTTGTCAATTACTTTTGGAGGTGCATCAATTTTCTGCTGTACAATCAACAGCACCAGAAGTTTATTATTTGGAACCTGCAGTCTTGTAGCTTCAGCTGCATGCTCTCTCTACTTCAAATACAATGATTGTGAACCATTGGAAGATTACAGTGTTGATAACGAACATTTAGAAAAGCAGGTGGTTATCAGTGGAGAAAGTGTTACCAGAGACTTCTTAGTAATTAAGAAGACTGAGAAACGAACTCTTCGATTGCTGATAGCTATCAGTGCGTTTAGTGTAGCTGCCGTATGTGCCGCGAAAGGACGATGGCTTTAAGTGGCAAACACATAGACTTCGTACTTGCGAAGAAATTTTTTTTTCATATATTTATTGTGCATATAATGTTGTAGAATGAAGAAACTTCATTATGTTTATTGCTGTGTAAATAGTTGAAAATTCCAGTTGGTTGTGAATATTGTGAACAGTCCAATCCAATCAAAGAACCAATGAACAGCATAAA
Organism: Thermobia domestica; assembly: GCF_964235325.1. Taxonomy (NCBI): domain Eukaryota; kingdom Metazoa; phylum Arthropoda; class Insecta; order Zygentoma; family Lepismatidae; genus Thermobia; species Thermobia domestica. The sequence goes on from NC_137468.1 coordinate 158,528,735, forward strand.
TACATATCACTTTTACTGACAGAAGTATATTGAAAATAACTGTATGTAAATAGCTGGATACAAATTATTGTTACATTGAAATCTTTATTAGTACCATTTTTATAGTGTTAATAAAACGTTATTATATCTTACTACGCAAGTCCCAATAATTAAGTTAATCGTAAATTCACTTTCGAAACTTGTAGAGTTGAGTCCAATGAATCAGATTATAACAAGAATCATAAAGTTTGTGTATAAAATAACTGAGAGTGAGACCTGCAATGTTTTCAAAGTTTATACAATGCATATATACAAATTATGCATAGAGATCAAGTTCGTGGGCATTGTGACATTTTGGCATTTTGAAATTAGTTTAATCTTTATTAAAACGATGAAAATACTTTTTGTGTGTGCAGACCAATATGGCTTCTCACGAATTAAGAATGTCTTTTAGTTTTTGTCACATGATGGCACCACTGACTTCTCACAAACAGAGTAAATGGAAGTTATACAAGTAATGCCATGCTAGCCATTCTTGCGAAGTATCTGGGAATTGTTTCGAGCATCTTAACTGGCTAATTATCTGCTTCAGCGTTCGTCATTGGTTATTTCATTCCCAATTAAAGAATGGAATGTCATTATTCGTACAACTTCACTGTTTACTCTGTCCATGAATTATTAAGGATATGTTTCATTTTAATCACCTGATGGCACTATACAGCCAGAGAGATCCATTCAGAACCATTTCAGAGAGATCTGAAAATCTTGATATATGAATATTTGAAAGACAGAGTAGGAACTAACTTTGTAGAAACTGATAAAGAATAAAGTTCGCCTATTACAGAAAATATATTGGCGCTTAAAAAGCTCGTTGAAGATGAATTGTTGTTTAGTACCCATGTCCATTGTCAAGGCAATACATAAAAGTAACCAAGAAAGTTCTGTCGCGTTTTCACCCACCAACTTCGAACATCGATACATCACCTAAGACGTAGGTCCCTGGAAGATCAAAAATAGTCCCCATCAGCATCAACGACCTTCTGCCAACGTTAGTATCAACGACCTTCTGCCAGCGTTCTGCAAGGCCGTGGATTCCATCGCGGTAGATTTTGGTGGGCTGTGAAGCGAAAAAGATATAAAGTGCATTTTGCACCTCTACAGGGATTTGAGCTCGCGTCCTCTAAGGTGATCGTCCAGAGAATGGAACAGGTGATTATCGGACGGTGCAATGTTTGTGGAGCATGGCGGATGCAATAGTCTTCAAAGTATATACAATGCATAGAATAGTCTCCAGGTTATCCAAGGCATAGAATAGTGTCCAGGTTATCCTAGACACGTGGGGCTTACCGTTGTCCTGTAACATGAAGACCCCTTTGCGATTCAGAAGTGCTGGCTTCAGAGTTTTGAGTTTTCTTGAACATGGCTCAACTGCTGACACACAGTTGCGATGATGTTCTGACCAGTTGGTAGCAGTTCTCGATGCACGATGCTGCGAGTAGTCCGCCGGACACACATGAGAACCTTCTTCTGGTGCAGTGCTGGTTTCGGCTGTTTTGGAAGCTGTTCATGGGATGCTAACCAATGATGACAGCGCCATGGAGCTTCGTACAGGACCCACTTCTCTTATCACATGTCAACATCCTGTCCAGAAATGACTCTTTCTTCAGACGAGACAGCAAAGAAACACAGGTGTCTGCTTACTTTGCCTTCTGGCCCGGAGTCAATCATGTCGGGCCCATCGATCCAGCTTGCAGTGCTTCCCAAGTTGATGGAGGTGCTGCCGAATAGTTTCTCCACTCATACTAAATTGTAGTCCCAGTTCCTCACCTGTCTGACCATTGTTTGCCTCAATTGCTGCCTGAAAATTTTCGTTTTGTATGTGTGTTGGTCTTCCGACACGTGGTGCGTCTTCGAGTGTTTCGTCACGCCCTTAAACTTGTTAAATCACCGCTGCATGGTCCGCGTAGTCACGACATCCTCACCAAAGGCCTGGCATATCTTCCGCCCCGCCACAGAGGCCTTTGACCCCAGTTTAAACTCGTACATCATACACGCCCTTATGACGCTCTGTGGAGGTCCAATGCTCACTGTGTCCTTACGCAAGGTCACGGTATAACTGAACTGCCACAATCAGGTGACCTTCGCCTTATCTCCATTCGCATTCAACTCACGGTGAGGACTAATTGAACGCAGAACTCCACAAAAAAAGCGGCAGAACTTTCTTGATTATTGACTTTTTAGAAGCTATTTTATACTTAACACGATAAGGACACGAACATGGAAATATCAAGGAAGTTAAAATTCCGACTAAACTTCCCACCAAGAAAAGAATCCCACCAAAGGCGCACTTGCTGACGACCAGGCCAGCGGTGGGGACAGTCAGCGCTAGAAGAGAAGGAACTCTCAAATGTTTAGAAAGGGTTCCAAGCTATTACTCGTTTAATCTGAGACTAGTGATATATCAGAGATCCAGCCCGGAACTATGCTTACAGACAACACTCATGCTGACCACGAAGCAGCATCTTTAAGGTATGATGTCTCTATAGATCATAATAATATTAGAAACGGTTGGAAAAAAAAGTGTTTTTGACGAACACAACTTTCTTTGGCTTTCAGTTATTCACATCAATTTAAGCCACCGTGACATTTAAAAGCACTAGAAGCATTAACTTCTTATTTCCAACTATACACTGCTGTTTGTGAACATTGCAATACCAAGAAGGGATTAAAAGAATGTGCCAAGCTCTCAGGATTTGAGTGACAAAATATAATGTGCGAACTATTACAATTTCAGTAAGATGATACAGGCATGGGTCCCTCAGCACCCTCAATTCCATGAATACAGTAGTACAGCGAAGGGCGTCTTACACAGCACTCAGTCTGTTTGTTCGTTTGTTGAAGTTTTGCACTGAAGCTATATAAGAAGTGGATCCACATTTGAAGGTGGAATCCGAATCGTCGTAATGTACTCAATGCTCTCCCACCAGGAATGAAAGCCGTGATCACGTGGACCGAAGACACGTGTGTCATTAAACCAGCGAGGAGGGCACGTAGCACTCAGGTAATGCAACGTGACAAAATTATGAACTAATCTCGCTTTGGATACTGCTTGTAGCCAAATGTAACTGACTGTGGGTAAGAGACGATCACAATAGATATGAAAGTGCTGAATATCGCAGAAGTAATGGGATAATTAAAGTCACAGGCAGGAATATAATGGGCCCTGTATACGGAAGTACAGGATCCTGCAAAAAGATCCCTCCCGTATTTGGAGAGGGCGCTATGTGAGTTGTGGTGGGGATACGAAAGTAGGGGAGGTATCGATCGATATCGGTATACGTGCCATTGTCAGTAGTCGCAATGGCGTGGCGTGGTGAGTATCGTGCGTTTGTTGTGGAGGAGTATATTTATAATGGTGATTCTGTGATTACTACTCAGCGGTAATTTCTCATTAGCGACCATTAGGACTACTGAAAATTGCACGGGGTTACCGCTATCGAACGATATCCCCTCCGCCGCCGTATCCCCATCACTACTCACACAGGTCCCTTTCCAGATACTGAAGGTCTTTCCGCCGGACCTTGTATATAGCATATGCCCACTAAATAGGTTTATGGTCCGTGCATACTTATTTTAAATTTACGAAATAACGAGCGCAAACGGAGATGGATGTAGGATATACGCTATATTTCTTTAAAAAAATGATAAGAGCGAATTGTATACCTACTAAAACTTTCTGCATTATATCACTGATTAAAGATAGATGTATGATTTACATTGTGAAAAATGCACTACAGAGTTGTAAAAGAAATAATTATGGAACTAAATAAAGCATTATACAGCTGAGGTTCAAAATAACCTCTACCCGCCACTATCAAACTGTTTTAGAGTGACCACATGTACTTTTTTTAGAGGTTCAAATTTTCCACACTTCGTTTTCTTGCCAAAAATGTTGCTTCATATTCTTTTTCTGTGCTACACCAAAATGATTTGACACTAAAGCTCTCAAAACCCAAACGTTATTCTTAATCACTTCTAGGGATGGGGCTACCAATAAATGAATCCTCTTAACAGAAGCAATGGTTTAACATCTCATTCTTGGCATCACACTCAGGCCAGGAAGTAATACCAAATTTTTGTCTCTGATTTGTTAGACTCTCTAATTACGAATATATCAAAGTTTCAATTATCTCATTGATCTTGCCAATATACTGTTTTCGGTAAAAAAAAAAAAAAAAAAAAAAATATATATATATATATATCTGGTCACTCTAAACAGGGTAGCGAAGAAAAATACCTCCACTTTTAGTCTGTTTATGATGCGCTTTCTCTACTAAGATAAACTAAACTTTTCTTACACATCTGTCTTTAATTTTCATTTAAAAATTCGTAAAAGTAAGCACCTCTTAAAATACTGAGCCATATCAGTTAATTTCGCAAGAATTTATCGTGATGGCAATTTTGCACGATTCCTAACAGTGGTGTCAGTTGACAAGTACTCGTATGATTCGATCATTACTTGTCAGATATTTGACCACAATTTTGTTTATCCTCTTTTACATTGGCAAATAGACCCTATAGGGGTGCTTCAGGAGAGTTGTAGAACACACATTGCGGGAGGAGAGAGATATAATTTTTCACTGAAAATGGCACAATTGAATGTTAATTATAACATAATGACATATGCTAATTGCAAAGGATACTGCCTGCATAAATAACATTTTAAAATAACTGTAGTTGTTATAGCAAAGAATGTATTTTGTTTTGATTGAAAGCACAAAATATTGTGGAGGAAGCGGATAGAAATTGATTCTGTTTTATAACAAGAGGCATAGGCTACGAAGTGAAGTAGCCTCCTATGTAGAAGAAACCAGAGATACATTGAATCAGTGGGTCGTGGGTCCAGATTTGTGAGTGGGTCGTGGATTAACAGGACGTGATCCACTGCGATCCACCATCCACCGTAACCCACTCTGACCCACCGACCCACTCCATCTTAGGCTCACAGACAATATGGAAATAAGGCTCTCTACATTTTCTTCACTTCGGCTATGGTCAGTATTACGCTCCGGTCATCTGTAATTTCCAGGTTCTCATTTTATGAAAACTGGGTGAATCACTGAAAAGCTTTGGAACGACAGTAGAATAGAAATTACTTTTATTGTAAGTGATTCAGGGTGGGTCAAGTTTTCAATGACCCACGTCATCTCTGGAAGTATCTCCATCTTTTGGACTAATAGAGCAACCTGGACATCATTTTTGGAAGAAGAATGATAAATTGTGGGAAATTACGCCCAAGTACTTGAGGAGATGAACACTAAAAAAATCCCCCTCCAGTGTTGGCACCGTATCCAAATTTATGAATTGATCTTGACATTTCGTATTTGTTGTTGTTGTTGTTGTTGTTGTTGAATGTGCTAGAAAATGCACTTTATGTAGACATATCAGAGATAATTTGGAAACTGAATAATCTATTCACAACAATGCGTACAGATTAGAGACGACCCATTCGGATAATTTCTTTTATTCAAATTACGCATTATATCCAGTAATTATCCGTTATCTGATTAATAACTATCATCTGCTCAGAGACGGAGTGGGTCAGTGGGTCAAGATTTTGAGTGGGTCAGTGTGTCGTGTCAACAGAATGTGACCTACTGCGACCCACCAACTACCGTGACCCCAATAATCCACTGACCACTCTGAGAACCGACCCACTACGATCCGCTCTACTCAGTGCATTATAGACAGCATCTTCTGAACACTGGTGAATTTGTCTACGTTTTACTTTCACGTCTTCCATTCTTCCTTTTTCATTTGTTTCTATCTACTTACCTGAGATGAGTATATCTAAGTGAAAAAAAAACCTTCAGGTACTTTTGGATATTGATATTTGTAACTGTAAGAATGGCAATAGGACTTACTTCTTGGTTTTAGAGTTACAGTCGAATTTTACACTTTTCTTCCTTTACGTTGGCCTACGTTACGTTGATTTGAGACTTTTAAATTTCATCCTATTTTCCACTGAAAAGTATGAGTAATTCAACAAGAAAATAATTATATATAATAATTAAATTGAAATCCATTGTAATATGGCACATGATAAACACTTAATTATTTTATGTCGTGAAGGTCAGATCCACCGATATTGTGACAGAGCCGTGTTTTAGCGATTGATTGACCAGAGAAATTCAAACTCCGATTAGCGATAATCCACAGCGTTGATTACAAGTTTAAACTCTTTATTCCGTCGAGAAGAGGGCGTGGATCATGGTTCAGAATTGATGGCGATGAGTTTTGGTGGATGGTGGGTCGGAGTGGATCAGGGTGGTTCATGGTTGGTGGAAAGCCATAGTGTATCGTGGATCAGAGTGGGTTACGGTAAGTCGTGGGCCCAGTGGGTCGTACTTCACGGTGAGTGGTGCTCAGTGAGTCATGGACTAAGTTGTCATTGACCCACGCCATCTCTGCGATCTGCTATGTGCATAATAGTCTGATTCATACGGCCATTCCTAATATTAAAGAAGTTCGGACAAGTCTAAAAGAACATGATTTAAAACACTTACCTTTAAGAGTGACATTAACGTGACTCAGTCCAATGTAAGCGCCGAGCTCCGCCATGATTTTTCCCTTGGAAAATGCACGATAAGAACTAACAATGTCACTCGACGCCACATGCCAGCTGGATCCATACTTCGTTACTACAAAGAAAAAAAGAAATTGCACATTAATATTATGTTTTCAGAAATGGTTAAATTTAATCAAGACAAATTACAGGCAATGCACATATGAACTTTTATCCTCACATTTAATATAGCCTTTTCTTAGGGGGTTACCAGGTGTTAATTCTTGTCTTCTGAAAGACATGAAAAAAAAATAAAAATTTGCTATATTAAAATTCCTAAGCTGATATGAATATAAAAGCTTGAAACCATCATTGATGAAGTTCTGTGTACGCCACTACTTGATCATATTTTCATTATTTCTTGATAAAGTAGTTTGAGATGAGGTACTTACACAATTTTCATGTTGCTATACCTACAGTATAATGACAGAAAAGAGCTCCATTGTGTCTAGTGGTTAGTATACATGCATTTGACGTAAAAGTACTTCGCACGTTAAGATGTATATCGACGTCTCATTTAGACCCTCGGTGCTGCAAACAAAGGCTGAACTCCAAACTAGTGGAGTAACTCGAATGGTCGCAAATTGGTCTCAGTAAACTACTCCATCATTGGACAGAACCAATATATTTAATCACTGATGTACCAGGGGTTTTTATAACACAAAAATTATATGCATAACGGACAGTGCCAAATATATACCAATTTATATATAAATTTTTATATGTATAATTTACTCTCGTTTCAGGCCCAGGACGGGAAACACCAATCACCGATTTTCATGACAAAATAAAAGTCTTACTAACCAAATCACATATTCAATATAGACAACGAACATTTAGCTTAATATGGACCATGAGTCTTAATTCCCACATTGAAAAGATTGTTGTGTGCTTTTAAATAAGCCTTAGGAAAGTAAGATCGAAGAGATGTTGGAGAAAAATCAATTTGGATTCCGAAAAGGAAAAGTTACCAGAGATGTTATTAGGGTGATGAGAATAATATCAGAATGATCTCTTAACGTAAAGGAAGAGTTGTGTTTGTACCTTTCGACGGGCAAAATGCTATACTTAAGAAATCGAGGGTCAATTGGAGGGATCGCCAACTCATTCGCAACCTGTACACAGGAAAAAGTCAAACTACGCCTGAATCAAGGAGAAACCAATACCGTGCAAATTGGGACAGAAGTCAGAGAAGAATGTGCTATGTCATCCCAACTATTTAACGTTTACATGGAAGGGCATTTTAATGAAAGTTAGAAATTTCAAGATTGGGGGACAAGTCTCTAACAAGGAGGTATGCGGTTGATGTGGATTGTATAACTAGAAACGAAGATGGACTACAGAGATGGTGGATACTTGACACTAGGAACAATAGGGAATGGAAATCAACATCGAAATGTCGGTAGTCATGAGGGTATCCCGTGTCAACACGCCCTTAGGAATCATAACAGAACAAAAAGAGCTTAAAGAAATCAACCATTTCAAATACCTAGGAAGTATTTTGACGAGAAGCGCTTACTGTACCAAAGAGATCAGGTCAAGAATTGTTGTAGTCAAAGAGGCATTCCATAAGAAAAGATCACTTCTAACTAGCAAGCTTAACATTGGATTAGTCAAGTGCTATAGTCATATGGAGTATTGCACTGTATAGTTAGGAGACTTGAACAATAACGGAAGTTAGAGAAGAAATATTTAGAGAGCTTCAAGATGCGGTATTGGAAGAAGATGGAAAAGATAAAATGAACGGAGAGAGTAACGAACGGAAATGTTTTAAATTTAATGAAATACTTAGGTGTAACGTCCCACGTTATTCTAAGCGAGATGATAATTAAGGCAAATGAATGATGATGGAAGAATTGGTGGGATATGAAAGTGAGAGGAAACGAGAGTTCCGCGAAAACCCACGGACATGATGTTGTTCCCAACAAACTTACTTGGCCGGGGATGGAACCAGGGATCCCATACACCAGAGGTAAGCACTCTACGAAAATGTTTTTAAAATGGATAGTAGAGAAGAATACGCTTTTAGACAGCATCCTTCACAGGAAAGTCAATTAGATTGGACACATCTTGCAAAGAAATTGTCTTTTTCATAATGCCACAGAGGAAAAAATGGAAAGAAAACGAGGAGTGAAAAGACAAAGAACACAACTGATCGATGATTTAAAAAACAGAAGAAAATATAGGAAGCTGAAGATCGAATAATATGTGAAATGTCGTACACTTCAAGCTAAATACACTGCAAGCCTCGAACACTTTGCTGTCGCACAACTGAGTACATTCTAAGTGCGTGAGAAGAGAAGTCGTATTACTAAAAATCGTGTAAACAGTATGAAATTGCCCAGACGCTGAAGATTCCTTGCTCCACTGAATCGACTGATAGTTCACATTAATGACGGAAACATTTCTATTCATTTTCTGGAATCGATTCCTTTTAGTCAGTGCCACACAAGGATTCGTTCCTCTGGGTCGAATTCTTTTATTCTACTTTAATCAATCCATTCTAAGTTTCTATTTGGTTCTTTAATTTAGTTTATACAGAGACAGATTCCTTCCTCTGGTTCGAACGCTTTAATTCTGATAATTTGATATAATTCCAGGTTCCCATGTGGGTTTTTAATCCGATTCCTTTCATAAGCATACAGTTTCCGAAAAGAAAAATGTTGGGAAGGGGACGGGAATGACTAACTTATCTGTCCTCTTTTGCAAAGTCCATCCGTTTTGGAGCACTGTATTTCCCCAGTTTCATCCATCTCAATTCATCAGCTAAGTCCACTTGGCTGCGATTTGATTTCATCAACAGAATCTGCTAAATGGATTCGTCAATTGGGCTGAGTGAATTTGTCTTTTGATTCTGTCAAAAAAAATTCTGGTTCCTTTTAGAAATTTAACCCTTTCATTCCATTGAATGTTTCGTTCTTTCAGAACGGATCTTTTCGAAATTACCTCTCAATAATTCAGATCAAAACTGCATGAAAAGGTACTGTTAAGATCACGTTCATGTCGAACAGAACTAAGAGTAAGAAACTAAAAACGCAATAATAAGTGGTGGAAGAAGTTCAAAACTGCAAGGCTACATATGTATCAGATGCACTGTCTTGACATACTACATGTCTTATTTATGTTTATTACGTTTTTAGATAATCTTACTTAAAGACAAAGGAATAAGGACTAGTCGTGTAATGAATGCTGCATTTGAATTGTTAAGAAACTCAGGTGTTACTTCTTCTATGTTCTTTTCATTCAGTGCCTCTTCTTCAATTTCTAGTACAGAAAAAATGTATAACTCAATCACAATTCTATTATAAATTTGGATAAATCTTTCAGTTTATCGCCCCACGATTATGCCCTTTAAGCTAGGGGAGACGGAGTATTAAGGCAAGTGAATGATGATGGAAGAATTGGTGAAAGAATATTCTGGGACGAAACGGGAGTACTCCGAGAAAACCCATGGATACGATGTTGTACACCAAAAATTCACTTGTCCCGGGATCAAACCAGGACCCCACGTACCAGAGATAAATCTATTGGGCCACTTTGCCTCCCAGAAGAATGTTTGGGATGATAATCCTATTGTAGCACAAAGTTGCTGCCCCAAATCTGCGTTCTTGATGCAATTTAATGCCTCAGTTAAACGTTGTGAAACACGGTTTTATCCATTATTCCATTAATTCGAACCAAATTATCAACTTGGTACTCTGTAATGCATCCCCAAACAGTGACGCTACCTTTCCCTTGCCTCACTGTAGGTATTACACGATCGGAATTAAAGCGCTCTTCAGGACAACGACGCATAAACTTCTAGTATTGGAAGGTGAAAAGTTGGAATTTAGATTCGTCGGTCCATAGAGTTCTCTTACATTGTTCATCGTTCCAGTCTTTGTTTTATTGGCCCACCGCAATCCTACCCGAAAGAGCATAGATCTGAAAGCGCTGGGCCACCGTAATATTTGATATCGATTGAAAATGACTGTTATATAGTCCTATTGTTTGATCTGGAGCGGTTAACGTTCATTCTATTTGCTTGTTTTCCCAATCAACATGTTTTCTTGTTATTTTTGGACGATCAGAGCATTTCCGTGTAATATTTACACCACTTTGTGACAACCTTTCAAGAGTCCGAGGCGCTGCTCCGCCCGATCACTGAGCGATTTTTCGCAGAGAATGGCTCTCTTCTCTCAAAATAACTACATGAACACGTGCTTCGACTCTTAATTAGCAATTTCTCTTCCGCATTTAATAGAATTTGCATGTTCTTCGCACTACTCAACTCGTTTACGCGAATGAAGACAATAAAATCGCAAGTCACAGATTTGCATCCAATTTTGTTCATACTGCGACATGATTGAGTAACATATACACAACTGTTTGTTGAGGTAACGATACAACTACTGACAAGGGTACATACACAGATCACTAAATGTCGTTGAAACGATGCATCATCAAACGAAGTATGAGATCAGTTGTTTGTTCATTAGTTATCTGTTTATTGCCAAGCAGATTTCTGCAACAAACTTGTCTCGATGTCAATAAGACCATGAGTTTTCATATCCTTGTATGAACAACGTTGTTTATTTTCAAGAGCGAGTCTAATAAACATGGTTTTGTATGGACAAAGTGTCTTTTATTTGGAAAATTGTGAAAAAGCAATAGTGTGCTCAGACTTTTGACAATGACTGTAGGCCTAAATGGTACATTAGTTTGTACTTATTTCATATACACACATAAAACATGACGTTATCAAATGAAGATTTGACTTTGTCATGTGTCAATTAAAATATAAGCTCTGCTGTATAAGACAGGCTGAATCGTTTTCAGTAAATCAAGAAGTACTGTAAGCACGAAAATGTACGTGAAATAAATCGATCCACAAATCAACTACATGTTGCATTTCTGGTGTACAATGCAGCATATTTCAAATACCTTGCAAAGTCTTTTTGACACTCAAATTATCAGGATATTTCAATGTACTCTTATGTAGCTTTTTGACATTAGCCGCCGTTTCACCACAATATATAAACAGACAAATCTAACGATGCTTGATTGGTTCCTTTTCAAACCAACAAAGACATTCCTTATGAAGTATATTTGTGACAATTAGCACTGTTACAAACCAATGACAGAACTTGTAAATAGGATATAAATATCGAATCCCATAGATTGACCTTGAAGTGAGAGAAAACACGACAAACTGAAGAGCGCGTAGGTTTGAGACATGTCAACAGCTCATCAAGAACGCTACTTAAAACAGGATATACTAACAGTATTGGATAGCATAGACAAGCAACTATATGCATACATTAAAAATAACACTTTTCTTTTATCCATGAGTGTGATGACAGTTCAGTATTAAATACGAAGGAACACGAAAGAAAATCAGGTCATATTGATTCTCTTGTCGTGACAACTGGTCATTGAAGACACTTCACAGACCCACAACGCCCTCTCTTGTCAATGCATAACAAAGACACTTCTATCACGCTTTTATTATTGCCAAAATCACGATACACAATAACAAGAGAGCTGGAAAGTCATAAGAGAATAATTGTTAAAGATGATCATAAACAAAGCTGGTCTTCTTACTTAAGTCATGAAGATAGCAAATAAAGAATCATTTGAAGTAACCAATAGCATCTAATTCAAAGGACTATGGCTGCGCTTCCAGTGGAATCAAGATCGCGAATGCCAACTAGAACTGCGAACTCCAGTATTGCCACTGGATTTGAAATTTCGCCGATAAGAACTACATTAACATGTTTCATTTCTTTTAAAAAAATCAATGTGAAATTTTATATTTCAAAATTCGTATCTTAAACTCTTCGGAAAGCGATAACATCAACCAGAAAAAAGAAGAAAAAACATTCTTAGGGATGCCTATCTCCTTCAAGTGCTTAAACGCAACCCCTTAAATTTACCACTCTTCTCCCGAAACTTACCATTCTCCTCCTTAAATTTACCATTCTTGCCTTCAAATCTACTATTCTTCCCACCAAATTCACCACTTCGTCAAAATTTATCATTCTTCTCCCAAATTTATCATTCTTTCCTCCAAATCTACCACATCTTCCTCTAAATTCACCATTCTTCCCCCAAACTTACTACTCTTTCCTAAATTTACCATTCTTCCTCTCCAAATTTACCATACTTCCCTCAAATTTACTATTCTTCTCTCCAAATTCACCATCCTTCTCCCCAAATTTACCATTCTTCCTACCAAAATTTAGCATTCTTTCCTCCAAACCTACCACTCTTTGCTCCAAATTCACCATTCTTCCCCCAAATTCACCATCCTTTCCCCCCAAATTTACCATTCTTCCTCCTCAAATTTACCACTCTTCCTCCCTAAATATACCATTCTTCCATTCAAATTTACCGTTCTCCGGTTTAATTGCAGAAATTTCAATGAAAAATTATGCCCCTTCCTCGCCTAATAAAATTTCGTGGGCACAACTAGAGCCCTAAAACTCGCCAGTGAGCAACCTTGCATTTTCTGTGATATTGGCTACACACTGTCTGAATAAATATAACTTTGCTACTGATTAAGGATTTTGTATTCCGCTTTTGGGTTTCCTCTAGAGAGGCATGAGGACGCCATTTCCCACTTCATAGTATTATCTTCCACCATAATATACCTGGATCTTATGACAATTAAGATATAATATAATATAGAATATTCTACAATATTGTTAGTGCCTAATGGGGGAAAATGTCCAAAGATGAGATACATAACAACCGAAAGATCATAATGGGCTGAACAAAATTATATGCATGTAAAACCTATGCGTGATTTACCTACCCACACCCACAAAATTCATGACGACAAAAGATTTTAAACTGAATAATTACTCATACTAGAAATACACGTAAAAGGTGATTGATATTGTTTCAACATTGTTCTAAACAAAATAATTTAAGATAGTAAAATTTGAATAGCTCTGAAAAATTTTCTACGGTTGCCAGGGTCAGCTCTAGGGGTTGCGAGAAATAGTTTGGCGCCCCCTTCTCTAAGCTCACATTAATGTTCCATTAGATAAGGCGGGGCAGTAAAAAGGAAAGGGGACGGAATGTAGAGCTGCCAATTGGATTCAGTTATATTATCCCCTTTTTTGTTTATGTAAATAGCCTTTACCTAGAAAGAAATACCCTCCTGACCTGAGCATAAGTTACTGCTATTTTAATTTCAATCAAGTACGCGGTGGGTGAAACCTGATACTGTATATTATAGACTGCTTTAATACCTTTACAAAGCTTGTTGTAATAATTCTTCTCTGTATTACTGTAATATTACAAACTCACCTGGAACGCCGACCCTAAAATTTGCCACCCTAGGTTGCTGCCTTTTTCGTCTATATGGCCTTGACGTTTGCTAACGTGAAGTCATAACAAAAATAGCTGTCATAATTCTTTAGAATTAAAATTTTAAGAATAATTTGAAACTGTTTAAATGATTGGAACCTCATATATCCATGCAGTATAATTTATAAATAAAAATATGTTAGGTACCAAATCATATTGACAATCGAAGAAATTAGTTATTTTGGAAAATGATACCTTTCTTATCATCTGTTGAACTTCCTAAGATTATGGTATGGAGACACAAAAGATATTTCTCCATTCAGCTGTTAGAGTCTCCCCGCAGAATAATATTACAATTAAAAACCGTTCAATAGACAATTTAACTGCAGTTCTGACTACAAGTTATTATTATTATTATTATTATTATTATTATTATTATTATTATTATTATTATTATTATTATTATTATTATTATTATTATTATTATATTTGAAATTAAAATAGTACTCTTTGGAACTATTTTTGTCATAAATCATTGTTTTTCTTATCTATTTTGCAATTTATGGATCAAAGTTGCAATAATCAATGTACTCAAATAACTCTGAAAGTTTGGGCACTGTTATATATTAGACATATATCTTTGTTCCCGACTCTCCAGTCATCTTAAGTACGCAATAAAAGGACGCAGTTCCATTTGAAAATTAAAACAATACATACTGACAACGAACGGACATGAACCTGTCATCCGGACATCCAAATCAAACCTAGTTCATTCGATAAACATAATAAAGATATGTTCATGCACAAAAAATTAGGTTCATGTACAGAAAACAAAATCGTAGACTAGCAGTGAAATAGCTATTGCATCAACACTGTTCATTGGAAAGTCGTGGTTTATAGTTCATTGTCTTCAGCATGAAACAAGCTTTCCAGAGGTGCTCTATAATGGGGCCCATAACGTACTTGAACAGGGAAAATTGGGAGAATGTCAAAAAAATTTCCTCCAGAAATCCCTCCAATCAACTTGGACCCCTCTAGAGTGGCCCTGGGTAACAGCACACAATCCAAAATGTATCACAAAAAATACTATAGGGTATTAAAAAAGTGTGTACCAAGTTTTGTATTTGTAGACAGAATGAGGGCAAAACGTGTATTAGTATATAAGCTTTTCCTTCATATCTATTCCCGGGGCTACTCTAGAAAGATTCAAAGTTGATGGAAGGGATTTCTGCAGGGAATTTTCCCACATTCTTCCAATTTTCCCTGTTCAAGTACGTTATGGGTCCCAATACATAGCACCTCTGGAAAGTGTGTTCATGCTGAAGAGAATGAAGTATAAACCATGAATTTCCAATGAACAGTGTTGATGCAATAGCTATTTCATTGCAAGTCTCTTCGATTTTCTTTATACTAACAAGTTAATGGGCCCCAGGGACTTACTCCGTTGTCCAAAGCACCTTTTTTTTTTTTTTTTTTTTTTTGTTTATAAACATATCTTTGTTATGTTTATCGAATGGACTAGGTTTGATTCCGATGTCCGGATGACAGATTGATGTCCGTTCCTTCTGAGTTGTCAACTTGTATTGCTTAAAGTACTGATGACAATGCTTTTGGAAAGCATCTATGGTATGTATAAAGTTGCTAAGATTTCTTATAGACTGCTTAAATACATTTCACGGTATTTGAATATATCATAAATTTTACTGTTCTCTATATTCACTTTCCTTACATCTTTAGTATGGTATAACTTCATTACTTATGTCCATTAGTTTGATTAATTGATTGACTTTTAATAGGTATGTCAGTATCGAGGCTGTCTGTCCCCGTCACGATCAACACGATTGCTCAAACACGGACTGCCGAAAGTAAAATTTAAATATGAACATATCAAAATATAAGAAAAAAACTGCTAAAAACCTAACAGAAGGGATAGCAACCACAAATAAAAGAGCAAACGACTGAAAACAAGCGCATGGAACGTTGGTAATGTTACAAACATTCATAAAAGCAAGTACACGTTCAACGAGATCAGTATCATTGCCCAATACACGGTCAAGTATAAGCGGTAGTCCGTGACGTCTCTGAAATCTGGGTATTCAGGACATACGACAAGAATGTGCCGAATACTCAGAGGGACACTTTAGATTATGTTAACTCTTCGGAGGGGGTATCCAAATCTGTTTTCAGATTATGCAAAACCCATTTTACAGTCGGGAAGTATTTCTGGTCAACTCTGTCTTCCATTGAGTAGTCACTGGTCCATATAAAGGGACCACAATCAGGTCCAACACCACACTAATGTATCGTTGGTTGGTCAAATGCACGTTAATGCGTAGAAGAGACGAAATCCAATGGCACCACACACATGACACCCCGGACCAATGTGGCGAAGTAAAATTCCAGCATCATCTAGCCTAGTATTAGATGCCGCCATGGTTTGATGAATTCGCCCAGAAAGAGGATGTCCTGGCGTTTATACATCCATGCATAATTTGACACCATTGTGATCTCCCATACTTTTACTATGCAGTCAACGGAAGCCGCAGCAATGGGCACCGTGCAAGTATAACCCGCTATTCCAAACGACGCAGAACTGTTCGTGGAAACACTGAATTTTGTAACACGGCCTAGCCTTTAATGCTTGCATCTGTGTGCGGAATGACGCTGTCCGATTTGCCAGTCATACTCACAAGACGTCTGCCTTTGCAACCCATGGTATCGCGTGGTCATAGAAATCCGGCGTGTCGCTGCCTAGTACCTTCGTAGAGCCAGAGAATCCATATACAGCCACTGTGTCCATGTTTCACATAATACAGCCACCAATATCGCAGAAGAATAAACCACATTCACATACGCCAACATTCGTATGCGATCAGAAGCCGAAACCTGCTGGAAGGACTACCGCATTCGACGATGAGGCACTTTTGATCATATGCTTACACTTACATCACACTAACCTTCGTCTACTACTAAATTGTGGGTCTCAGACCAGCTTCCGTTTACTAAAACCAGATGACAACACGACGCATGTACTGCTTCACGATGCTGTCGTGCTAAACAATTGTTTATTCTTTCATGCTCCACATATTTTGCACATTTGGACTTCCTACGATGTATCTATCCTGTATTGCATTTTTAATGGTGAGCAGTGTAATTTCATTCATCTTGATGATGATGATTCATAATCATAGGTATTCTGCCATTATTGGCAGGTCGCTTGTCGCAACTGAGAAGCTTGCATGCTCCATGGTCTTCCGCTAACCTCATCGTTTTCAAGTATTTTTTTCTATTTTCACGTTCGTATATCAATTGTAGTCTTCTTCGCCATCTCCCTCTCTTTCCTGCCATCATACCCTCTAGCATGTCTCTCACGATATAGTTTCTTCTTAGTCAATGTTCCAACCACTTTCTCATTCTCCTCTTAACAATGTCTGAAATTATTCTTTTGTCCCGCATCCTTTCTAAGAATCTCTCAGTCGTTTTCTGCTTGACCCAGCCAGCCAGCTCTCCATTCTTCTCCCCACCCACATTTCGAAAGCTTCTAGTCATTTTCGCCAGTTAGTGCTTAACCCGTAAGTACATGCTCCCTTTTTGTGACACCAGTACTCGCGCGAAGGTCCAATAGACCTCCAAATTGATATTATTTTTTTTACAATAAAAATAGTTATTTTAAATAATTAAGACAATGTTGCATAACTCGAGACATATTTTTAAGAGTATTTGCTGCAAAAAATTAGATTTTTTTGTACTCGTTTTGAGATTTATATTTTTCATCAGCTCTTCTGGTTAACAACACAAAATTTACCTGTTTGGGGGTCTGTAAACACCCCACACGAGTACTTAAGGGTTCAATAACATTTAATTTACTGCGACCATTCTGTAAACAATGTTTAATAATTTCAATTGACAGTGAATTCACTATCTTCGTAACAATGACAACAAAATCAGGGTAATAATAATAATAATAATAATAATAATAATAATAATAATAATAATAATAATAATAATAATAATAATAATAATAATAATAATAACGTGCAATTTTTGTATAGTATGAACAAGTAGTAATTGAGTAGATGAAATATTGAAAGTTAAAAAAAAAAACTGTTTTCTATTGCTATATAAATTACGTGGCTTTGTAAACATGGAAAGACGGGGTCCCTTTCGATATTTTTGAGGGGGAAGGGCATCCATCCTTAGTTACGCTACCGACGAAGTTCCTCCTCATAAGCACATAACACCCTCTTGTTCAACTCTCCAGAAGTCAAGTAATGATATATATTTTATAATAAACTTGTGTGCATAAGTTTACACACCTGTACGTGTAAGGAAGATGCATAAAAGAGAAAACTGCACCAACACAGAAACAAAAAAGAAAAAAAAAGACAAGGGAATATTGATGAGGTGTCAGAACAAGTTGGGTGAACGCTGAGAAAGATGTTTCCAACAGGAACTTAATGAAGAAAAGAAGAAAACTGCTCCAAACCCACCGCACCGAAAGGCATTGCTGCCATAAGAAGTTGCGCAACGTCTCTTGAATGTAAAAACGATCTTCTACCAATAGTTTAACTACATATATAGATGGCTCTTTAAGGTGAAAAAAGGAAGAGGGTCTATCACTTCCGACAAATTGGCATTATGTATCACACACACACTAGCAAATAACACTTTCAGAGCACGTCGATCATACATAATTAATAGTGACAGGTGTTAGTTTGGTACAGCGGGTTTTATGTCTTGTATCTATTTTATTTTTTTTTCTTTTATCTATTTGTTAATCCTCAACAGAGTTAATATTAGTTGAACTTGTCATGTGTGTATCAACATCGGAAGAAGGCCTTCAAGATACTTATTCAGAAAAAAACACAATCTATATAACATGACTTTCTAAACTGTCAATTTGCTATAAAGGCGGTCTCGTGTAACTCGATAGTTTGAACAAAAGGAAATATAATGCTTATTATAGACGATACTGTTACTGGGAAAACTTCGTTGGTGGCACAGGAAAAATGAAACACGCAAGTTGTTTTGCTCACACGAACATGTCAGTACGTATACGCATAACGAAAGCAAAAACTTTTTTGTATTTTTTTTTTACATATAATGCCGATAATATTTATATACATATGCACTATCAACATATATTGAACATCCGCCGAGCAAGCCGAACATTAAACACATGCATACATAAACAGTCATTCAAATGGGACAAACAATATTATATACTGTATTACGTAAGGGGCTGATTTACTTTTGACACATCACATTTTGGAAGATTTGCAGGTAAAATTCAATACTTTGCATGAGAAGACATATTTATAAAGGATAAACTTCTGCAGACAATATAATTAAATACAAAGTAATACAGCTGTATTTTAGCTTTACAAGTGTAGGGTTACTACTGTAAAATCATTACAAATGTTTTACGATGGATGAAATAAGCACGTGAATATGAAAGATTACTGTGTTAGATACTATTTTCTACCGGCAGTGTATTTCCGCACAGGATACAGAAGCTGTACTTCATTCTACAAGTGGTACGCTAGTAGCATAAAACTACGACAAGTGCTATTGAAACTCGTATCATTGCTAAAACCCACTTGTTTTCACTACCCTCATGCGTATATACACCGTCGCTGATGCACCTGCTCCATTCAGACGCATCTCCGTGCTATTGCGTGGGCTCACCAGTTTCGCCCTGCCCTGACTCGGTTAGAGAGCATTTTAGAGCGGTGCTTTTTACTGGCCACCTAGCATAGGTTTGTGCACAAATCGTAAAAGAACTGTAATTTTAACAATTTCTTCTGGTAACCTTCTCTATGCTAATTTTAACTATGCCAAGTGAGGTATTTTAATGTGGACCAGCTCAAATCATTTAAGAGACAATAAGAAGGACATTCGTGAAATACTTTAATTTTTCAACAATTATTTCGAGTGGTGTGTCAAAAGTAAACCTGCACGACACGTAATCTTTGTGAGTAACGTCACTGTGACGCTGACTTGCTAGTGCAACCTTACGTGATAATGAGTAGTGTGCGAATGTTAGGACAGTATTCCAGTTATTGGAATCTGCTATTCTTTTGTTTGTTATTGTAACTAGAGGAATTGGATATACAGTAGTTACTTGTTGGTTGAAGATACTTTGATATTGTTGATTGAGGGATCATAAATATTGTGGTAGTAAGAGCAATAGGCTCTTGGAAGTTAATTTTAAAAAAATACAGGAACCCAAGAGTTATATTGGTCTTCGAGTAAACACATATTTAAATTTGTAGTGGGCTGTTGGCAGCTCAGCAAAGTAGTTAAGCCCATGCTAAAGCAAGAACCGGTATGTTTGCTGATTGGGAATTTACAGGGACAACACCGAAGTAGTTGTCTGTCGTTATTTTGTAACTTTGTGATAGGGTAGCGCCGAAGACATTCTGCTCAGTTCTTTCTTTTTGTTAGTATTTATAAATATTTTTTTTTTCTGGCAGGGCAACATCAATGTCATTGCTCATACATCTGTCTGTCGAATATCCTTTTCGGGGTCACTGACACTAACGCCCTGCCAAGTTCAATTTCAGTATGCGGTGTAGGTGAAACACCCCTAGAACCCTTTGGGTGACGTGTAAAAATAATCGAAAACGATATATATATATATATATATATATATATATATATATATATATATATATATATATATATATATATATATATATATATATATATATATTGATTTCGAATTTATAGTTTTCGGAATCGCTAAGGTGAATATTGCCTCTCGAGATTGTCTGCGAGTCTTTGCTCAGCCCCCATCAACACCGTAGGTGAGAAAGAGTTAAAAATAAAATATCCAAAATGAGCGAAATTAGTGTCAAATCTATAGTTTGACGAGTCGAGAAAACAGCTGACCCGCTTGATATAACGTTTGGAACACAATATCTACGTCGAGATGGGCTTTTTAATGTCACTTCGATTAAATTTTCTATTCTATGTGGTAGGGTGTTTCAAAAATGTATGCCAAAAGTAGAGTAGGTTATGAATTATTAGCATTACTCATTGAAATTTGTATTCTATGGGGGGAAGGGGATTCAATTTTTTCCTATTCTCACCGTGCGAAGAACGGGCATTTCAGCTAGTATTATCTACATAGATAAAAGTAAACGTAACAATATTTGGTTACCAACTCCTCATGGATCACAACTAATTTTGGTGATTGTTGGTACATGAGTGGGCCATAATCTAGCTTAAGTTTTATCACAGCTTTATCAAGACACAGATAGGGAGAAAAAAGGGGTGATAAGTAAAAATTATCGAAAAGAAATGATATTAGTACCAGGGGTAAAACTGCGGGGGAAACGCAGGAGGACGCCGTCCCCCACCTCTAAACAATATGTACAACGTCTCCCCAGTTCTTAAATAATTACAATGGGCCAAGATAGGCAGGGGGACGGGGTGATGTCATGCCGCAACCTACCGTACCCCTACCTTTTCAGATCCACTTTTTTTTCCCTGATTAGTACCCAATCTATAGTTTTCGTATCGCTGAGATGAATAGTGACGACCAGATACAGTTTAAGCCCAACTTCATTCCCAATGGCATGAGAAAGTAAAAGGGGTGGAAGATGAGGTGGGAAGGGGTGGCATGTAAAAGTAACTCAAAATGACCGATATTTGGTCCAAGCCATAGTTTTCGGGATCGCTGAAATGATTAGTGACATTTCCGACACAAGTTAAATCCAATTCCATCACCAACGGCATGAGAAGGTACAAGGGGTAAAAGATGGAGTGGGAAGGGGTGTCATGTAAAAATAATTTGAACTGATATTAATGCCCAATCCATAGTTTTCGGGGTAACTGAGATGAACAGTGACACTCCAAATAAAGTTTAAGTCCAAGTTCATCTCTAAAGCCATGAGGGTGTTAAAGGGGTGAAACGTAAGGGTCAGAAGAATGTGACATGTAAAACGTAATTGAAAATGACCGACATTATATTGTGTCTAATCCATAGTTTCCGAGATTGTTTCAAAGATCTTACGCGCATTTTTACCATTCAAGTTTCATTGGTATTCTGTATCCAAATGGGGGAAGAGTTTCCAATACTTTTTGTAAACCTATCCTCCCCTTGAGAGGAACGGGTATTTGAGCTAGTTAGCACATAACGAAAGAAGATGCTCAAAGATAAGGCATATGGTAAGCGATAGATCACGTTGACATAAACAAAATGAGACGCGTGAGGGTAAATCCTCATATATAGTTTTAGAGAAAATAAGAGGAAACTTACGGCGTTCATTAGTGTTTATGCACTGTATTTATGTATTTTATATGTAAAAAGTACTAGTTTAATGTACTGTATTTATTTATTTTATATATATAAATTATGTACTAGTGATTCTGTACTGAATATGTGTTCTATATGTAAAAATTAATAGTGTTTATGTACTGTATTTCTGTATTTTATATATAAAAGTACTAATGTTTATGTACCGTATTTATGTATTTTATATATAAAAAGTACTAGTGTTTATGTACTGTATTTTATATGTGAAAGTACTATGTTTATATACTGTATTTATGTATTTTATATGGAAAGAGCACTACAAGTTTATGTACTGTATTTAGGTATTTTATATATAAAAATACTAGTGTTTATATGGTGTATTTATGCATTATATATATATATATATATATATATATATATATATATATATATATATATATATATAAAATAGTGATTATGTATTGTATTTATGTATTTTTATGTAAAAGTATTAGTGCTTATGCGCTTTATTTATGTATTTTATATGTAAAAAGGGATTAGTTTATGTATTTTATATGTAAAAAGTACCATTGTTTATGTACTTTATTTATGTATTTAATATGGAAAAATCACTAGTAGTAATGTACTGTGTTTATGTATTTTATGTGTAAAAAAGTACTAGTGTTTATGTTCTGTATTTATCTAATTTATATGCAAAAATGTACCAGTGTTTATGTACTGTATATATATATTATATGTAAAACGTAGTAGTGTTTATGAACTGTATTTATGTATTTTATATGTAAAAAGTGCTAGAGTTTATATACTATATTTATGTATTTTATATTTAAAAAAGTACTAGCGTTTAGGTACTGTATTTATGTATTTTATATGTAAAAAGTACTAGTGTTTATGCACTTTTTATGTATTTAATATGTAAAAAAATACTAGTATTTATGTACTCTATTTATGTATTTTATAATAAAGTACTAGTGTTTGTGTACTATATTTTATATGTAAAAATACTAGTGTTTATGTAGTGTATTATGCATTTTATATGTGAAAATACTAATGCTTATGTAGTGTATTTATGTATTTTATATGCAAAAAGATATTAATGTTAATGTACTGGATTTGTGTATTTTATAAGTAAAAATTACCAGTGTTTATGTATTTAGCACTGTAAGTAGTAGATTGTATTTATTATTCGCTAATACACACATACACATATTTCTAAAGGTGACAACACACTACTTGTAAAATCAAGGACTAAAGCGTCAAAGATGGCTGTATCAGTTGTTTTAGCAACTTGAGAATTCTAAAGTTGTCTCAGTTTCCAAGAATTGAAAGCGTTTTCACTTTCAATAGCAGACAGTTGGAGGTCATGGATAATTTTTGGAAGAAATCGGCCCGCTCACACGCTTGTGGAATGTTTAAAAAGGAGTACAAGAAAGCATCTTGTATTCCCTAAGAAGAAATTTCGCAAATCCTTAGAAAGAGGCTGTTGCTTGGCGTCAGAAGATATCGGGAAGTGAAACAAACAGACAAAGAGTACAGCTCATTACAACATCTCTGACATAAAAGAGAAGAGACAGAAAACGTGTCCCACCAACAACGGAATGTTTTGAAGAGAGAGAGAAAAAATATGCTACTTTTTATTCTTTAGTATTTTTTTTCTATGACGTTGAGGCCTCCCACCGAAGCGTGACTAATCAAATGACGAACTCTTGGCACATGCTGCTTTTTTAATATTTTTTTGTAAACATCTTCATTCTTGTGATGGAGACCACACAAAAAAGTGACACAACCTCGTATAATTAATCACGCAGAAAGAACAAGTTAACTGACTTGTATTTTTTTATATACGTAACGTAAAACTAAAAGATTTTAAAGTTTCCTTTTAAGCGTTTGTTTAGCGAATACTTAAGCTCAATGTGGCGTAATAACTGCTATCTAGAAGGTTCCGAACTCGATTCCCCTAGGAAGTGAAAACTTTTAGAGGTTAACTCAGTGTTTGAGAGAATTGATTGACTGACTAACTTGAACAAAGAATTCGTTTGTGAGTCAAGATACTGAGGAGTCCATACACTGACAATTATTACAGATTTGAATGTGTATTGTCTACATTATTATTATTATTATTATTATTATTATTATTATTATTATTATTATTATTATTATTCCCTTTAAGGCTTCGGCTCGCTATATGGTAGAATTTATGCTGTCCTATTTAGAAATGATTAAATTGGAACAATGCAGTTAAATCTGCAAATTGTGTGCACGCTAGCTCCATCTGTTGGCATAAGGCAGGCAGACAGCGCTGGCAGAGACACCTATTAGGGCGACGATGAATTATTAGGAGCGTTACACACAGACTGACACTTTATTATATTAATAAAGACTATTGTTTGGTGGGTTGAATTGAGTTTAGCGTCGCTTTCAATGCCGTGGCTATATGAGATATGAGCCTAGTTTAAGGTGGAATCCGAACAATTTTATTGCGTTAAAATTTTAAGCCTTACCCACCGGAAATCGGACCCTGAACCCAAGTGCGCCGATCCTGGGGGCCCGGCCCCCCCAAAGCTCATGTGGGCCTCCCTATTGTATTTATGAATATACAATATTTGGCAATTTGTCGAAAACGAGTTATGTCGTGCAAATAAACCAGAAAGCTGTCAGGCGGGGTTGTATTGTCTTTTATATTGTAATAAGTTAATATTCAATTGTTTCGTCACAACAATGAAAAATTATAAATTGAAATTAAAGGCTTCTAGTTTTCATCAAATCATCACCTACGCATTGATTAATGTATACAAATAATGTATGTGCTTATAAAGGCGCCAAAGGTGCTAGGTAAACACAAAAATAGTAATATAATATTATTGAAGCAAGCTACAACAATGCTCAGTGCATAATATACGCAGAACCAATTTTATTCTCTTTTTCAAGTGTTTCCGGATATATTTGGCAAAATTTTTAAAAGTTTGGAATGTTTTTTGCTTCTCCTGAAAAGTTGTGGTTTTAACACATAGCGGTTCTTCGAGGCGCAGCGATGAAATGAGGATCTAACAATATAGTTTGCTGTCAGGAATAGTAAAATATATGTGAAGAACTGTTTTACAACTATAATGGAATACTTAAAAATAATAAAATATTATAGGCTATAACGGAGGAGAAATGTTTCTAAATGATAGATCTTATTGAGCTGAATAAAATTAGTGACTAAATTCTCATGCGTAGTTTTCAAAAAAATAAAAAATGTAAGCCTAAAAAATTGTTGATCCAAGATAACTTCACTTATTATGATGATGCACACTGTGAAGCATACACTTAACAAGTTTTTTTCTTCACGATGTTTAACGAGATATAACCGAAAATCATAATTTACTCTTACAGTTTATTTTCTGTTTAACTATAATATCTAGTATTATGCAAAGATGAAACACGACACAAATTAGAACAAAATAATCCTCCTGACGACAAATTCTAATGTGTAGTTTACGAGAAAATCGAGAAAAAATTATGTGGTGTTAAAAATTATTATGTTGTTCGTTATTATTTGATCATTATTTATTAGCTGCAAGAAGTGCCCCTACATTTTGTTTTGCAATATTGGCAACCGCAGGGGCAGCCTTAGGCAATTTGCCACTCCGTGTAATAGCACCATTTACCATCCCTTTCTCTACAAAGAACAAATTTTAAAATCCAAGATTTTAAGTATATAGGGATAGACACGAGTCGAGCTAAAACTCGACTCGAATTCGAGTCGACTTTCGAGGCGAGTCAAAGATAATTTTCTCGAGTCGAGTTCCTAGCCGAGTCTCTGTTTTTTAGATCGAATTTCGAGTCGAGTCGAGTTTGATAAATGGCTCGCTAGTTTAACACGTTTTAGCTCGTTTTGAAATCATGGCCTGATTAAATTGTAAAGCGAAAACCATGGGAAATGTAAGCCTTAATGTGGAATACTTTTAGTGTTGCTCACGAGAGGGGACACTGCTCGCATCTCGTCTCGTCTCGATAACGAGACAACAATAGTGTTTTATAACGCGAGAGCACCAAATGTTGTGAACATCAATATAAGTATATACTGCAGTTTTTACAATCAACGTTCAGACCTACACGGTCAATATCTGAGCCCAAGTGAAAGCCCCAACCAAAAGTAGTGATGTCAACCGGCTCAGCTCAATTCAACTAAGCGAACAGTTCAAGCCGGCTCCGTTGGGATGAGCCATCGGCTCGGTAGGGTAAGCCACCGATTCGCTTCGACTCGGCTCAGGGGAGAAATCGGCTCGAGCCATTTTGGTTGAAACGATCCATCGGCTTGGCTTGACTCGACTCAACTGAGTCGATGGCTCGAGCCGACTCGGTTGGAGTGAGCCATCAGGTCGACTCGGTTCGGCTCAGAAGAAACATCGGCTTTTGGTAGCTTGGTTGGGTGAGCTGTTGACTCGGCTCACTTCTTGGTTCGGCTCGATAGTAGATGAGCTGTGAGAAGACACATTCGAGCCGTTGAGAACCCTAAATCCGGGCCGAGCACATCGGGGATTCAGACAGATAACAGCTATCTCCAGAACAGAAAAATAGCACGGTTTCGGGGTATTCTAAGATCGATATATGCAGAGTATATTTACTCCCTTCAATCAAATTGCTGTCGGCATCAATTTATCCCCTGGTACATCTTTATACTATAGCCGTGTTGAAGCGGCTCTCACGTTATGAATTTATATATAGCCCTATATATAATATTGGAAAGTATAGTAAATTTTAAATTTATGTTTTAATTTAGTAATATATAGGTATCGAATTACCTCCTCCAACCATAATAATCAACATTGAATCTCCTCGTATTCACTTTTGTGACTGTATAGCTGTCTTGAAATGGCTCCTACGTTATTGACAATTAATAACAGTAATAATTCAAAATTGATAACTTTTCTATCTTATTGTATATCTGGAGAAAATACTCTACTAATTTTCCAGTATTAACACATTTAGTGGGTTTTCTAGTGGTATCCCATGTGCAATTTAATGGTAGAGTATTGTGGATAGTATCATTTTGTTCCTTATAAAGTAGGGAATGAGAAAAGTAATGATTAATTTTCTTTCTTTTAAAAGAAAGGTCTAAGTACGTTCTACACATTATGCTATTAGCATCTTTTACGTAAATGAACCCGTTTTGGTTAAAATTTCAAAAAATGATTTTTCCTAAGAAAAATATTTCATTTGACAAAATATTCATTTTTGTATTATTTATTTATGCCAAATACCTACATTTATAACAGAAGCATGAAATACGAATAAATTTTTATTTTCAAAATCGTTGTTACATAAAACGTAAGGAAAAGAACAGTATACAAAATCTAATATTTCACTCAAGAGAAGCAATTAATATATTTTAATTATCATTACACCTATTCCTACAATTTATTATATTATGTGAAGCATATTAATATTAATTCTGTAGATGTTCATAAGTATTTTAGAAATATGTTTTAATTATCATGGAATAAGTACTCCAGTCATGTGTTTTCTTATTATATTCATTTACTCAAAAATAAAGGATATTCTTCTTCTGGTGTGAATCCACACGTTGGTCTTCCGGACACTTCCAGAATCCAAAGTTGTCCTTCTAACTTCGATCTTCATAACATTAATTCTTCTTAATATTTTATTATACACTATACTGCACTATGACACCACATTCAGAACGCACTATAAAAAACAAGAAATGGTTAAAAGGGAGACAAAGGAAACACACACACACTTCCTGATTTCTGTTCCTTCACGTCACATTGATTTTAGGCTGTTCAACCGATTGGTAGAAGGTCGAAAGACTAACGGACTGGTTCATGAAAGAGTAGAATAAGAAGTCACATAACAAAGGGACTGATTCCCTTAATCGAGTTATGACAGTGCTCAGTTCCTTCTTGTTTCACGAGAGATTATTTTCTTCGCATTATCCTAGTAATAGAACCCTTATCTGCGCGATCCGCTTCGAGGTACCATCTCATAACCATGATTCAAGTTCATCGCTGAGAGAAGTTCTTTAGGTCCACAAGGAATATCACACATTATTGGGTCGTATTGCCTTTTTCCATCCTCCAACAATCCAACTCCAGTCAGTAACTGTAGGTAGTTCAGGATTCGCAAAATGTGCTTTACGCCATATTAGGGCTTGAAAATGTGCTCTTTTTATGATCGGACGCAGAGTATCTTATGCTGGAGGAATGCATGATTCATAGACTTGCTTTTTAGTGAAAAACCACCACCGCAATTCATTCAGGAACGTTATCTTCGGAATTCTTAAGTATACAGAGCGTATAAATGCTGCCAAATCTCGGAACATTTCTTCATTAAAAGTATATCTTCCCAGTGATGACAAAGCGTCAAGTACTGTCTCATTAGTATGTATTAAATGTATTAACAGTTTGACTGCCATGAGCATCATTTGTGGTGCCGACCTCAAGAAATGTTTATTTTAACCCACAAACGCCCCTTGTGCCACCAGTGACTCACTTTATTTTTCACTACGTTACATGGGCTATATCATTCATTTAGCCAAAAGCCCGTTGTTCCACTTCAGGCACACTACCCGTTCTCTTGTTGTACGAATTTCGTTCAGTTTTCTTCTCAGGTTTTCGATGTAACACGGTATTGTTCAATACAGTTGCTAACGAATAAAACTGGTCTTG
The DNA here is from genome assembly GCF_964235325.1 of Thermobia domestica. Taxonomy (NCBI): domain Eukaryota; kingdom Metazoa; phylum Arthropoda; class Insecta; order Zygentoma; family Lepismatidae; genus Thermobia; species Thermobia domestica. The sequence goes on from NC_137468.1 coordinate 158,557,569, forward strand.
GGCGTTTGTGGGTTAAATAATATAGTTATGACAGATTTTGCAGCCTAGTGCAAATGCACGTGTTGTAAATATGGTAGAGCCGGCCCTGGGCAACCTTAACCGGGAATCGAATCCAAATTATACATATCGAAAACAACGACGCTAATTATAAGCGAGTTCTTGAAACTGTTGAATAGAAAAATTACAAAAATACGAATAAACTTTGGTTTGACTTTCTAAAGAAATCAACGCATAGGATAGAGCGCAAAGGAAATTTTAAAAATCTTTGAAATTATGTGTAAGAAACTACAGTTGAAAAAAATAAATAGTCCATCAACGTCAAACCTACGCTTATGGTGACGAAATCAAAATACGTACTTCTTACTTAGTGGTCAGTTAGAATGACAAAAAACATCCCTTTCTCCTATTAACATAACAGAGACATGACTGCTACTAAGTTTCAAAATATCTATAGACAGAAAGACATCTGACTGACGTACACGTGGAACAAAAAATAACATTTTATAAAAAGATTTAAACAAAACATGAATAACGGTAGAATAATAATAATAATAATAGTAATAATAATAGCAATAATAAATCCTTCAGTTTGAAGATCACGTTGTTGTGACACGACGTGTCTGTCTGTCTATCCATACGTCCCGCTTGACTGAGAATACAAACAATTTCCAACAAGTTTATCCGTAAAGGAATATTTTGGTTAAAAATATTTTGATTCTATGATATTAAATACAATATACTCCCCCTTCTTCTCCCCAAAAAATGTACCTTTCACTTATGCAAAACCAGTTACGAAAGAGGTGTTTTAAATACTTGTTATTGTTGTTCATATTCCGTCAAAAATAACTTCAAATAAAGCTCTTCCCACCCCACAACGAAATAACAGAAAATCCTTGAAATCTCAAACGGTTGATGTTTCAATCTTCGATCAAAAAAAGGAGGTATTACATACGATTTTCTTTATCCGGCTTCACAAAAGCCTTCACTACACAGCACGGCCTTCAAGAAGATAAAGAAACAACTTTCATGTATGTAGTGTTTTGGTAACGACTGAATCCGACCAAGAATCCTTCCAGTTTTATTCTTTTATGAAGACGTGAAGGAAGAAAATCGTTCACGACTTTTCATGGCAGATTTCTTCTTCTTCTTCGTTCTTAAGAATTTGATGGGCGGACACGCGCATGCATGGTTTTACGTTTCCAAATCTTTCCACGAAGAAAAAGTGACCTAGAACAAAGAAGTACTTTAATAACAACAAAATAATAGTATAACATTAATAGTGTCTAACGAATAGAGCATCATCATCATAGGCCATGATTGGCAGGTCACTTGCTGCAGCTGAGAAGCTTCCATACTCCACAGTCCTCCGCTAACCTCTTCGCCTTCACGTATGATCTTTCTGTTGAAAGAGAAGCGGAAACCTCTCAACTAAACCCTACTTTATGCTATTGTTATTCTATTTTCACAGTCTTTAAGGGGGCAGACTACTAAATATTTTTTAAACGCTAACTATTTTTCTTTTGCCAGTTTTACGTAAGTGAAAAAGAGATAATAAAATGTAACTTACCTGAGTAATAGATAATGTTATTCTACACCCAAAAATACGAATCGGAAGAATTTTCAATGCTGTCATCCATAGAAATTTTTCTAGCCGCTGCCATAACCTAGATTTTTGAGTAATTCATATTCTGGTCATACTGTAATTTGTATGCATGGCAACATTGAAAATTCTTCCGATTCGTATTTTCGGATGTAGAATAACATTATCTATTACTGAGGTAAGTTACATTTCATTATCTCTTTTCACTTACGAAAAACTGACCAAAGATAAAATTGTTAGCTTTTGAAAAATATTTAGTAGTCTGCCCCCTTAACCAGATAACCACAAATGAGCAGCATGTGCATCAGTCCAACTCTTCCCGCCCAACAATAACCACCTTCAATAAATAAAGTGTGAGATTGAACTCGAATTGTCTTTTGTTATTGACAGCGTTCTATTAAATCAGAAAAGTGCGTGTTTAGTTCTTGAAATGAATAATAATAATTTAGTTTGCTGATCAAACAATACATTATTGTGTACCACAATGTAAAGAAACATAATATTTAATTGGATTTTAAAATGTGTATAAAACAGGCAATGTATGAAGTGGAGGCAGTTTGAATATTCTTTAGGATTCATAATCCAATGGAAAATTTAGAGTGCCTTGACTTCTACAATGCAAATGACCGGCGATGACTTCTAGAACTAGGAAGACTCAGAAAGAATGTGCAAGAATGTTGACATGACGGAAAAATCATATAAATACTACCGGATTCTCTTCCGGGTAGGAGAAGTTCTATTTTGACGTCGAAACTCTGCGAGTCAAATTATTCATAATTAGTTTTTGTCACTCCGTCATTCTGTCCATCAGAGGTTCTGCTCGTCATCGTTACCAAAAGTAAGTGATTATGCATTGTCTTCTCTAGTCTTTAAGTCATACCAGTCCACATCATGCTCTGTAGTTTTTCAGTCATTCAAGATCAGTTCATTAAATTCTTGTTCTAAATTATTTCTGTGTTGTCGAATTTTATCTTTGAAATTCTACTCCCATGTTTCTAATTCTGAGCTACGCTATCTACGCCCCCAAGACTTGCATTAGTTTAAATTACTTCTTGGAGGAACTGGGTGGATGTTAAGGCCATTCAGTAGTTTTCATGTATGAGAATTGTTTGGGGTTTGCGACCCAGACAAGAGGTCTCCGTTCGACATGCCTCCAGAAGTTTCTAACTGCCTTTTACGTCACAAAACCAGTCACGTTTGAGGTAGATTGCAAACCTATTTTTAAGGTTTTAGCAACATTTTGCTAGAAAGAAAAGTATTATGGAAGTTGTTCACCGTCTCATACAATGATGCAAAAGTGGTTCACAGAATTTTGTTATGGTTGTATAAGCAGGAACGATTGATGCCGAATGTTTGGAGCATCCAAAGAAGGTCAAGTCTCAGGAATTAGTAAATAAAATCAATCATATTGTGTTGAAAGATCGAGTGAAGATACAGCGAAATATCTAACAAGGAAGGGTCACGCAGTGGCTCCGCTGAGATCCGAACGAGACAATTGTGTTTGCATTTGACATGTTATAGCTAGACGAATCCCAAGGTTATACATGCCATCGGGCGGAATGTCGTGAGTTACAACATATTTTGTAATATAAAAGCTACAAAGCTGGCAGAATAGTTTGAACCGAGTCATTTGTTCGGAAACGGTTGGGTAAATAGAAAACTCGGACAATACGTATCCCATCATTTTCAAGGACACTTTTTCAGATAAAAAGTTTGCCCTAGGGTTCTCGCAGGGTCCCAGACGGGGTCCAACTCATTTTTTTTAAAGACAAGGGGGGTTAAGTAGCATATCGTTTGAAAGCTGTTGTAAAATAAAAGAAAATGCAGCAAATTTAAACTGTCTACGACAACCCTGTTCAAAATGGCGGAGGGTCAAAATGTAAGCAAACACTTAATCGAAAAGTCCATGGTCACCCCTATAAATCGGAAACGGTGAGACAAATATGAAAATAGGAAAGGGAGTGTGGCATTATTTTCAAACTACAACAATTTAAGTTAAAGCGTTTTGTCCCAGGGTGCCCACAGGATTCCAGGTGGGGTCCAACTAAAAGGTTTCAAATGGCAGAGAGGTTAAGAAGCTCATCGTTCGCAAGATCTTGTTAAATGAAAATAGATGGAGCAAGTCTTGAGTTTCTACGACAACCCTGTCCAAAATTGCGGTGGGTCAAAATGTAAACAAAAGCTTAATTGAAAACTATGGCCACTTTGAATACAAGATGGCCGCTTAAAATCTACGTCATTCATAACAGTACAAATCTAAATCTCTATTTTTCTCTATTATGTATCTAAAAATAATAGGAAGACTAAAGAACAATTGAATTTCGATTTACTTCAACTATTATTTCATTCGGTAACAACATATTTATGTCTTGTTCTTAATGCACGTTCGTCACGGTTCTCTCGACATTATTTACTTGAACATAACGAATATGCGATGAACACACAACTCAGACTTCCTAATGTCATTCGTTGGTTTGATCGTAATACTTCAAGCAATACCAAATATACACAAAAAAAAAAAAAAAAAAAATCATTTGCAAGATTAGCGAGTAGTACCAAACATGTGTACGTCATTTCAGTACATCGAGCTGCGTCAAACTGTGTTGGTTTGGTCACAGTATTCCAAGAAATAACATATTTATACATAAACTTATTTTTCACGCTGGCAGGAATATTGGATTACAGATTATACTCTTTGATATTTTGTGGATATCTACTATTCGCTTCTCCAACACCAGTGCTGTGAGCTGGATATGCGTTCGATACATAGTGCGGCATTTTGAACTCAAACTGTCGAGTTTTTGAACATTTTGCATATTTTAGCCACTTACTAATCAACATTAATGCCAAATTTGTTTCCCTAGCTTCAGCAGTTTGGTATGTTTATCCTATCGATATAGGTTTTAAGCGGCCATCTTGGATTCAAGATGGCCATAGATTTTCAATTAAGCTTTTGTTTACATTTTGACCCACCGCAATTTTGGACATGGCTGTCGTAGAAAGCCGAGACGACATCTTCTTTCACTTAGCAAGAGCTTTTGAACTATGTCCTACCTCTCTTGCCATTGGAAAATTTTTAGTTGGACTCCATTTGGGACCATGTGGGGACCCTGGGACAAGACGTTTTCACTTAAATCGTTGTACTTTGAAAATAATACCACACTTCCTTTCCTGTTTTCACATTTGTCTCACCGTTTCCGATTTATAGGGGTGACCATGTACTTTTCAATGAAGTTTTTGTTTACACTTTGACCCGTCGCCATTTTGCACATGTTTGTTGTAGAGAGTCGAAACTTGCTGCATTTTCTTTCATTTTACAACAGCTTTCAAATGACGTGCCCCTTAACCCGCCTTGCTATTCGAAAATTTTGAGTTGGACCCCGTCTGGGACCCTGTGGGAGACCCTGGGACAACGTTTTTTACCCCCAAAAAGTTTGTCGTTGGAAATGATGATATACATGTTGGCCGAGTTTTCCACTTAGCCAACCGTTTTCGAACAAATGACTCGGTTCAAACTTTCTGCCAGGTAATTTTTTTGTTCTTACATTACAAAATATGTTGTAACTCACGATATTCCGCCCGGTGGCACGTATAACTTTGGGATTCATCTAGTTATGACCTATCAAATGCAAACACAATTGTTTCGTTCGGGTCTCAGCAGAGCCACTGCGTGACCGTTCCTTGTAAGATGGTAAACATCAAAGTCGAACGTATTTTTAACACTCTTCATGAGTATCTAGTATGACGGAGCTGTCGGCAAGATACCTATCGCGATTCCTCGATGTTGATTAGAGGCAGAATCACATGAGATTTTCAAGACATTATTTGGACATGTGGAAGACCAACCCGGGTATTTTGAGACGTTCAATTACTGTTGATAAAATTGAATACAATATTCGCAAACATTTTACTTTCTATAGTTATTTTATTATCTATTAATGATAAAATTAGGAATGGAAAGGCAACCGGGATAGATCTCGTAATATACCAATCGAATTCATTAAAAATATGAAAGACAAGGGAAAGAAAGAATTGTTCCGACTATGCAATGAAATACATGAAACAGGAGAGTGGCCAAAACACTTCCTGAAGACGATCATGATACCGATGGCTAAGAAATCGAACACAAAGAGATGTAAGGATTATAGAACTATTTGTCTCATATCTCCTGCGGCTAAAATTTTGCTCCGAATATTGAACAGAACGTTATACGGAAGAACAAATGAAGTTGAGTAGCAGTAGTTTGGATTCAGAAGAGGTAAGGGCACAAGAGATGCCATTGGATTATTAAGAGCGATCGGTGAACGATTTATACAAAAAGGAAAAGAGATGTATGTTGTATTTATTGATCTAGAAAAGGCTTTTGACAGCGTGAATTGGGAATAGTTGGGAGTTCTAAAGAATATGGGGTTGGAATAGAAAGATAGAAGACTCATAAGAAACTTATACATGAACCAACAAGTAAGTGTTAGGACAGGGGAAGAACTGACGGAAGAGAGTGCAATTGGAAGGGGAGTTCGACAAAGATGCTGCCTCTGACCAACACTATTTAATGTCTATCTAGAAGAGATAGTGAAAAAGAGTTTACATGATGATGGCATTTCGGTAGGGGGGCAGAATGATTCGATGCATAAACTTTGCAGACGATATGGCGCTTGTTGCAGAATCTGAAAAGGAAATCAATAAAATGTTAGAAAAAATGAGAAAGGGCTTTGAAAAATATGGGATGAAAATAAATGTTAGAAAGACAAAAGCCATGGTGATTAGAACAAAGAGGTCTGTGTCAAATATATAAGTGGGAGGGGAGAAAATAGAACAAGTGAATAGTTTTCGATATCTGGGTAGTATTCTTAGTATTGACATGAAGTACAAAGGTGAAATAAAAGCAAGGATAGGAATGGCGAAAGAAGCCTTTAGGTGGAAGAAAAGTCTGTTTTGTGGGATCTTGAATAAAGAGTTGAGAAAAAGACTCATAAAATTCTTCGTCTGGAATGTTGTACTGCATGGGGCGGAAACGTGGACATTACGTAAAAGTGATGAAAAACGACTGGAAGCTTTCGAAATGTGGGTGTGGAGAAGAATGGAAAGAATTTTGATGGGTCGAGTGAAAAACGAATGAGAGAGTGTTAGAAATGGTGGGTGAGAAAATAATACTTTTGGATATTGTTAAGAGAGGAAGAGAAACTGGTTGGAACATTGCCTAAGAAGAAATTATATTATGAGAGACGTCCTAGAGGGTATGGTGGCGGGAAAGAGAGGGAGAGGGCGAAGGAGACTACAAGTAATGGATGATATAAAAACAGAAAGATCATACGTGAAGGTAAAGAGGTTAGCGGAGGACCGTGGAGCATGGAAGCTTCTCAGCTACTGCAAGTGACCTGCCAATAAAGGCAGAATAAATATGATGATGATGATTACAAAACGGAAATCGAAGATCAACCAAAGCAGTGGATTTCAGCAGGAAAATATGCTTGAAAAATACCAAGATTGATTCATTGGCTAACAAAATCATGGAAACTATTTTTGGATATTTCCATGGCATCGTTTTCATCGACTAACTGGAACAGAACAAAGCTATTTCAAGTAAGTACTATATTTATATATTTGGTAGCTTCCCACAAAGAACTGATGTGAGCGAAGGAAAAAGAAAACCTTTCACTAGGATAATGTTCCTGGCCACGCTTTTGCACTTGCCATAGCCAAAACTGTAAATTATACGACGAACTACATCATCCGTCATATTCTCCTGATTTTAACTCCTCGATCTTTTTGTTTTCAAAGATCTTAAGATCTGGTTCAGTAGCTAAAGATTTGGTATGATGAGGAGATCATGCCTGTTGCAAACGGTTATTTTGCAGCGTCGACAAAGTATACCAAGCTACAAATGAAACTATGTCAAAAATAATAATAATAATAATAATAATTCATTTTCAGTACGGAACACGATTCTTACATTTCGAGATAGGATTACCACCTGTACCGATTTCTGATAAAATATTTCGACATAGCTCTGTCCCAAATTTCAATATTATTGTATTAAAGTATTGTGACACATTAGCTATCGTATTTCTATTGCTTACTTTACACGCATTTAGGTACTAACATATAGGCTTATATATATTGGATCCACATTATTTTAAATTGGTCATATTTTTTAGGGCCTATGTGATCTAAATTGCCTCACTTTCCTTTTATTAATTAGATAAATAAAATTCACTCTTCATTAGAAAGATTTACATTTACGGTTCGAAAAAGAATCGCAGGTACATTTCTTCTCCCATCACCTGCATGAAGTGTTACTATATGTTGCTTTGGAAAGCAGAGAACTCTAGTTACGGACTAACTAAATGCTCTTCGTACAAGAGAGAGGAAACCATTGCAATTCATTGACAATAGTTTGATTTCATTTGATTTACAGTTTAGTCTCCCTTTCGCAGCAGCAAGGCTATATGAGACGTGGACCTACAGCTTAACGTAGGATCCAAACCACATGAGCACAAGGTGGGAATCGAATCCGGTCTCACATAGGGTTGCCAACTTTTGAAAATGGAAATAGCGGACACCCTCCTGGAGTACGTACACTTTTAGATTGTGACATTATCGCTCATCAAAAATGTGAACAACCTGAAAATAGACACTTCATATAAAATTGAGCATTCCGAGTTTGAATTTAAGAACTTCGGTTACTTTTGAAGCACTTATTAAACTTACCTATTCCAGTTTTGGTTGAGTCGCTACATGTAGTTTTTGCAATCTACCATAAGAAAAGCAAATTTAATTGGCAATGTAATCATGGCATGTGTGGAAGGCCGAGTGCCCTCACCCTCATCTGCATATCAAAATGCAGATGAGTGCACATTTCCCTATTAAAATGGTAATTTATGATAATTTGTGATTAAATTAATTGCTAATTAATTAACCTTCTTTTGCATATCATGTACTATTATGCATAACTATTGGGTAAACACGGAGCGTAATACGATATTATTAATATTCTGTTGATTTATATTTTATTCATGTATGTACATTTATTCCTTCATAGGTTATGAATATCATTAACTTGTTGCGTGCATCTCATTAATAGGAAATAGAATATATATATATTACATGCGTTATTGGATTTACATATTCTGCATATAAAAGAATATAAGGAGAAATAATATATTTAATTATTTCATGTATAGAAGTCTTGAACTTCGTGATGCAGAGAGAGCTCGAACAGAGATTTTTTTCTCTTGGCGACAGCTTTCTGAGCTGAGAGTCTGTGTGAGGTCGTTGACTACTAGTGGGAGGAGAAAACCCTAGATAAACAAGGAAGACTGAAGGATTGTTTATAGTAGGTATACTGGTAACTTCCTCTGTATAGAAAATCTAGGTGGAAACATTGCTTACAGACGCACTCCAGGGTTTGTTGAAAAAGTCATAAAATTTTTAGCGTCACTACGATAGATTTCCAATTTCTATAGTGTCATTTTCACACATTTTAAAAGAATCTCACAAGTCTCAAGCTCGATGCGTCTCTCGAAGCGGCTACCGTTATTGTCAGCGGACGGGCCTAGCTCTCCTTCTCCCAGAATGCACTGCGTATTTGAAAACTTGTATTTTATTTTGACTATTTTTATGTGTAATTTATTAATATTACCGTATTACACTCACAAGTTCTTGGAAAGACCGTTAAAATTCATGACTTAATTTGTCATCGTGTTTCCCTACGTACAAGACATTTAGATCTTGTGTTATTGTCAAAATTTACTTATAACAACAGATGTTTCCATCTCTCTCTTTCTTGGCATGATGGCTGCCGGATTTAGCAGACGTACAGTGGTGGGCCAATGGAAAAAAGATTCCCTACGCGTACTATGAGTGATGTCATCTGTAAATATTGATATAATTACATTCTGTATATATTATGCTACCTTAATGTGTGTATAATCATGTGTTATTATTCTTTGTATTATTACTACAAGTGAAATAAGTTTTGTGTATCATATTCCTGTCATAGACTACTGTTGTGGACAGGAGTTTTCAAAGTTGCCGCTTGTCTCTATGAGGGCAGCACATATCAGGAGTGGGTTGCTCTTCACAAGAGAACTTTGGCGGTCCCAAGTGTTGCTTACTAGTCAGACCACCCACACTTTAGCCTCCAGCTATCAAAACTCTTTGTGGTTATTCTGGGAAGAGCGAGTCCTCGAATTTCCTGGAATTCACGGAGGTTACAAGGTTTTGGTGGACATTGTGATTTTCAGTTGATTTTAAAGTTCCGAAGTGTTGAGGTGTCAGATCCCAGAGCGGTGAAGAAACGTCGTTCTCCCAGGAGCTCTGTTGAACACATACATGTATGTACATGTATCGCGAAATCGGGTGTGATAGAAGTATCTTGTGAGAAATAGTTAGTGCTCACAAACGAACAATGTGAAATAGTTACGAAGCGGACAAGAAACTGTGAAATTTATTATAATTCTAAATTACTTCGTCGTTCACCTCAAATTACTAGCTGTAGACTATCATACACCTGATTGTGGCTATTCTGGCCATGTTATTTAAAACTACCAGCATATTGCTATTCTAGTAACATTGTATAGTGCATTGGCACTATAGCCTATTACACGACATGAATTAATAGTCTTATAGATCTCATTGGAGATCATTTTGCCTGTCACAGTAAAATGACAGAGCACTCCTTGAACTTTTAAACAGGAGAATACTAAAGTTTGCTTTAGTTTGTGCTCGTGATTCTAATTTATAATTTTGACCAGATTGAACGTTAATCATTTTGTCACGTCATTGAACTCCAGAAACTTCTCAACATCAGAAACATTAAAATGTCGGAGTAACTTTATATAAACATTTCAAGATCCCTCTTATATTGCAGAGACTATCGAGGCAGTGAACCTGTGTGCGTATAAGCAACCGTGATGGAACTGTGCAACTAGATTCAACCTTGATTTTTAAATTTTTTAAAATCTATTACTATCTGTTTTCAAGTTTCTCTACTCCTCACCTCGAATTAGAGAGACTGTGAGAGACAATAAACTTTTAAGTATGAGGAGAAATTTTCTGTGGGCATACTGCTTACAATTTTGGAGGTCATACAGATCTCAATGTATATAAATTAATCTGTGATTATATCTATCTAAATCTATAAGTGTGTGGTTACCTGGTGCACCATCGAAATTAAGTGTTTACATAAAATTTTCTAAAAGTGTATCAATGAAATTAGAGTGTGTGTTTCATCACCTTCCTACTCATCAAGCCAAAAATAAATTGTTACCATCTTCTAGTAGTGAGAGGGTTTCTGTTTTCCCGTATGGTGAGTACCCTATTGCTAATCCTAATGTTTTCTTCCAGGTTTGAGAGTTAAGGAAACATTACTCCTTTTCTGTAGTACTTCTGACCACCTTCCTGAATGGGACCCAGGGAGGCTTACGCCCAGAGAACCAAAGAGACACAGCTATGAGTGTAAAGGGTACATAACAGGCTGCTACCTGTTTGTTTTAAATCATTTTTTTATTAACCTTGTTAAATTTGTCATACCCTTTACAAGTAGCTGCTGAGACCATAGCTGTCGTCAGAAAAACCCTGAGATATTTTGAAAGTAAACCCTGAGATGATTTAGTTTTGTTTGTTTTTCTCATGCTCTAAAGATATCAAGTGTGGCAGTGGCGGCTCCAGCAGGAGATCACCTTTAACACTCCAAGTGGGAACTTGCATAATTAGGAGTTTTATTCTGTAATCTTCATTAATAATTAAATTCATTTTATCATCCCACATCACTCCACCACCTTTTATAGTATTTTGTGTTGGTGCTTTGCCTAGCGTGCATAGGTAATATGTATTGCTTCTTGCAACTAGGGCTCGATATCACGGGCTCTTTGCGCCACTCACACATGCACAAAATATACTTGAAAAATAAGTCTTACCAGCTTCTCTGGGGCTGGTAATATCTCATATTGTTTACACATTTTTACTGGATCTGGAGGCATTATTTAATCGGAAGATTTAGCCGAGGATGAAGCACCGCTAGCTGCGCCCTTGAAAATGTACTTTCATTGACCTTTAGCAGTTTTCGTAAGTTGAGTAAATTTTCTCCTTCAACTATTCAGCAAATCTCGCGCACAACAAATCAATACCAAAGCGAATTATATGCTCTGCTTTAACCCTGTTTATAGACAAACGATTCCTTTCGTCACTCCAAAATAATCTGAATAGAACGGATAATAGGACTAGTAAAAGGAAAAATTACCGGACATTTAACGTCCGGTTTTGAGGTCGTACCGGACACCGGAGGTCAAAAACCGAACTGTCTGGTAAAATACGGACGGTTGGCAACCCTAGTTTCCAAAATTGACAATAATAGAAGGATTTAAATTATATCAAAACGATTATATTGGCTTAGGACTGTACGAGCACGTGAAAGCTCCTTAATTCTCATAAAGTGACCTGCGATTTAGATTACAACTTTCTACAATGCTTAAGAGGCCTCATCCCGGCGAAACTAAAATACCGCTAATTTTACAGTAATTATGTGATATCTTCAAATAGATAAAATATAATTGAAATTTGGAACAGGAGCGCCCTAGACAATATTATTTTGCGTGAGGTATCGTTATCACAAGTCACCTAGTGGCTTTCCGTTTTCAGTCGTTTAGAAACGCGAAACTAAATGCCGATTTTCAAAATGGCTCGAAATCGAAAGCAGATAAGTGAGTTGTGATAACGGTATCTCAAGTAAAATGATATTGACTAGGGAGCTCTTGTTCCACATTTCGATTATCTTTTATCTATTTGAAGATATCACATGATTACTGCAAAATTAGCTGTATTTTAATTTCGCCAGGATGAGGCCTCTTAAGTGTAGACCTATGTTTGAAAATAATATGGTCTCTTCTACTTGGAATCATTTAATAAGACACGACAAAGGGTGATAAAACCGAAAATCAATTTATTCTTTGTTGCTAGGCAGATATTGCTAAAACTTCTTACTAATACCTTTGTTCACAGCCAACTTGCTTTTTTGTAATCAGGTGGTTAGTGAAAGCGATTGTAACTACTACGAATATAACTCATAACTACATGGACTAGTAGATCTTTTTCTGAAAGCATCGTGTAATAATAATAAAAAAAGAATAATATAAAAGGCAAGTGACCAACTAGGCTGTTAACTCCTTAAGTGAATATCCCCTGTATAAGTGTTCAGTCAGTTGGAACAGCCATTTATTATTTCCTTCTCCGTGCTCCAGATGAAATCTTGCACATGGACTATATTTCTGCACTTGAGATTTAACGAAGAAGAAGAAGAAAGTGCTGAATTGGGTACTTGGCTTTGTGTCCAATCAAACATAGTAAGTGAGAGAGCACAGGTAAAATTATCACTCCTTCAGCTGTTCTTATGTAACATATTTTAAAAGCAATGTAAGCAGAGGTTCTGCTCATTTTATTTATTTATTTATTTTTTATATCTTGGTTATGTTATGCCTTTCTTCTTTTTTTATTCTTTGGTGAAAGAAAGACATAACTAAATAGAAAGAATGAACTGGACAATGGATTTACTTATACAAGCAATTACACACGTTGTTTTGCAATAACATGTTTGGTTCCGGGTTGTCTTTCCTGCTGTTAAATGTATGAAAATTTTAAGTTAGTTTCTTAAATTCTATAATGTGACTACTTAAGGCAGGGTTTCTCAATCTGGACGTCGCGAAGCTAAGCGGAAGAGATAAATATAATTAGACTCTAATACCGGAAAACATTTTTAAATATTATTTTGAATTTTGTTCTGATAGGCACATTTTTATTGTTATACGTACTGTTAAGAACAACAAAAAATAGGTCTACTAAACATTTTCAACAGGTTCAGAGTTGTTTAAAAATCAATTTAAATGAAGCATGTACGATATGAAACCAATGAGAACTGTATATTGAAATACCAGAAAAATACAAATGCAACAAAACCCACATATTGAAATACGTACAATTAAGATTGAAAGCTGATGAGATAACTGAGCATGGTATGATTTCACTAGTGCGTAAATGTCCGGTTCAATCTTTGTGACGCACATTATCAAGTCATTTTCAACTAATAACCGATTTCTTGTCTTTCTTTCAACGCTTAACATGGAAGAAAAAAACACTTTCGCACAGATACGATGCAGCAAATGGAATTATTATTTTTAAAGCAACAGACACCAGACTAGGATATCCTCTTGTCAAAGTCTTCGTTACAAGAAAACCAGTTCCAAGGACTTGTCGTACGATAATTCTATTAGTTGGTCAAGAAGTTGTGGGGTTAGATAACTTTGATGGCCTGTTCAATGAAGGGGTTTAATATCCATGTTGAACCAACACTTTCATTGTAGATTACTGTTACTGTATCCACTATGCACAAGAAATGTATTCTACTGTTATAGAACTAGATGGGTATCGTAGGATCTCCGCAATAGGTATATTAAAAATTTCATACAAGCTCATTACAAACCAGAAATTATAAGGGGTCGCTGCAAGAGGATGTGATGAAATGGGGGCCGTAATAGGAATTCCGTTGAGAACCACTGACTTAAGGAAAAAGAATAATCCAAAATGAGACACATAGAAACCAATAAACTCTGGAAGACCGTAGAGAGAATCACATGAAATTGTTTCATGCAAGGGATATGAATAGACACCGTTAGTCACCGTTATCCGTTAAGATATTAACGGATTCCATTATCGAACTCAAACGAGAGCTCATTCGTGGCTAAGCGGTTAGCGTACGCGCCTTTGGCGTGGGAGACCCGGGTTCGATTCCCGGCGGGAGCTCATGTGGTTCGGAATCCACATTAATCAGTAGGTCCATGTCTCATATAGCCTCGCTGCTGAGAGGGACGCTACACTAAAATCAACTCAACTCAATTCGAACTCAAACGAGATAAACGCTCTAGCTATCAGCTGCAAAATGCAGAATGCAATAATTGTCTTACATGCATGAGATATGGGATAGCAGCCGTTATCCGTTAATACGTTAACGGATTGACTCCATTAACGAACACGATGGATGAAATTATCCTAGCTCCCGTTATAAAAGCAGAATTAAAAACGGATTACATGTATAAGATATGGGCTATAGATAACCATTATTGAAGTAGTCATTATCCATTAATATTTTAACGGATTTTGACTCCACTACAACTCAGCCGAGATATAGATAATCACCGATAAAGTCGTTGTCATCTGTTAATCCGTTATCAGATTGACTCTATTAACTAACTTCGCCGAAATAGTCTCTCTAGCTGTCTCATGCGGAAAATAGAATTCTAAAATTAGCTTACATGTGTGGGATATGGGCTATACATAGCCGCCGTTATTCGTTAATACGTTAACGGATTGAATCTATTAAAGAACTCGATAGAGGTAATTGTCCTAGCTACCTGTTGAAAAAGCAGAATTAAAAATTGATTATATGAATGAGATATGGGCTATAGTTAACCATTATTATAGTAGTCATTATCCGTCAATATTTTAACAGATTTTGACTCCAGTAACAAACTCGGCCGAGATATAAATAGCCACTGTGAAAGTCGTAGTTATTCGTTAATCCGTTAACAGATTGACTCTATTAACTAACTTCGCCGAAATAGTCTCTCTAGCTGTCTATTACGAAAACAAAATTCAAACACTACTTTACATGTATGGATTTGGGCTGTAGATACCCACCGTTAAAGTCATCGTTATCCGTTAATACGATAACGGAATAACTCCATCATCAGTTTAAATGTATGTGAATATGGGCTATAGTTATCGTTAAAGTCATCGTTATCCATTAATACGATATCGGAATAACTCCATTATTAGTTTACATGTATGTGGATATGGGCTACAGATAGCTACCGTTAAATTCACTGTTATCCATTAATACAATAACGGAATAACTCCACTATTAGATTACATACATGTGGATATAGGCAATAGATAGCCACCGTTAAAGTCGCCGTTATCAATTAATACGATAACGGAATAACTCCATTATTAGCTTACATGTATTTGGATATGGGCTATAGATAGCCACCATTAAAGTCGCCATTATCCGTTAATATGAAAACGGAATGATTCTATTATCGTACTCGAACGAGATAATCACTCTATCCGTTGCAAAACATGCAAAACATAGAATTCAATAATTAGCTTATGGACTATAGTTAGCCACCGTTAAAATCGCCGTTATCCGTTAACAGATCGACTCCATTCTCAAATTCCGTCGATATAATCACCCCAACTATCTCTCCTGACCAACAATTTTTTTTTAATCGCTTTCAATAATGGAATATGGGCTAGAGGTAGCCACCGTTATACCGTTGTAGGTACCATTATCCGTTAATCTGTGCTCATTAACCGGACTGACTTCATTAACGTACTCCACCGAGAAACTCGCCCTAACTATCTGTTACAAAAATCAGAATTCAAAAATCTGCATCCATTCAAGCGTCATCGTGCGAAGGAACGGACTGACTAACAACACAATCTCATAAGTTTCACTGCGTGATCCTAATAAACCGTATGGTGTTAAACAAAATACAGCAGAATCTTTTAATTTTAAAAGTCCAAGTTAATTCAAAGTATTTCCTATTTCAGTTATGGTTGCAACCAAAAACATAATTTTGATGTTTATTTTCTAATTCTGATTGTGAATAAATTACATTCTCTTCTTGTGATTTACATCAGATTTTGAAGTGTAAAGTTGTTTCCTGGAAAATTTCAATTTTGTAGTTACACACTTAATATCCAAGTGGTCCATTTACAGCGGAAATCTGTATATTTTAAATAAGTGACATCTTCACGTCTTATTGTTCTGATAAATGAAGTACTAACAAGTCGTCCCATAAATAAGTAATTTGTTAGCTGCTACTGTTCTATATAAAATTTCAAGTGCACGTACCTTTAAGAACTTAGGTAACTATTATATTATACAAGAAATTAATATGGAAAAATTAATTCACGAGCAAATTTCTCACCTTGCCTAGCTTATCATAATAGATTCTCAGAAATTCAGTTTTAGCATTATCTTATTTTGTGAATTGAACCTAAACCCTAAACCCACTGTGTATCATTCAATGCATGATCATATTGTCAATTGTTTGTCATATAAATTTCCTGGTGTTCTTTTCCAATATTTATCTATATTTAGTCTGTTGTTGTTGTCTTATTTTAATGTTTTTACAAATAAGTTTTCTGTGCTGTGCTATTCACTGTACTAATGTACTAATTATTCTTACGGCTACAATTGTGAATTATGAAAAGAATAAGATAATGAATGAAGAAAGATGCTGAAACCGGCGTTAAACTCTAAACCAGTGGTTCTCAACCTAATTCTTATCACAAGCCCCATTTTATCACATCTTCTTGCCACCGACTCCTTTATAATTTCTGGTTTTAATAAGCATGTGTCGAATATTTAATATAATTATCGTGAAGATTGCACGATCATCTATTTCTATTAGTAGCTAGAATCCATTTCTTGTATATAGTGGATACAGTAACTTCCCTAAAAGCAAATTGATTGAAACCAAATTTCATCAGTTCATTTATATTACAAACATCGAATCCGATCCGGCATACTGTTTCAAACTGGAGGCCATTTGAAAATTTTAAAACTTCATAACTCTCTTTATTTTGGGTCATATGATTTTAAAAAATGATTTCTAATTTCGGTTTTAAAAAGTTAGACAGTTGTTTAAAAAAAATATTGTGTATTTTAAATGACTTGATAATATCCATCACGAAAATTGGACCGGGCATTGCCGCACTAGTGAAATCACACCATGATCACGTATGTCATTAGCTTTCAATTTTAATTGTATTTCAATATGCAGGTTTTGTTGCATTTGTATTTTTCTGGTATTTCAATATGCAGTTCTCATTAGTGTCATATTGTACCTCTTTCATTTAAATTGATTTTTAAACAACTCTGCACCTGTTGAAAATGTTTAGTAGATCTATTTTTTGTTGTTCTTAACAGTATCTATAAAAATAAAAATAAAAGATATACCTATCAGAACAAAATTCAAAATAGTATTTTAAAATATTCTCCGGTATTAGATTCTAATTATATATATTGCTTCGCTTATCTTCGCGACCCCCATGAAACCCTCCCGCATCCCTCCTAGGGATGCGCACGAGACGAGTCGAGACAGGATTTTCCTGACAAAATTCGAGTCGAGACACGGCTCTTCCAATAGAGAAATATACATTTTTCGAGTCGAGACATCACTTTTACACCATATTTTCGAGACGAGACAGCCACAAATCTTGTCTCGTGCGCGTCCCTAATCCCTCCTAGGGATCGCGACCTTCAGGTTGAGAAATCTTGCTCTAAACTAACCAACCAACTCATTAACTCCATTGATAATTATCATTCTTAAACTTAAAACTTCTCGAATTAATCACTAATGATACTCTGAAAACAGATGTTTATTGTGAAATTTAATCGAGATAATTACGAAATATAAAATAACGTGTTTCTTTTTAATCTAGCCGAATTCATTCGCCATTACTCATAAGTTATGTATAAAAGATCATGCGTTTAAGTTTGATGGAATCTGAGCTGAATGTGTGCTAAAAAGAAACAAAGAAGGAGAATTCTAAACAGAGATGTTTTATCTCTCTCGCCTTGAAATCGGTTCTTAAGATCATCCGTGACGGAAGATAGCATCTTGGGAGGTGTTGGCACACATTCTGTATTTGTTATCTCTCTTTTCACCTTGGTCATCATCCCATTCACTTTCCAAAAGTTATCAGGCCAGTAGATTTTCATGATACACATTATATTAATATTATTATTATTTGTTGGAATATTTCTTTACGAACAGGTATCTTTCTAGAACAGTGGGAAAAGTCCATAGTAGTACCAATATTTAAAGGGAGTGACAAAAAAAAATTCGAGTAATTATAGGCCAATTACCATTTAAATGCCTTTGGGAAAATATTCCAAACAATAATTGAATATTTATCATTTTAATTTAAATCATTTATAGTAGAGCAACAACATGGATTCATCAAAAATAAGTCCATAAGGCAAAACTTAAAACTGATTACAGATTATATATTGGATGCATTATCCAGAAAGAAAGACGTTGATTTAATATACGTATATAGACTTTGCAAAAGCATTCGATATGGTACAATATACTTTATTACAAAAATTATCTTTTCTAGGCTTATCGCCATTATATGTATCATGGCTCGAAAGCTTTCTAACAGTAAGCAGTAGAAAGTTTGGTACGTTGGAAATGTTTTACAGGATATTACAGGGTGGGACCAGGGCTGTAACTTGTGAGGGGACAGAGGGCAACTGCCCCCCAGGGAAGCTTCCCGCCATTCGAGGGAAGCCCACTTTAAGACAAAATGTTCTTACTTCATATACCACACGAACATGAAATTATAAATGAAACATCAAACACGTTCATTACATTACATAAACAAAACAGCACAAAAAAGATAAATAAAACAAAAATGAGTCGTGTACCCATTTCAATAAAAAATGTCTACTACTGTATTAGGGGCCCTAAAAATATTTATTTGTATGTCTTTGAGATTTCTCAATATTGTCTCCTTAATTAATTGTATGGAATATGTCCAGGGGCGTGCGGGAGGGCGAGTCAGAGAAAGATGGAAAGAAGGGGCTTATTTTTGAATTTTCAAGAAAGATGGAAAGAAGGGCCCAAAACATATTTTTCTAGGGCGACCAAATATCAATGCTTGCCCTCCCCGCAAAAAAATCTAAGTTGAGGCGCTGAGTAGGACCATTGTTATTCACGGTTGTTAATAATGGCATAGTGAAAAATCTCGAAAATGTAAACGATTTATTATATGCTGACGATTTAAAACTTTCAAAATGGTGACCAACGTAAAAAAAAAATCAGGAAAACATAACCACAAGCGTCTGAAAAAAATTCTTCCTTTTTTTCATACATATATATATATATATATATATATATATATATATATATATATATATATATATATATATATATATATATATATATATATATAACATCTGCATTAAATTATGAATCTATTACTAAAAGTTTATAAAATTTCTTAGCGTCTAATTTTTACTTAGCTTAAAAGACACTTAAAAGCTGCTCTGTTTAGCTATCTTTCAGTTCTCAACAACACAAATCAATCCACTGCGAAGTATACAGCACATTACTAGAAAGTGTCCACAGAATTGACGACAAACACACCATTTACACTTAATATCTTTACTTGATCTGGAAGAAATGAGCCTTAACGGGGTTTCCCCAAGATGTAGTAACAAAAGCTAAATTATCAGGAAAACGACAAGTTTTCTGTATCTCAGTTTCTGACCTATCTTATTCCACTTATTTTAAGTTCTAGTGATGGGTTCAAGAATGATATATCGATAGTTGTTTCACACAATTCGCCAAGAAATATTATTTTTTCTTTGACCTATTGATTTTGATTGGAACAGCGAAAGGGAAGTATTGTTTCATTTAGAACGTTTTAACATTATTTTTAAAAACAAACAAAAAAAATGGATCCGAGTATCAGTTGGCTGCAATGTGAGTGCGGAAATGAATATTTGTGAGATTATTTTATTGCGATTTTATCACAAAAATGAAGGTATATATATATATATATATATATTTCATGCACTGCATATTTCCAATTCTTCGTTTCTTGGCGGCATTATCGCTAGTTTAGCACCTTAAACATTCCATACAGTCATATTCAAGATCTCCTACCCTCCTTAGGTAATCTACGGAGTGGCAGAGTTAGTACTTTTTCTCTAAATATAATACTCATACTTTTTTTGTTTTACTTTTCATTATTATATTTGTACATGACATAGAAATTTTTTTTTTTTTGTTAATTCATGGTCAAATAAAATAATAGAAATATGCAATAACAATCCAACTTATAATGCAAAAACATACCAGACTATGAGCAACGATAGCATACAAACCTCAGAACGTTTAAGGATTGTGGGTTGCATAAACATCTAGGCGTTATTCTTTATATTTATTATAAAAGAAAGACTTCTCAGTTTGTCGGTCACGCTAATTCCCAATAGTTTACAGGTAAGCTAATACTTGTTGCTAGTTGCGCTGCTTCCTACATAATAATAATAATAATAATAATAATAATAATAATAATAATAATAATAATAATAATAATAATAATAATAATAATAATAATAATAATAATAGTAATAATAATAACAATAATAATAATAATAATAATAATAATAATAATAATAATAATAATAATAATAATAATAATAATAATAATAATAATAATAAAAGTACATTTATACATATACTCATAATAGTTATACTATTATTTTGAGGGGATAAAATCGACGGGGAACGCAGAGGGATGCCTTTCCCCCACTTAGAAAAAATCTATAGTATCCTCCACTTCCTAAGAAATACAATAGGCAAAGATAGGCACGGAGGACGGTATGACGTCATGCGTCCCCATACCTTTTAAGATCCACTTTTACCCCCGATTATATTAGTATATTTAACATAATTAGTATAATTAATTACGATTACATTAAATTTTGTAATAGTTATATTATTATTTTCTTAATTTCCTAGAATAACTTTTCTTGCTGCCGAAAGCACTACACAAAATCTCAATTGTCTTCCATATTTCATTTCTTTAGAAGTTTAATAAAAAGCAAAATAGTTTAAACACACACATACACACACACACACACACCAATATATACATATAACGATGTGTTTGTTTATAAGTATTTATACGTAAGCATGTTTTGCTGTAGATTAATTTTCGCACGTGCTAGCCGCATATTAAGTGGGCGTGCCCATCTCCGAAGCAAAAAAAGTAACGCGTACTGCATTTTTTATATGTAAGGATAAAAATAAAACAACTACTCACATATTTTCTTGGTGAAGTAATCACATGTGTGAAAAGAAAAACAGTGTATGTTACAGATATGACTGTATTCTTTCCGCGTTTAGAAAGGTGTTATCACACTTGAAAAACAGCAACAAAGAAAGAGGTTGTAAATCTCTTTTTTGTAGCCTAAAGAAACCAGAGATGAAGCTAAAAGTTCATAGAAAGATTCAACTATCCCAAGACGATGGTATGCCACACTTTTCTAACTTTCAAGGGAACTGCAAAAGAAAGTACAACGTTTCTATGTAATGCAATGTAATGGTATATACTAAACACGCTTCCCCTGGCGCATGTTCATTTCCGAAATTAAACTATCTGCATGCTCTTTTGTGGTCCGATCCCAACCCATTCTACCTAATAGCTCAATTTCGATCGGAAGTGGCGTTAACCGTTGTCTTTCTCCTAGGTGATCAATTCTTATCCAGTCGTTACGGCCGCATAGCAAATCAGAATTCTGAAAATTTGTGAATTAGAGAGCACAAAAATTAGAAAGAGGTTAGAGAGAGGTTAGAAAGCACAATAATTTAAGTTTACAATCATTCACTTTAATCGATTATCCTTCTCCTTTAGCCTAAAGAACATAATTGTGGGACGTTAAACTAAAAAATAACTGTATTTGTTTTCGGTTACAACCGTGTTCTTTTAGTGTTTTACTAGACTGATGGTAGTATAGTGATTGCAAGAACTCGTGAAGCCTGGACTCTACACCAATCATAGAATTGCTTTGCCTCACATGTGATGCATCGGAAGAATTCGACACGATTCGTGGAGCTGCCTTCCGAACGTACACTTGAGAAAACGTGAAATAACAAAAGTGCACCAACAGTGTTGCCAAACTTGGAAGACTGGCGAACGAGCGATAACATTTGAAGATCTTTAACACGAACACTAACAATTATCCGAATTTAACGGTAACAATAATAATAGCAAAAATATTGAACAACAATAACAACAAAAATTAACAGCAAAACAAAGCCTTGCTGCAATATGACAACCCTATATTCTCAGGAGATGTTCTCTGTAAAGCACGAGACATTTTATGAATGGGGCTGACGACCAGGACACATTCTCACGTTCTATTCGGTATTAAAATCGGTAAATCTAGGTCAAGCTTCACGACTCAGTGCGATCACTATAACGCATTGATAATAAATAGTTCAAGTATGAATAAAAAGTAAAAGCGTTTAATTTGAATATATCAGTAAGAATATTACATTTTGTTTGAGATGTAAAATGTCCGGAATAATCAATCCTCAGAGAGATTTTGGGTCTGCTTAATAATAGAGCTACCAGATTATCGCATTTATTCGTGGAATGAAAATGGTTAAAGTTTTCTGAGGCTTGTTTTTTTTTTTCATCTTTCGCATTTTATTATTCCTATTTTGTTAGTAAGTTTTTTTTTAATGTTTCCTGTTTGATTTATTATTTTTGGCGTTTTTGCCACCTTCATTTTACTTTTTCTAAATCGACCATATTCTGTGTTTTGTTATTTGACCGAACTTGTATTGAGTTTACACTTTTTACACAAAGGGGAAAAAACATACGTGGCGCTCGTAAAAATGTAGGTTATGTGCGTAAACCTTGTAGTTTTTTAACTTAACGTACAAACTTATGTAACCTCTTGCACCAAATGTACTGTACAATTGAAGAAGTATGATTTATAATACTTTCCGTATAAGTGTTCTATCTATACATACTTCCTATATGAAAGAAAGAACTGTATATAGGAGATAAGAAACTCATATAAGATGGACGTATGTAACATATAGCTGACGTATGTAATATACGAAAGACCGTTAGATGTCAGACATCCTACAGCGGCATCATGTAACATCTAAGCGGGAGAAAGCAGTAGGTATGTAGTATATGGATAGCATATGTTTCGTACAGATTTCCGTACTAAACGCATGAATTCCGTATATTTGTACCATATACCGCTGTCCGGGTAACGGATTTTTCTCAGTGTAAAAATTTTATTTTGATTATTGCTTTGTATGCTGGAATTTTTTTAAAATGAGAAGAACGTATGGGCAATTGGCCATTTCGAGATGAGGAACAAATAGGGTCAGAACTTACGTTACTATCAACAATCAACCAATCTTACACAGGCGTGCCCACAGGTGGATTTTAGAAGACAGGTTGCGTCCATGAGGTTATTGGGAGAGAAAATGGCCCAATTAATTTTTAATCATACCGTAGTGATACTTTTAAAATGAAATGCTAAATTTAATAGTCTAAAAAGCAAGTTATCGTGGTTTCGTCACAATTAACTGTAGTCTCTTCTATTACGTTTCTTCGAAGTGAGTTATAAATTTGGATGAACTGCGTCCAAGCCCTGGCACAAGGTAGATGAGGAGCGCTGACTCTACAATAATACTAAAAGATTGACGTGCCTCATGAATCTTGATTTCGTCTCGACCCTCTACAGACGCTGGGTCTACCCTTCTTCCCATCTTATAAAATATCCAAATAAACACATCATTAGCTAGATACAAGGAATACCCCGTTCATTTTTTACGAATAAAAGTATATAGTTTTTTTAAAAGAAAAAGAAAAACTTCCTTGAGGATATGTAGAAGTTTGAATACCTTAACTCAGTGCTATTCAATCTTTTTCTCTCGCGTACGCCTAGACACAATTTGTTATCCAATTGTGTACTACTGAAGCTGTTTAAAAGAAATTAAATCGAAATAAATTTATTAACCTTACTACACATGTTCTGTTGAGTAAAAAGTGGAGCAAATATAGACCCAACAAAAGGACACTCTATATACCAGTCAAAAGACTATTTATAGGAGGATAACGTGCACATCCGAACAAAATTAACATGGGAAATTTCAAAACGTATGGAAGACATCCAGTTCTACTGAGGGGATTTTCCCCTCATTCTTTCTGATAAATTCGCACACTGAGGACAATGTTAAAAATTAAAAAAAAAAAAAAAAAAAAACGAAAATTAAATTTAGAACTAACCTGTTAATGAGATGACTGAGCTTGTTTGCGGGATGCCTACACCTCAATTCGTGGTCGAATCTTCGAGAGTGCGAGAATCAGAGCTGATTCTGGATTCAAGCAATTTCTGTGCTTTGTTTTATTAATGTTAATGCAGCGTTTTTTATTGATGTTCACACAAATATATTAATGGGAAAGGAAGAAGTTGTGAAATAGCACTGATCATTCAATAAGTTCTACAACTATGATCATTCAATAAATATTGGAAATCTGCTTATTTTAGGATTATGTACCCTCAGAAAACTTCGCGTATCCCCAAAGTTAAGCGTACCCCCGGTTGAATAGCACTGCCTTAATTAACGTAACTTCTACACAATGACTTTACCTAATTAAATTATACTTTCTATATCGTACCTACCCACATAATACAAAGTTTGCCAACTTTTGAAAAATGGAAATACCAGACACCCTCCTGAAGTACATCCTGAAAGGGGTTATTTTGCATAAAATCGAGCGATTCGGAATTTGAATTTAATACATCTAGTTATTTTTGAAGCATTTGTTAAACTTACTCACTGCAGTTTTGGTTGAGTGGCACATGCAATTTTTGTAGTCTACCGTCAATAATACATCTTATTTAAATCAGAAAAGCAAATATGATTTGGAAAATATAATTATTGCATGCACAAAATATACTTGAAAAATAAGTTTTACGTTTCGCTGAGGCTAATACCTACATACTTTTGCTGGATCTAGATGCATTATTTAATCAATATCAAAGCGAATTATAAGCTCTGCTTTAACCATGTTCTTTAACAAACGATTCCTTTCGCCCTCCAAAATAATCTGAATAGAACACAGAATAGAACTAGTAAGAGGAAACATTACCGGACATTCGACGACCGATTTTGAGGTCGTACCGGACACCGGACAAGGAAGTCAAAAACCGAACTGTTCGGTAAAATACCGGACGGTTAGCAACCCTACATAAATCCGATATCCGTTATAGTGATTATTCGTGCCTTCGAAAATGGATACCGAATAATTTATCCGGATATTTTTACTATCCTTGGCACAGATAAATATCAATTAAAAATGCATGTAATCTACACGTGTACATGTATGTAATGGTGCGAAAAAGTAAAAGGAAAGTAATTTTTGCTGTTGTTATTGTGTTGTTAGTTACTTTAATTTCCTTTATCTGATATTCTTTTCAGAGCAACTCTAAGAAGAAAAAGTAATATGAAGTCAGCAGACAAGTGACGAACGTCCTTCTTGTATTTCGCATCGCATCTCCGTCTATTTGTGATTGTTGTTGTGAATCTCTTTTTCACAACAATGTTTACACAGAGCAAGGACAATAGAAAATGCAACAATGAACAACCGGAACAAGTGAGGAAGAGAAGACATTAATTTATCTGCGTGTGAAATCTTGGTCGGAGCTTCTCAAAGAAATGTCCTCTGAGCCTTTGTCAACAGGGTTGTTGAATGCTCTGAAGCTATCTCTCTTGTATCAAACTGAAACATGCAATTACACGTCATAAAAGAATCGTTCTACAATGTTTGTTGCACCTTTTAACTAGAGCAGTTGGATATTCATTGCCTAACGGTTTCCTATATCGTTTTATCAAGGAGGTTTATCCTTATAATAAAAATTTAAGAAATGTCTACCACTTAAGGGGCCCATAAACGATACACGGTTTGTGCAAACATCATGTTTGTGCAAACTCCGTTTGCGCAAACATTTGGCCATACACGGTTCAACTGTTTGCATAAACTTCAGATCAATTTTGAGTTTGATCGCGTAAACATGTCCACTGAAGCAGCTTGTTTAGCGATAGTAATTGCTTGTGTTTTGGAAGAAGAAGGACCTGCGAAACCGAAACGGAAGAAGAGGGTGTGGATGAAAGAGTGGTTCAAGAAAAGGATCTAACCAGTAAGTTTAGTCATCAAAATTTAACAGCCGAGCTTGAGATAAGTTCGACTGTGGACTATAAAAATTATTTACGAATGGATTCAACTACATTTGCTGAAATACTGGAAAATTGATTTTATTCCTCACTGATTCTCTATTCGCCTTCTGATCTATTTTCTTCATTTTATCCACCAATTTCTCATATGCCACATTTTTCAGATTCCTGTTTTTTATAATCTTCACTCTTGACCTTCCATAGTTCACGTAAATTTCGATAAAGTCCAATTAATTCTCTCCAGAAATCTTGATTCCTATTCATTGACGTCATAGCGCAAGAAATAAGCGTCTGTACACTAGGCTTCCTACTCGGAAATAAACCTCGTGTTTGCACAAACATGCCCATACACGATCCACGTGCTTGCGCAAATATCATGTCGTGTAAACAATGTTCGAACGAGTTCGATGTGGAAAAGGTTTGCACAAACAGTTCATACAGCACCATACACGGTCAAACTGTTTGCACAAACAGCCTTGTTTGCACAAATCGTGAACCGTGTATGGGTCCTATTAGAAAGATAATTCAAGGTAATGATCTACCACTTAGTAACAAATATCAGTGGCGACTTCAATATAGCGATGGAAGAAATAAAATCTTACGAAATTACACAAAAATTTGTTCTTTTCTCCCCAAAGCTTGAACACTTCTCAACAAAAAATTGTAGTTAAGCGCCTGATGTGAACAAAATACCACATTTATTATATTTATTTCTTGCCCTGAGAGAAGACTAGCAACTAACAGAGGAAAATAATGAAAAGCATTTTACAAATTTTATTTTCCTCTTTCATTTTAGTATCTAGGTAAACGAACAATTTGGATTAGACCTCGGGACCGAGATAGAGCGAATAAGCACCACTGTTGTAGATAAATGCCTGATCACAATTCACGCAATAAGGCATCTAAATATCTCAATATAAGCAAAAAAAATCTACAACAAATATTGTGATCCAAACTATAAACCAGTTGAGAATTCTCGAACAGCATTGCAAGAACAAACTTTAGAAGGTTTTTTTTTTTTTTTTTTTTTAATCAACACCAATGTCATCTCTGTATGACTTACGGTACTCTAGATATGGCCCCTTATATCCCCCGAAACCGGAACATTTTTCCGCCAACATCTCGGGAATTGTAAGAGTGACGCGAAAAATTCCGTCACTTTTTTTTTTTAAAGATAGATTTTGATGCTCTATTGAATAGCGGGCTTAATTTTTTTTAAAAAAATTGCAAATAACAAACAAACACTCACACAGATATAGAGAATTCAGTAACGAACTTTTTAAGTTCCTTCAATATTAAAAATCAAACATATAAAACAAACATTATACATACTGTATTTTTCTTCCCTGGTATAGTCGTGCGGAATCTTCTTGCACCTTTTGGTAACATTAATACCATAACTTACCTGAAAAATATAAAGAAATAAAAAAAATTAATATAAAAAATTACTTAAATTTTTCTTAAAACTATTATCAAAAACAGAGCTATGACTAGTGCTGACCACGAGATGAGAAATTTCTAGTCTTGTTTTCAGAACAAGACGAACTCTAGATAAGAAGTACACAGAGAAAAATCCGTTCTCCGGACAGCGTGTACAAATATACGGTATCATCTTGCTTACTATAGAAATCAGTACTGAGCTTACGTTATCCGTATGCTACATAGGCTTTGCCCTTAGATGTTACATCATGCCGTTGCAGGATGTCTGATATCTAACAGTTTTCCGTGTATCACATGCATCTACTTATGTTACCTTCGTCAGCTATATGTTATATACGTCCATTTGTATGTGAGATCCTGACCGCCTACGTTGTTTCATACAGAAAGTACGTATAGATGTAACACTTATACAGAAAGTATTATACAACATGCCTTCTCAGTTATATGTCTGCTGTACTTTAAGTCCAAAAACTACAGGAATTACGCATGTAA
Organism: Thermobia domestica; assembly: GCF_964235325.1. Taxonomy (NCBI): domain Eukaryota; kingdom Metazoa; phylum Arthropoda; class Insecta; order Zygentoma; family Lepismatidae; genus Thermobia; species Thermobia domestica. The sequence continues at coordinate 158,585,943 of NC_137468.1, forward strand.
CTTATCTTTTTAAGTATGCCACCTACATTTTTTTTTCTCAGTGAAATTTACAAGAACGAGATGAGAAATAAGGTCTTGTCGTCTCGTCTCGTAGGGGGTACTACCAAAGATGGAGTGGGTCAGTAGGCCGTGGGTAAAGTGGATCCAGATTTGTGAATGGGTCGATGGACCGTGGGTCAACAGGACGTGACCCACTGTGAGCCAGCACCACCCTGACCCACTCTGACCCACCGATCTACCATGACCCCCTCTAGCCCACCGACCCACTGCGTTACAGTGCTGCAGACCGCGTCTTCTGAAGACTGGTGAATTTGTCTACGTTTTACTTTCAACGCCTCCATTTTTCTTCCTTTTTCACTTGTTTCTATTTACTTACTAAAGATGGGTAAATCTAAGTGAAAAAGAACTTCAGACACTTTTCACTTATTTCTATTTAATTACAAGAGATAAGTAAATCTAAGTGAAAAACAGAACTTCAGATACTTTGGATACACAGCCCCCATTTTTTTTGAGAAGTTGACTATTGGAAAAATATACTTTTGAATCACTTGTAATATATGAATTATTATATAAAAGATTGAATGTAACTATGTGTGCGTAATCATGACGCCAAATGTCAAAGCCAAATGAAATGATTTTTGGTATATAGTTAAGCCTTAATCTCAACTGAATGTTACCATATCGCTTTCATTATAATACATATCCCAAGAGGGAAGTGGAAGTCCGAATGTTTGAGAAAAATTGAGTACCCCATGAGTGGGTCACGGTGGGTCGTGAGTCAGAATGGGTCAGGGTGGGTAGTGGGTCAGTGGGTCGTAGGTCAAGTTTTCATTGACCCACGCTATCTCTGGGCACTACGTATGTGTAACTCAGTGTCATAACGGTTTCTGTTTCGGATGCACTCACATTTGAATAGCCTCCTAAATAACAGGAAAACGAATGTGGCAATGATCATAATGAAGAAGAAGAAGAAGAAGAAGAAGAAGAAGAACAAAGAATAATACATCTTAGTATCTTGAGCAATCCAGGAGCATTTAAAGAAGTTGGCAGAAGAGAGAGGTTAGAAAAATAATGCTCGTATTCTGAAATATGGCTCTACTACTAACTACATTAAGAACTGAAATTATGATCCCGGAGCGTGGTTGAGGAGAGAGAAAAAATTACATCACGAAATACACGACTTTAACTTAAAAGAAATGATCTGTTGCCGTCCAATGGTAGACACTGACGTAATAACAAAGCATTGTTCCAATGAGAAAGTGTTTTTTTTTTCTTTTTCTTTTTCTCGTCTAAACTATGATAACCGTCTCACGGAGAGATTTTTTTTTTTTTTTTTTTGCGTAAAATCATAGGGAGAAATCTTAATTAGCGAAATATACATTAACTTCTTCACGATGCAATGGTTTTTAAAATGTTTGTAGACCACGCTTCAAACGTGTGCATAATAGTAACATAAACATAATCAAACATGGTCGAAAGTGTGTTATAGTAATCTCTCTTTTTACGGATATCTCTATTAAGAAAAGAATCTTAATGTAGACCTTATTTCATAACCTAATATTACAAGTATTTTATGTGCCTTTCTTAGGAGAATACCTCCGATATAATGGGAACTATACAGGTATATATGGTGTATATCCACAATATTTTTCTACTCCAGCCTATAATATATTTGCGTTAAACTTACGAATGAACGAGCTCATATGGGGTTGGTTACACGTTATATTTCTTTTTGCATAATTTGCGCAACTGCTTCAAAAATGACGGTTGAACGACAAATGTAAATCGACAAATAACTAATTTTCTTTGGAAGAAATCAACAACAACAACAACAAAAATCAATTTCTTTTCACGAAATTGGCAGAAAACTAATTTTTTGGAGGAAATTGACAAATAATTCATTTTCTTATGAGGAAATCGACAAATAAAACTAACTTTCATTGGAGGAAATCAACAAAAAACTAAATTTCTTTTGAGGAAATCGGAAGAAAACGAATTTATTTGGAGGAAATTAACAAATAACTCATTTTCTTATGAGGAAATCGACAAATAACTAATTTTCTTTCGAATAAATAAACAAACTCTAATTTTCTTTTGAGAAAATCGACAAAAAAAAGAATTTTCTTTTGAAAAAAATTGACAAAAATACTAATTTTCTTAAAAATATAAAAAAATGATGCTGCAGAATGACCATGTCACATACTAACAAGTAAGATGAATCTGATTGTGGAGTATACTCACATCAAGCTTTTCGTTACGAGACTAGCCAGACGACAGTACACATGTGCATGTGTATATAGTGTGTGCGTGTGTGCGGCTGGCGCACATCCAAAATTCTTTGTTCGGATTGATTGTTAAGATTGTGTTATTTAATTACTGCCCCTTATACTCTCAGAAAATCTGATAGAGCTAGATTATTTTTATAAGAAAAGGAAGAATACAGATAAGATGTAGAATTAAATTTTAAGGCTAGATCAATCATTTCTCTGATAAACAAGTATAGTTATGTTACGAAAATGTACAACCGTTAGTCGAGTTACGAAGTTTCGGGAGGAAAAAGTCCGGACTCGGTGGAACCCCTTCGTCGGTGCGCCCTTGGTGTGTAGGTAGAGAAGTTTTACAAAACAAACACGTTTATTTTTATAAAATCTCTCCTACCAAATAGCCGGTTAAGAGCAAAAGGAGAAATGAGTTCTGAGATATAAAAATCCCTACCAAGTGTACTTAAACCCCCCTGAGTTCTTCATTTATTTTATTATTTATTTATTTTATTTTATTTTTTATTTTTTCGTGAAATTTCCTGACTTTTCCAGAACGTTTTGACGAGTATGCTGAATTCCTTGAATTTTCTAGACTTTAGCAGTCATGCCAACCAGAAACATTATAAAATCCTATCTCAAGAGGCAAAAATTCATATTTTGCTCTTGAATTTTCCAGGTTATACTAACTACAAAATTAAAATTAAAACAAAAAAAGACATGAAAAACGAAACTATTGTATGTCACATATTTCCTTCAATATAGAGTAAAATATCAGTAAATTTCGACCTTCTACGTTTACGAATTACTTGATGAATAACTATTTCCTTTTATGATAAAGTTCTTCTCGGGCAATCAGCCAGGTGAAAACTGGTGGATAGGCCAACGTTTCGAGAGCTGTCATCGTTCTCGTCATCAGGGCAATTATGTAGAGATCAGCGGATATAAGTAATATATACTCTGGGCTGGAGAAAATGCTGGTTCCTGATTGGCTGAAAATGCTGGTTCCTGATTGGCTGGTTCAATCTGAAAAACTGGAGCTGTGATTGGCTGGCTATGTTCCGTAGTCCGTGCTAGTGATTGGCTGAGGGTTATCTGGATGTTTGTGTCCAGATTTTCTCCAGGAACCAGCATTTTCTCCAGCCCAGAGTATATATTACTTATATCCGCTGATCTCTACATAATTGCCCTGATGACGAGAACGATGACAGCTCTCGAAACGTTGGCCTATCCACCAGTTTTCACCTGGTTGATTGCCCGAGAAGAACTTTATCATATACGCCGCCAGGAAAGCTTCAAATCTTATTTTCTTTTAATTGAAAATAATGACGAAAGCAAGTACTTTTTGTCGTCGGGATTTAGTATTTACATAATTCTTTTATGTCATCATATTGTAATGAACGTAAAAATACTAGAATAACGTTATTCTCCAGTTGTTTTGTGTAGAATGTTTTCGAACAGCGTGTCTAGTAAAATTTCAAAATGAAATTTCGTGACTTTTTTCTGATCTTTTCTTTCCCAAACCATAAAATTTAGAAACATTTTCAAGAGTGAATTTCGGTGGGAATTGAGCTGAATTTACATGCATGCGATAGAAGCGTGCTTTGCTTGCAATTTGGTAGCGTCTAAAGCCGCCCATAGACATTTTTGGTGGTGAATTTTGACGTTTTATAGAACAAAATTTTCCAGTCTATACTTATATTTGTACACATTAAAAAAAAATCGTGACCCAAAAGCTAAATTTCCTGACTTTTCTTGACATTCATGACCGTTTTCTGATTTCGTGACTTTTTTATGACTTTCGTGTCGGATAGACACCCTGTCGAAGTTGGTTGTTTCTGATTTTGCATTTTACTTTTTTTTTTCGTTAATTATATTCTTTGTATTTTAAAAAATACCAGTACATTTTTTGGAGCTCGTATTTTTGAGAATCAGAAACAACCAACTGTACTAGCATGCAATTTCTGCTAACAAAATTTTGTCAGTTAATACTGATATTAAGATAATTGAAAAGTCATTGGTCTACTTTCCGCCCATAGAAAATGTTGTTTCTGTCTATCAAAAATCTCATATTTGCTTTCAATTGCGATGAAAATTTCACGGGTTGCCATTACTGCACGGTGGCAACCACGGAAAAATGGTTCCTATATAATAAATCGATGGGCTAAAAATAAAAACAACCAGTTAAGAATGTTCTAAGAGCATTGCTAAAACGAACTTAAAAGAATTAATTTTTCTTATTAACTGTTAAAAGGCTTTGTATCAATTGTTCCATGTACTTTATTATTATACTCATTAAACAATTCTTGTAATATATCTATCCATTTATGATTTCCTTCAATACTAATTTTTTTCCACATGTTCTGTTTAAGGGTTCTGTTAAAACGTTCTACGATATGTTGTTTTACGAAGACACATGCTCAAATTGGAGGGCTCCAAATTGAAAAATTCGCCTGACTTACGATTCCCGATTCCTTAAATCTCCCGAAATCCGAACTTTTATGGCCAATATTTCGGAAACGGTAAGAGTAACGCGAAAAAAAAATATATCACTCCTTTAGATACTTTTTGATACTCTATCGAAGGGAGGGCTCAAAATTGAAAAATTCGCAAACAACAGACACACACAGACATAGATAATTCAGTAAGAACTTTGTACGGCAAATTGGCGCAGGTATTCAACAGAATTAAAAGTAGTCACGAAAGAAAGTATTCTTCAGTTGACAAAATTTCTTTTCCTAATAATTCAACAATAAATTAACCTATTAGAGTAATGACTTTTTCAAGTTGTCAATTTATAAGTATTTTAAGGATAACAACAAAAAGATCCAAATTAATTCATTTGTTCTCGAGTTATTGGCAAAATAAAATTTGTCAATTGTCAAATTACTTTCTTTTCCGTGTGTACACGTGATGAGCTATTGTTTTCATTGATTTGATGTTTTAGAACCTGGAATCAATTTCCCAGTTTTCATTCTTTTTTCTTAAATTCACATTTATATAAGGAATCTCGAAAGGAATCGAGGGTGAAGTAACCTTTTTACTTTTTTTTATTAGTCCTCTCGTTGGTTAGCGTAGTAACAATCTAGCTCTGACAGCGCTACTTATAAACTAGTTACCGAACATTGTAATGAAAAAAACAAAAGTAATTTGATTTGCGCGTGCTTTTCCTCCGTGGATTACTTTGCCCCACTCGTTCATTCACGCTTCAGTTAGCTTGCAGAACCAAAAGAAAAATTTAATCTGACACAATTTATAAATACCAAAAGTTAAGAAGGAAAAAAAAAAACTTAATAAAAAACATAATAACAAAAAAAAAAAACAGCTATGTACTCCGTTTAAGATAATCACGTTATTATAAGAAACTCGACAATCATGTCCAACTAGATTTATTTTTTAGTAAGAGAAAACAAGTGTTTCTTTTTTGTACTTGTTTCAATATATTAATAGTATGTTTGGGTGTTGCTGAGTAATATTAGACTCGTAGGGGGTTGGACGGGACGTGATCGAGGGACCACCCAGAAACATATGAGAACAGTCTGTCTTCTTACTGGTTAACACTGCCTCCTCCCCACCCTCTGTTAATAGAGAGAATAAAAGATGTTGCAAGTGATTTGTTAATTATATGAAATTAAAATTTTAAAAAAATGCTCCATAATTTAATCTTGTGAAACCTGATTGGTCTAATATTCTTCTTGGTTTTGGTAGACAGCCAACAAGATGGGAACGAATTAAGTTAGATATCATGATTCAGGGTATGTAATGTCTTCAAATATAGATCTCATCTTGATAAAGATCTCATTTTTTTGCAAATTAAGACGAAGAAAAAGACGGAAAATGATTTCTGGCGTTTCACAATAAATTACAGCTTGCAATTGTTCTTTTTTTTTAAAAAAAAAAAAAGATACTTGACAACATTTTTTTTTTTAATAAATAGAAGAACGGTCAGGTATCAATCAGCTATATTGCAAATAATAAAGATGTTTCTATCACATAGTAATTTTTTATATCGTCTCTGATGTAATAACACATCAATATTAGTTATTCGTGACTCTTTTTAATACAAAATACGTGAATCACGTTTTCACTTTTCTAACTTGTCTTTCGGTATTATTGATAAGCTATAGACCAAAATATAATTTTAACCCGGCAAAGAAAACATCTTCCCTAGCGAAGGAAAATTAAGGCGGTTGAATTTTGTATAGGTATACTAAAAAGAACATACTAGTAAGACAAGTATGCGCTTTGAAATTATGGAAATTCATATATATATAATATACAATATATATAATGTCGGAAACATAACGGAACTTTTTAAATTACACAAAAGGAATTAGGTATTTTACCAACTATAGTTGTTTTTATTCAAAATACATCCCTTCCGCACCAATACACCACCGGAATGTTCAACCAATGCTACCAACCAATTTTTAATGTCCTTTGGAATCGACTCAATGACCCTCGTGACGCCAGACTAGACGTGTGTAACATTGTCATAAAATGTTCCTTTCATGGTCAATTTTAATGTTGGCAGTAGAAAATAGTCACATGGCAATAAATCAGGCTCACATGGAAGATGTGGAGGCACACAGATTTGTTTTTAGCTTTAGTCACGAACAGCGACGGTTCTGTGACACAGTGCATTGTCGTGCAATAAAGAGCAACTGCATGGCGCTCGATACTCGGGCCTTACGCGAACGATTCGCTTTCACACACGCTCACAGTCGAATTCGCACCGTGGGCGATCATTTCATGCACTTGTTCCACCAACTCATCGAGATTTTTGTTTTTCGGTTTGCCTGGCTTTTGTTCGTCTTTTTCCAACAACTCATGCCCGTCCCGGAATCGCGTATACCACAAGAACACACGTGTACGAGATAAGCGCCATATACTTGTCTGATCATTTCCAATGTTTGTGCAAATATTTTACCTAGCTTGGAACATAATTTAATATTGGTTCTTTGCTTCATAATGTTTTTGTGACAAGGTGACACAGAATTAGGGATGCGCACGAGACAAGATTTGTGGCTGTCTCGTCTCGAAAATGTGCTGTAAAAGTGATGTCTCGACTCGAAAAATGTATATTTCTCTATTGGAATAGCCGTGTTTCGACTCCAATTTTGTCAGGAAAATCCTGTCTCGACTAGTCTCGTGAGCATCCCTCATATTTCTTGCTATAACTTGACACTCTGTTAATCGGTTCTCCATTATGATTGTGATCTCGTTTTGTTGAGCAGACATTCAGCTTTCAGATTATATGTTGCTCCAAATAGATAAAGCTAGTGATTTTCTGTAAAGAAAAAAACTTTCGTTACTTTTCCGACATACGGTGTATAAATAGTAGGTGTGTCTCTGTTACAAGAAGACTGTAATAATAGTAAGTATACTCAATGACCTAATGGAAGAATCTTTGGTAGGTAGGCCCTATCAAGATTAAATTAAGAGAGAAATCATGGTATACATTTTGTACATAAATTTACAAAACAAGGCGAGAAAGTTTCGAAACAAGACGAGAAAGGCTTTTCCGAGAATCAAGATACGACGATAATTTGACAAAATTTTGCGAGACGAGACGAAAAAACCTTATTTCTTGTCTCGTCTCGTGGGAAACACGAGAAATCAGTAAAATCAAATTACTAAAGTTCTAGACGCTTCGAAGAAAGGAAAATTTTTTTCATATAAATCAATGCACTAAAAAAATGGAAAGATGACACAGATACCCCTTACCGTTAAGTACTGAATTGAATGCAGTAATAATTGCACGTTAACGGGCCAGATTTGTGTCATAAAAGCAGACAGACGGGAAATTATAAACAAGCAGAGTTCTTCACATGAACACATGAGCTTTTATCGTGTGCATAATACATATTACGTATTCTTTGAAGTCGTAATAAAAATGATAGAATTGAAATTACAAAGATTATGTACGCTATGTACATCAATAAAGAAAATAATTTACTTATTCAACGCACAATCAGTTCCTTTTCCTGCCCATAAAAATGGTTGAATCCTACTTTATGTATTTAAAAAAAAAGTTAGAGGAAGTTACATAAAATTGGTTTTACTATTTTAGAAATTTACACAACGATGTTACAAATAATTTCTTTCTTACGTGTGTATGTTTTTTTATTATTATTATTATTATTATTATTAAACAAGTATCTTCTTTATACTCTACGATTATCCTTTATATGATATATAACACTTTTTATTTGCAAACTTTTCTTCATTTTCCGAGCGAATTTAAATGAATTTCACAACATAAAGAAAATAAACACGATAAAAAGTACTCTTTCAAAAAGAATCTTTTCTCACTACAGAAGTTAGCCTTTCTAAAGTTAGCCTTTTACGCATCAAGACAGGTCTATCCTCTTCCGTCACTTTCGTGTAGCTTTACTTATAATATACATGAAGATAGAAGAAAATCTATTAAAATGCTACAATAGCAACAAAAGTGCTTGACCTATTACTTTGTATTTCAAACTTTGGTTATTTGACTCGGTTTATTTAACAAAGATAAATATTTTAAACTATGTGTACTTTAAATAAATTATTTAAATAGACCATTTCATAAAGTTTATTTTCTTAAATTATTGTTCAAAGCCTTTGTATTTTAATAAGTCTTTTCCAAAATCAATGCAAATGAATTGTCATGCCATCTTTAGAGTTCTTTTAAACTATACGTTTGTGGACGTTTATATGTTTGTGGCCAATCCTTTCGACAATGAGATCTCGGAAACTACAGGCTCTAGAAAGATGACGTTTTCATTTATCGATTGCAAATTTTGTGTAGATTGTCCGGTCTTAATTGAATATTTAAAAAACATGGCCATCATTTCTTTATTATATTTTTACTGGTACACTGGAAGTGTTGAAATTAGAAAAAAAAATTAAAACATCATATCCTATGCATTATACATTCCAACACCACATAATTCTATACGGGGGCTGCAAACCTCCCAGGCGTTTGTTTCATGGCCAAATGATAATGAAAAATTAAGAATAACCATTTCTCCACTCTGAATCTTTATTGTTTGGAGTGTTTTGCGCAATGAACATCATATATCAATGACATTATAATTAATTGTGTGTGTAATGAATTTGCTTATTACATACTGCATTCAAGAAGAAAGAAAACACTGATCGTACATCAATTAAAAACTCCAACCGGAAGTAGGCTCAAATCTTGCAAACGGTGCGAGATATTGAAAAAGTAATCCAAAAAATCTCCCATAAAGTTATCTCTTGCCAACTTTTATGAAGACGTCTTTCACTTGTGTCTGTAAAGGGTCATGTACAGATGTGAGGAATTACAAGGAGTTTTATGCTTATATGTCAGTGAAGCGCTGTGTAGAGACCGCATTTTCAGCTAGTCTTTACATGAAAATGCTAGGTTTATATATTTGTGGTCAAGAAAAGTTTATATATTTGTGAACACTTATAAGTTTGTGGCCAATCCTTTCGACAGTGAGTTCTCGGGAACCATAGGCTCTAGAAAGATGCGCCGTTTTCAGGGATCGATTGCAAATTTTATGTAGATTGTTCGATTCTAATTGAATATTTAGAAAACATGGCCGTTATTTCTTTATTAAATTTTTAGGGTACACTGGAAGTGTTGAAATTAAAAAAAAAAAAACATCCTATCCTGCGAGTTATACATTGCAACACAACACATTTGCTTATAGGGGGTCGCATATCTCTCAGGCGCTTCTTTCATGGAAAAAGATAATGAAAAACAAAAGATAATCACTTTTCAAGTATAAGATGAATCTTTATTGTTTGGAGTGTTTTGCCCAATGAACACCATATATCACTGACATTATAATTAATTTTGTAAGGTATTTGATTATTACATACTGCACGCAAGAGGAAAGAGAACACTGATCATACATGAATTAGAAGCTCCAACCGGAAGTAGGCTCAAATCTTGCAAACGGTGCGAAATATTGAAAAGATAATCGAAAAATCTGCCCTTTCCTTTCCTTATATATATATCAAGACGTCTTCACTTGTGTCTGTAAATCTTAAGGGACATGTACAGATGTTGTGAGGACAAAGAGATTTATGCTTATATATGAATGATGCGCTGTGTAGAGAGCGCAGAATCAGCTAGTTGGGAGAAGCTAGAAAATAGTAGTACTGAAAGAGTAGGCTGAAGATCGAGAAACGTGGAAGAAACATTTCTGCCCCCCCCCTTACCCCGCACAAAAAAAAGGAAAAACCTCATTAGTCCCATGACCTGCCAACATACAGTATATTTAATATATGATGCATTTCAAACGAAATCATGTTGTAGTTTCACCGTCTTCGATTTTGCTCGAGTTTTGGTATGTTATGAGATATCAAGAGAGGTGTTGAAATGCAAAGTGACAGATGCTAATGGTTCACCATTTTCAAGATAAAGGGCACTGAACACGTGAAAAATGCTCCAAATATGCATATATTAAAATATTTGTAGTTAGAGTTTGGTGAATGTGGGGAATATGAAACTTTGTCACAGTACACATAGTAATACAGGGAAACTTACAGGAAAAGTAAGAAATCAATATCACCAATGTTGCCATCACAATGGAAGGTAAAAGATAAAGATCGTTAACGCAAAATGACCCAAGTTTGGACATCTTTTTGGAGCAGAAGGAGAAAGATCCACTAACCACTAATATTTATATGCAATATGGCTATGTTCAGTTAATGAAAAACATATTCGAATAGTGCATATAATATAGATGTCTATAATTACAACTCGTGTGTTCATCATAAAAGACATATTATCATAATGCAAAATTAATGCTTACAATTTCATATAAAAGGAAAGCATGTTAGTGATCCATATGCAGTAGTGGCAAATCAATGTCAGTTTGGGAACCCTGCTTCGTAGCAGAATTCATTTCAGAACACAGCATCTGTCATGTTTGTTTTATTGTATCGTGCTAGAGTGAATGTGTTGAGTGGTGTGGAAGTCAAACTTTATTGTGACGACAGCAGCTGCTGAAGATAAGAGTGTTTGCAGACATTACAACTGTGTATGAGCAACACAAGAAGATGTCTTGAAAAGTACCACCATTTGTATGGACTAACGTGCTATGATTCCACACATGTTCATAGGGAGGTATTTGGAAAGAACCGGATGGAAATTACTCTTGAGTTTGCGAAGAAACTTAGTACCCAAGAAATTAAACCAATTCCTGGTAAATCAATATGCACAACATGTCATAAAAGGTTATCCATACATGGCATGCCAAGGGACTTGCCAAGGAACTTGGGACAAAGATACGAAAAAATGAAAAGTTGTTGGAAATAGGTGGTGTTCAATCTAAACTGGTGGAATTTTTCCAATCGTACCAACTATTTGTGATCCACACTGGTGAAACGTCCAGTGAGGAAACCTAGAACACCTGAAATCCGCTACCGAACAATATTGTATTGTGGGTATGGTGAACAAAAGTGCTCGAACTCATGAGGTCGGCGCTCACGAGTTCGGACTTAATTTTCATTCGATCTCACCCTCACGAAGTGAGCGTGAGACCGAGTGAGCGAGATGTCTAAAGGAGTGTGAGGTCGTGTGAGCATGATGTCGAAAGGATGTTTGAGCATGAGGTCGCAATGATGTGAGTAAGTTCGAGTGAGCGTGAGGTTGCAATGATGTGAGTGAGGTCAAGTGAGCATAATGTCGAAAATATGTAAATGTGAGGTCGAGTGAGCGTGGTGTTAAGATGATGATGTGAATGTGAGATCGAGTAAGCGTGATGTCGGGTTGATGACGTGAGTGTGAGATCTAATGGGCGTGAGGTCGAAATACTGTTGTGAGCGTGAGTTTCAATGAAGTTGGTCCAAATTGGGTACCTTTGATGGTGAAAGCCAAAGGACAAACAGACTGCTGACTGGCAATGTTGCTTTTCCATTTAACATTGGGCGCTTTTTCAATGTGGAACCTAAAGGACTGGTGGGATTGGAAAAATTCCACTTTTTTAGATTGAAAACCATCTATTTCCAATAGCTTTCCTCTCTTATCATTTCTTTTGTATCTTTTGCTCATAACAGAGTTGGTCGATGGCACCCAACTTTTGGTACATCCAATATTTTAAGCTTCAAATCCCTCGACACAATTCGCGAAGTCGAGAGATTTTGGACTGAATAAATAACATGAATTCAATGCTTTCAGTCGACATTTAATTTTGCTTAGGTATGGTTTTGGTCTGTAAATGTATAGATCCTACACACCTAAAAGGTTCCACTTAGTACTATTTCAACTATTTCATCGGTTAACATATACGTAATTTACAGATTTATAGATCCGTAGATTCGCATTGACTTACACAGAAATATTTGTCAACAGCAGTTTTTTTCTATTTCTTTTTTGTCGAATAAAATACAATTAGTTAATTTAATTGTTTTCTTTATGTCTTTAAAAAATGAAAAGTAAATTAAATAATATGTGATAATTTTACTTGTAAAGCATGTCAGGAGGTGAAAGAACCCACTTTGAACCACATGGACTGACAGAGTAAATATATAAAGGATTTTGAATGGGCACATAGACAGACAGGGTAAATATATAAAGGATTTTGAAAGGGCACATAGACAGACAGTTTAAATATAGAAAGGATTTTGAATGGACACATAGACAGATAGGATAAATATATAAAGGATTTTGAATGGGCACATAGACAGACAGGGTAAATATATAAAGGATTTTGAATGGACACATAGACAGACAGTTTAAATATATAAAGGAATTTGAGTGGGCACATAGACAGACAGGGTAAATATATAAAGGAGTTTTGACCGACACATAGACAGACCGGGTAAATATATAAAGGATTTTGAATGGACACATAGACAGATAGGGTAAATATATAAAGGATTTTGAATGGGCACATAGACAGACCGGGTAAATATATAAAGGATTTTGAATGGGCACATAGACAGATAAATGAGTTTGAATGGACAGAGACAAGGTAAATATGTAAAGGAGTTTGAATGGACACATAGACAGATAGGGTAAATATATAAAGAAATATTGGTTGGTAAACGAAGCTCCTTACAAATCAACACATGCATTGTAATCATTTTACATTACATATGATGCATACTGAGGCTTGAAATCTTCATTGGATGCACTTTGTTTCTATGTACAGTGTTTAATCAGAAAAGACCACCAAGTATAAAATACATAAAGGAAATTCTTTCAGTGTGTAACGAAAGGAAGAAAATATCGTTTTAGAAACAATAGATGCCTACCCAGTAATGACTACTTGCCAACGTAACTTTTACTTTACAAAAATTTTGTAGATAGGCTGTAAAAATAGCCGTTGGTGACTTGCTTTGCATAAAGACATGCCTCTTTGGTTGGTTATTGTTACTTGTTACAAAACCCTTTCTTTCTCTGACGGCAAGGGCGGGGAGCAAGCATTTACCTTGTACCTTTGATCTGCCCGCATTCCTTCAGCACAAGCATGACCCCCACAGGCGACAAATTATGCTCAGCTCAATTTTCAGTAATGTAATCCTCTTCATCATCGTATTACAAGAACAGCACGAATTCTCGGAACATTGGTAAGAGTACCAAAAATATAGTGTTATAAAATATCCATTTTTAGCTTCCTTTCCGAAAGGAAGGAGTGTATATGTTTTTGAAGCACATCGTGACCAGTTAAACGTCATACATGTTTTTCAACCTACCAATCAGATTACGCACAACCATTGTAAGTGTGCTTTTATTTTTGTATCTTGATGACCTGCGAAGATAATGCATTATCTCGAGTAGTCTTTGGTTGTTGTCTCATTATGACGCCAGCAATTGTGATAATGGAACCTACAAGTAAAGAGTTTATGCGTGGTTTTCATTGGTAGCTGATGAAATGGTGAAAGTCTTGAAGACAGGTAAAAGAAGGCTGATTGAAGAGTGCAATCAATGATCGATTCCTGTCGAAAATCCAAGGTTGTCATACCAAGTATTGCAACCTTTATTAAAATTCCTGTAAGAAGATGCAAACTGACAATTTCAGTAAATGAGGTTGTTCTTCGCTAAGCTGATCCCTATATTTTGAACTATAGTAACACTTAAAAATGATGAAGATTATAGAAAATGTAGTAATTCAGTCAGGTATCTTTTACAATACTTTCAAATCGTGTTATAGTCAAGAACTTTTGGTGCACAATGAATGACGGCATAAACTGAAAATAAAATAATAATTTATAGGGTTTACCTAACATTACCAGAAAAATCTTTAAGTTTAACATCCCACAATTATGCCCTTTAGGCTAAGAGAAACGATGATTAAAGCAAGTGAATGGTGATGGAAAATTTGGCGGAATGAGGATGTGAGAGGAAACAGGAGTACCCTGAGAAAACCCACGGACACGATGTTGTCCACCGTAAACATACTTGGCCGGGAATCGAATAAGGAACATCACGCACCAGAGATAAGCGTTTTACCACTTTTTTTTTTTTAAAAAAAGACAAACTTTCGGATTTTTATTTTCTTTTTTTAACCACTAGTCAGGACTACTAAGTCGACAGGGACACAAACATAGAAACATCGAGGACAGTTAAAATTCCAAAGGCTCTCACACTGGAAATCAAATCCGAGACCACGTACACCAAATGTGAACGCCCTAGCCACTACACCAGTAAGGAGGGCTTACCACTGAGCCACCGTGAACCCACTAACATTACTATGGTTATTAAGTCTAAGAGGCTTAGGTGGGCAGGTCATGTAGCCAGAATGGAAGAAAGTAGGAACGCTTTCAAGATTCTATGTGGACACTCAATTGGAAAAAGGTCCATTAGAAAGACCTAGGTGCAGATGGTAGGACAATATTAAAATATATCTCACAGAAATAGGAATATAAAGTAGAAACTGGATTCAGATTGCTAAGGACACAAGTCAGTGGAGAGCTTTCGTGAATGAGGCATTGAATCTCCGGGCTCCATAGGTCATTATATATATATATATATATATATATATATATATATATATATATATATATATATATATATATATATATATATATATATATATATAAATACTATTGGAATAAATAAGTGTTGAATAAAGCACGAAATAAATGATATGAACTACTGCTCATTTGTATTGACAAATTCTTATCTTAACAGTCTTAATCTTCATAAACGGTTAATATAAAGTATGGAAACCTTCAGACTATACCAAGTCCCTTTAGTAAAATTAACTAACATAAATTGTACTAAATCTAGATTACTATCATTTCACTGTTCGTAGCCGGAATAATAGAATGAATTGTTATAATGGTACCGGAAATCAAACACAACCTAACTATAGAAATGGAGCTAGGAATTTCAGAAACAACAACAGGAATTTCAATAGGAATAATAATTACCGTCGATCTTCACAAAATCAATTTGCAGATGGCAGGAATTTTGTAAACAGAAATCAAAATATGGTATCATCCTATGAAAGAGAAGTACGTACAAAAGATTGTGCTACACAATGTTCCTTGAATGAACCCTTTGAACGTATAACTTGAACTGACAAAAAGGCGTCCGATGGATTTGTATTAATTTGACCTTTGCTTACGTCTATGGTTAATGTGTTCTTCGTTCAATTTATTATTAAAATGTACGTTGAAAACATATGTAATTATGAAATATTTTGATTATGGGTAAAACTCATTATTTACGGAATGTTGACGAAGTTAATTTATGGTAGTTAACTGAAAATATTATCGAATTAATTCCTTACTGTTTTATTGCAATTTCCTTTTTATAGCATTAACTGAGAAAACGTTAATTTGTGTTTCATGATAAGAAATTTATCTAAGAGCTTTATTGTAAGAAGCTATTATTGTTTTCGTGTTTTTATTTCATTCGGATTTCATTTGAATATTATGAATATTTGAAATATCACAATTTTAATGTAAACTTATGAAAGTAATGACAGATATATAAGATAAATGCACCTTATTATATGGAAAAGAATAAGAATAATGAATATCGAATCTCTTAATTTCTCAAAGTTTATTAATGTATTAAATGAGAACCATCAATGCGTTCATATGTTCCAACTTTGTTAACTTCTGATTTTATCAATATTTAATGTTATGAAGATCTTAGTTTGTAAATAGTGTTATTTGTATATGAAGGAGTAGTTAATTTCTTTTACCCTAGAAGAAAACTACCAGTTAGGTTCAATTTGTGAATAGCCTTACTTATGATAATTGGTAATGCGTCATTATTAATATTAAGGTATTTTGACAGATATGAAAATGTGTTATATTATTGTATATTATATATGGAAAAGTAGAATATGTATATTAAAGGTGACATTATATATATGAGGGCTATTCGAAAGATAAATGTTTCATGGTAGTTAACCCAGGGTTCTTTCCTTCATAGTACGACTATTATGGAAGTCCCGTTCGAAGCGACATCTACAACGATAACGTTGTATGTTTCATTTTGTTTTATTATCAATCTGTGCCTATTTAATGAAAGGAATCAGAGGCGAATTATGTGAGCAATATGATGTATAAGGAAAAGAAAGATATATTGAGATTTCGAATTATTATTTAGGTAATCAGTAACAAAAATAAGTGTGTGTTGATGTTTCTATAGCAACGTCGTAAATAATATACATATACGAAGACATATTAACGAGTAAGGAAGTGAATGTATGAAGGAACAAATATTTTTATTGTATATGTAGAGAAGTCGATTATGTATACTTACAAGTGATCAAATATTAAACGACAGTTAAGAAAGTGATACAAAGGCGTGTAAATTATTATGAAGATTAACTTTTAAGATAATAACGAACCAGTGACCTCTTACAAGATCAAATGATATTCTATTGTTACAATACGAGCAATGAACATATATTGTAAAGAGGAAAATGTGCCACATAAGAGAAACTAACAAAATTAGGTTCGCGCCAAAACTCGCTTGCATGAAAATGCTATGCCCTAAGCGCCATCTACACTTGGCGGAATGAGAAATTTTTTTCTTCCCTCCTCTCGGAATATGACTGAAAACTCTTTATTCCATGATTGACCAACAGGGGATCATTTTAACCCCATTTTCCATTTCTGTAAATAAAAAGACAAATTAGACTCTACGATACTTGTTAAGTGTACAAAATTATTCAAGAGACTCTTATAGAAGCATTCCTAGAAGACCATTTCATCATCTATTTTTCTAATACAACAAAAACTAGAAGATGTCTTGCTGGGGTCAAATTGACCCCATTTTGGTACTTCAAGGGTTAACCTTAACCTCAATCGTATTTACCTTGTCTATACACATATCAATCCGCCCGGGAAACAGAACATCCTAAGAACTACTTGATGAATCACCATCTATTTTGACCAAGATGCACAGACTCAAAAGTTAGGAATAGAGATTGTCAACAGATGTGATATTAAAACCGGAAATGGCAGAAATAAGCTATTTCCGGTTTTAAAATTGATCACTATAGAGCAAAAACGGTAATAGATAGCGAGAAGCGTAATCGATTAATCATCCCAAGCATACATTTTTCAT
This sequence comes from Thermobia domestica, assembly GCF_964235325.1. Lineage (NCBI taxonomy): Eukaryota > Metazoa > Arthropoda > Insecta > Zygentoma > Lepismatidae > Thermobia > Thermobia domestica. Next base: position 158,603,721 of record NC_137468.1, read on the forward strand.
CTCCATCCTTAACTCTCTACAACTAGAAGTGATAGAGACCCATTATAACTTCCGGTTTTAATATTGATCAGCAGAGATAGCGAGAAGTCATTGTTTTGGAATCGATTTAGCGTCTTAAGAATAGGTATCATCTTCTCATTTAACCTTCTACTCAAAGGAAGTGACATAAATCAACCACTTCCGGTTGAAACGATGATCACCATAGACTAAAAACGGCAACAGATAGTGTAAAGCTGTTTCCTGCAACCAATTAAGCGTCCTAAGAATATATTCCATTTCCATTCCAATCTCTATACTAAAACCAGAAATGGTAGAAATCTATTACTACTTCCGATTTCAATATTAGTTGAGAAAATGCATCATAACAACCAAACTTCTTTCCGTGGTGTACACGCGACATATAACAAAAAAATATTTTCCTCTTTGGAAACCATTCTGAAGGATCTAAAGCCGAGTGAATTTCGATGTAATTAGAGGTATGTGAGTCAACGCAAGTCAGTACTAATTGGAGTTAAAATAGCGATTTTTTTTTACCCAAAGTGTACCTAAATACTGTACATGAGAGTACATATTAAAAAATTTTGTATTTTCATTTTTAATAAAAAAGAAGCTACTTTGAACTGTACGGAATATTGAAAATTTGACAACTAACAGTTGAAGCTGGTAGATACGCAAAAATACGGAATTATTATAATCAGACGTAAGATAATGCGCCGCGACGATGAGTGGACTTTGCAAAACTATGCTACATTTTACTACAGTAAAAGCTGCTTATTCGCGCTTCCTTCATTCGCGTTTTCACTATTGCGGATTAAAAAATGCGACCCAATTCCTATATTCGCGGCTAAAGATTTCTTTATTCGCGGATCTAATCAGTACGTACACACATAATAATAAAAAGGGTTCCAATAGGTATCCAACCCAATATCCTTTGTAAACGCCGTCAAATGGACTAATAAAATGTAAAATAGACCTTATTACAACTTTGCATAAAGTGTGTTGTTAAATGATATCGCCGCTGTATTGGTTCGGACTTTGACATAAGCCGCCTTCGCCGCGATCGGTGTTTTTCAAAATGTAAACAAACAGAATGAAAGCAACCTTATTACTCAATGAACAAAGTATATTTTTAAATGCCGCCACATTATTAGAGGTTCTGTCCTTTGGTAAGAGCCGCTTTGCGTGTTTTATTGTTTCGTTTTTCCATTCGTTACAAAAATTGTGATCGAGTAACACGTCTCTACCGCTGTCTTCCTAATTTAATCAGTCTGAAATGAAGGAGCTTTTAAAAATTGCCAAGCAAGAAAAAATTTTCAAAATTCTTCAAACCATTGCCTAAGCCTGAAAATAATTAGTCAATATGGTCAAAAACTTCAATTACAGTAAATTGATTTTTTTATATATGTATTTGTTTTCTTATTTTGTGACCTAGGAACGTATCCCCTATAATTAATCCCATATAAATTACCATTCCGTATTCACGGTTTCTGTATTCGCGGCATATTTATGGAACATATGCCCCGCGAATAAAGAGCTTTTACTGTATTTTATTTTGATAAAGAGTGTAAAAAAAATATGTGCCGTTTATGGTCAGGATACGTTATGAAAAACAAGACCCAAAAGTTGGATCAGACACTTGCTTTCTGGAAATTTCAATATTCAAGATGCTTCTGCCAGTGGGTGAACAACCACAGTGATAGTGGATGACATTTTGGCAATAGTCGAACACGACCAGCATGTGTGCAGCCATGATATCGCCAAAGACCTAAAATCCATAACCAAACAGCGTTAAACCATTAGGGCAAGGTTTCTCAACCTGGGGGTCGCGACAGGTTTTCATGGGATAGCGAGGATAAGCGGAAGAGATAAATATTAGAATCTAATGCCGGAAAATATTTTTAAATACTATTTTGAATTCTGTTCTGATAGGTATGTATATCTTTTTATATTATTATTTTTATAGATACTGTTACGAACAACAGGGAAAAAAGTCTTACTAAACATTTTCAACAGGAGTAGAGTTGTTTAAAAATCAATTTAAATGAAAGAGGTACGATATGAAACTAATGAGAACTCCATATTGAAATACCAGAAAAATACAAATGCAATAAAAGCTGCATATTTCAATTAGAATTGAAACCTAATGAGATACCTGAGCATGGTGTTATTTCACCAGTGCGGCAATGTCCGGTTCAATCTTCGTGGCGCACATTATCAAATCATTTTCAACAGGTAAGCAATTTCTTATCTTTGTTTTAATGCTTATCATGGATGAAAAAGTACTTTCTCACAGGTACGATGTAGCAAATGCAATTATTACTTTTAAAGGAGCAGATACCAGACCAGGATATTCTTCTGTTCTCTTCAGCCAGAACTTGTTCAAATCTTCGTTACTGAAAATTAGTTCCAAAGACTTGCTGCACGATAATTCTATTAGTTGATCAAGTTGTGGGCTTAGATCAGCTACTTTGATAGTCCCTTCAATGAAGGGGTTTAATTAATATCCATCTTGAACAAGCACTTTTGTCGTAGGGAATGTATTACCACTATTATTATCATTAGGTATTCTGCCTGTCGGCAGTCCAGGGACTAATGAGGGTTTTTTTTTTTTTTTTTTTTTTTAATTTTAGATTGGGCTTGGAAATGTTCCTTTCACGTTTCTCGGTCTTCAGCTTCCACTTTTAACTCCCAATACTTTCTTCTATTTCTCAAATCACCGATCAGCTGTGTTCTTCTTCTTCCTATTCCTCGCTTCCCTTCCATCTTTCCTTCTATGGCGGTGTGAAGAACACAATTTCTTTGCAAGATGTGTCCAATCCAATTGCCTTCCTAGGAAGTATGGTGGCTTGAAGTGTCCTCTTCACTTCTATCCGTTTTAAAATATCTTCGTTTGTTACTCTCTCTATCTATTTTATCTTCTCCATTTTCCTCCAACACCACATTTCGAAGCTCTCCAAATATTTCTTCTCTAACTTCCGTAATGTCCAAGTCTCTGAACCATACACTCCAATGCTCCGTATATAGCATTTGACCAACTTCTTCTTAAGTACAACATTGAGCCTGATAGTTTAGAGTAATCTTTTCTTGTTAAATGCTTCTTTAGTTATGGCAATTCTTAACCTGATTTCTTTGGTGCAGTAAGCGTCTCTCGTCAAAATACTTCCCAGATCCTTAAAATTATCGACCTCTTCAAGCTCTCTTTGTTCTACTCTAATTCATAAGGGGATATTCTCATGACTTTCGCCTTTTCGGTGTTAATTTCCATTCCATACAGTTTTCCAGTATCAACTATTTTGTCAATCATCTCCTGTAGTCCTTCTTCGGTTTAAACCATTATAACCGTATCATCTCATCTGCATACCTGATCTTGTTGATGATCTGCCCTCCAATCTTGAAATCTCCAATTCCCATTAATGCTTCTTTCATTAAACATTCATTGTAAATGTTGAATAAATGGGGCGACATACTACATCCTTGTCTGATTCCTCTTCCAATCTCTACACTATGGTTTCTCCTTCATTCAAGCGCAGCTTCACTCGTTGTCCTCTGTACAGGTTTTGAATGAGTCGCCGATCTCTCCAGTTGACTCCGATTTCTTTAAGTATTTTCAGAAATTTCGTCCAATTGACTCGGTCGAAAGCTTTTCGCCAGTCGATGAAGCACAAACACAACTCTTCCTTTACATCAAGAATTCTTTCTGATATAATTCTCATTAATCCAATAGCATCTCTGGTGCCTTTTCCTTTCCGGAAACCAAATTGATCTTCCTCTAACCTCTCTTCTATCTTACTTTTCAGCTGCCTGTTCAGTTGGCGTGCAATAACTTTTCCTGTGTGGGAAATCAGGCTAATGGTTCTGTGATTACTACACTTCTTTGCTTGCTTTTTCTTCGACAATGCAATCATTGTAACATTAAGAAAATCCTTTGACCATTCTCCACTCAGGTAAATCTTGTTAATAATAAAGTCAGCATTTTCATTGCATTGTCTCCTAATCCCTTGAGCAAATCTACTGGTATATCGTCGTCTCTAGTGGCTTTTATACTTTGCATGTCTAATTGCTTGTACTATTTCACTTTTCAATATATTAGGTCCTTTTTTTTATCATCATCCACCTCTTCCTCTGCTTCAAACGCAATATCTGTGAGGTAATTATGGTCAGTTATTACATTACCTTGCAGACCTTCGAAGCCAAACGTTTGTATAGTTTTGCTAGCTTTCCCTCCTGATTCTTGTGCTTTCTGCTACATCAGATCATATCTGCCGCGCCGTTGACGTTCCATTATTTCTTCACATATCTACTCCATGTACTTTTCTTTGGCTACAAGAAATGGATTCTACTATCATAGAAATAGATGGATATTGTGACATGTTCGCAATAGATATATTAAAAATTCCACACAAGCTTATTACAAACCAAAAACCAAGAGGGTTGCTGGCAAGAAGATGTGAAAAAATGGGAGTCGTGATAGGAATTAGACTGAAAACGACTGCATTAGGAGAAGCTGGCTTACCAAAAAAAAAAAAAAAAAAAGGCGACGTTTGGGCGCCCCGATTGTATTTCTATCTGTAAATCTGTAGGAAATCGTAAGGAACTCGTACCGATTCTGAAGCGATCATTCACGAGTGTCGAAAAGTAGATAACCTACAAAAACATTAAGTGAAAAAAAAATTGCGTTTCAAGCGAAAAGCTCCATAATCTGTGGCAAAGGCCACACTAACACCCAGGAAAGTTATACTGTGCTTTCGGTGTGATTGGAAGGGCATCGTGCATCACGAGCTACTGACTCCGGGTAGAACAATAGAGTCGGACATTTACTGTCAACAATTAGCTTCATCGTATATAGCAATTCAAAAGAAACGGTCGAAACGGTATCGTGTACTAGCTGGCAACGCCAAATCTCACACATTTTAACGACCCACCAGAAATTGAGAGAACTTGGCTGGAAGGTTTTAATGCATCCACCGTATAGCCCAAACCTGGCACTGCAAGACTATCATTTGTTTCAGTCTCTTGAGAACTGCCTAAATTGTATTAAATTAGTTTCAAAGAAACCTGTTAAAACTCCTGTGTGACAATTTCTTTTGACCAGAAACAACATAAGTTCTAAAGTTATGCGATTACGGTGTTGCGAAAACATAGAAGGTCATCGAACAAAATAGTGCATATATAGATTAATAACCTTATTTTCAAATCACAATAAATGTATTTCCAACTGTTACTTCCAAAAAGGCTCAATACTTGTTAAACAACCTAATATACAAGTAACAACTTATATGGTAAAGCCATAAATACAGTTTTTGTGTATGTGGTATCCCTAACCTTTGAAAATCTAAGAAAAGCTTTTCGAGAATCGAGACAGATTACAGATAGTCTTTTGCAAAACATCTGTTTTTCGAATTTTGGAAATTTAATTTTTCGATTTGTTTTGCTCAAAAAACTTCCGTTTCTCGTTTTCCGAAAAAAAAATCGTTTTTCGTTTTTGAAACAAAAATCGTTTTTCGTTTTCCGAAAAGTTTTTCGTTTTTCGAAAAAAAAAAGTCATTTTTCGTTTTTCGAATTTTTTTATTTGCTTTTCGTTTTTCATTTTCGGAAAAAATGCGTTTCTCGTATCTCGAAAAAAATTTCGTTTTGCTTTTATGTTTTCGAAAAAAATGTGGTCATCTCTAGACGAGATGGAACGACAAATAAGGCTTACTCTTGTCGTTTAGTCTCGATTCTCGAAGCATTCTTTTTCGTATCGTATCGTTTTATAAATTTATGTGCAAAATTTAAGACTTTTTTTCCACTTAAAATTTATAAGAGCTTTTCCATGTCATGAAAGGTCGACGAAGGGTGTGATATAACAATATTCATTATTGGAACATAATCTGAAATAACTTGCGTATTTTTAAACGGTGGTAAATGGTTTTCATTATGTTCGTACAATCACATTATTTGTTTATAGTTTTTATAGTATGACCCATGTAATTCTAAAAGACCGTTTGAGATTTTAGACTTGGGTAAACTAGAGTTCTCCACGAGAATCGTAAAATTTCTCGTTCTTTTCTTGTAAATGAGGCGAGCGTCTCATTCCGTTTTCAAAAGGAGACGAAAAATTTCTCTTTTCGTGAGCAACACTATCTCCTACATAGCATGAAAAATGTGGTGTTGGGAGACAATTTTTCTAGGAGCCATTTTATGAAATCAAACTGATGATGATGATAATTGCATTCAGAAATGGCTACACTGATTTTTTGGTCTATGTAAGATTCCAGTAAAGTCTGTGTTAACATGTTTTCGTGGGAGAGACAGTGTATAGGCTAATTATATTCTTCTTCTTCTGCGTCTCTTAAAACAAAGTCAATGGGAGTGTCGCTAATTGCTTACATGTTAATGATAAGAGTATAAGGAGGGTCGTTAGCTGTCTATATGTGGAACAAGCAGGCGGACATGTTACAAGTAGAAGAAAAGACCAACATCTCAATCAAGATAGTTGATTCTGTACACCACGCCCCACCATTTCATTACTACAACAATGATAGGTTGGACACCATAAATTTTCTCCCTATTATCATACCAATCTATGCACCACAGCTGTCATTAGCTAACATCTATATTCAGTTAGTGAAACAGTTTCACATTTTGGGAGATAACGCTTCCCATTGTAGCGCACGATGGCTTCTACGTAGATCTAACTGATGGTCATCGACAACCAATGGCTACCGCTCACTTGTTTGTTAAAGATCCACACAATTGTCCCCTTACAACAAAGAGAAGACTTTAAGTGAATTGATAGAATAAGATATGCTGCTTTAAACCTATGATGAATCTCTGGAGCATGGGGTCTCTGTTTCGATACCCAGCCAAGTAAGTTTGTGGTGGACATTTTGTCGATGGGATTTCTTTGGATACTTCCGTTTCCTTGCTTTAATTATCGTCTCCCTTAGCCTAAAGAGCGTAATCATGGGACTTTGAACTGAAACCTATGACGAAATCTATTTAACAGTTTGTACACATTGAACTGGATGAAATATGAACGACGCATGAACTCCTAACTAGTGTTGGTATATTTTCTGAAATAAATTTCTCACCAACAACACATAAAAAGTCCCTTTTACACCTTCGAGCGACGACAGGCGAAAAAATATATTGTGATCGTGAAAAATCAAACTCGAGATTTCAACGAATTTAAACGTTTCATCAACCTCAAATGCGAAAGAGGAAGTTTGGAGATTTGTGTGGTTGTCCGTTGGTCCAGATTTACGTATACTCAACTAGGGGCCATACAGTTAAACACATTCAGATCAAAATTGAGGTTTTTTTTTTATTAATTAATTATACGATACTCTAGAAAAGGAGTTTGAACTTTCTTCCTATTCCCAAAGACAAGGATAGTTTACTAGAGAGTGGCTATTTGGAAAATAAGTCTAACGATTTCATTCATATTTCATAAATTAATATATGGTATAACCCGATTTCCTAAGAGAAATTAAAAGGGATGTTTGCTCTTGGGGTAAGTTCTTTTTGAAGGTTTATTTTTTAGAATATTCTGACTTTTCTGTAATTTTGGGGTGATTTTACACATGTTAATCTAAATTATCCTTATATTGAATAAGAACCCTCTCAGAAGCTTTCCACTTCTTCCAAAAAATAAATTCCTACTAAAATAAATTCCAGGGTCTTGTACTACTGGAGCCCTTCCAAGAAAAAAAATTCTGAGTTCACGCCTAGGTCCAATATTACCAGGCACTACGTCCATGAAGTACTGAGCCAGTTAGACATGCCCACAGGAATTTATTTTGGGAGGAGTCCAAAGTTTTAGGGAGGGTCCATACTTAATATAAGGATAAATATTAAAATCTGTAAAATCACTTCTAAATTACACAAAAGTCAGGATATCAAGGGAAAGAGTAAGAACTATAAGGGTTACCCTTACGTACGTTCTTGGATTTGGTGTTATTCTGCACCTCCTTTATTAAGTAGGGGCCGCGGTGGCTCAGTGGTAGAGCGTTCACCTCTGGTGCTTGAGGTCCTGGGTTCGATCCCAGCTCCCGCCAAGTGAACTTTGTGGTGGACAAACACCGTGTGCGTGGGTTTTCTCGGGGTTCCCCCGTTTCCTCCCACTTTCTTCCTTCCACCATTTCATTCATTACTCATCATCACCGTTTCCTTTAGCCTAACCGGCATAACCGTGGGACGTAAAACAAAGATTTCATTTCATTTTTTTCCTTTATTAAGTACTGCCAACTATATTACCCGAAAACATAGAAGTAAATTGTTTTTATTAGAAAAGAAAGGGTACAGATGAAGTGCAAATTTAAATTTTGAGATTACATCAATCATCACTCCACTAAACAACTGTAGATTTATTAAGAGAGTGTGCAAATTTATGTCAAATTATATTTTTGGGGGGGGTCAGAGCCTGGTGGACCCCTGCGTGAGTACACCTTTGGTTTAGGATTTAGGATTTAGAGCTTTCTGAGCTTTCGGCATCTATGACCATTTAGCCCGTCACGTTTGAGGCATGACGTCCCCGGCGACTATCCGGGGAAAGAGAAGGAAGGAAGCGGCCTGGGACACACAAGTTAGGTACCACCCTGGCATTTGCCTGGTGGGAATGAGGAAAACCTCATTCAGGATGGCTGACCTGAAAAAGCGTTTTACACTTCTTCACCGAGTGCCCTCACCGGGAATCGAACCCGCGACCGCTCGCATCAAAGGCGAGAGGGTACACCCGTAGTGTCAATCCTCACGCATAGTTTAAAAAAAAAAATCGATAAAACTTTTTTTGAAACCTAAAAATGTATGCTGTACGACAATCACGCTGCTTATTAAGATGAGAGTGATTATAAAATAAGCACTGATGAAGTATTTTATTATGACACTCCTAAGACGATAATATGTACGAGGGTTAATCAGATATAGCCTAAAATTATAATCAATTCTTAAACTATAATATTTGTTTAAGTATGACAATGTCCAAAGATAAGACATACATTAATCGATAGGTCACATCGAAATGATCAATCAACATGCCTGAAGATGAATCCTCATGCGTAGTTTTGAGAAAATCAAGAAAAAAACTAATTTAATTGCTCTAAAAACCATGTCGTTCCTTGTCAATTTGATACAGTTGATACTTCTTATTCTCCTGAAATAGTTTATTATTATTATTATTATTATTATTATTATTATTATTATTATTATTATTATTATTATTATTATTATTATTATTATTATATTATTGTTATATTATTATTATTATTATTATTATTATTATTATTATTATATTATTGTTATATTATTATTATTATTATTATTATTATTATTATTATTATTATTATTATTATTATTATTATTATTATTATTATTATTATTTAGTGAATAGTTGACTTAATGACGCTGAAAACTATTAATTTGACACTAACATCGTTTTTTCGATTATGCAGATTCACTATTTGGACTTAGACACTCCCGACTCACTTCCCCCTAGAAGCTGATTCACACACAGGGTGAATATTCCCCTGCCATGTTCCGTCCGTGCAACGGCTGCACCGCGACCCTTCACACATACCATGTTGTGAGTGCCGTGCCGCTGCTGATCACGTAATGCACACACAGCCACAACTGAAATCATTTGATTTCTGGTAAACTTCGTGTGCTTCGAAGAAAGCTGAAGGATGGTGGCCGACGAGCTACGACAGGGCTGGTTTCTCTTCAAGGCGGCCTCCGGTCTCTCGGGACGCGGCATAGGAACGGCACGTCATGTAAGATTTTTTTTTTAATGAATTTTCAATGTCAAAGCCTGAAAAGAAAACTTCGTGGACCACGGCACGGACAAGGCATGGCAGGGGTTTTAACTCCACAGTACTGTTTTCCGGGTAGGGATGGGCACAAGTCGTGCCGAGTCAAAGATAACTTTCTCGAGTCGAGTCACTGCTTTGAGGTCGAGTTGCACCCCAGCCGAGTCGAGTTTGATAAATGGCTCTCCCGTTCAGCTCGTTTTCAAATCATGGTCCCATTAGACTGAAAAGCAAAAGCATGTGGAATGTAAGCAGTAATGTGAATTACTTTTAGTTTTGCTCTCGAGAGGGGTCACTGCTAGCACCTCGTCTCGATAAAGAGACGACAATAGATTTTTATAACAATAGACAGCCTCAAATGTCGTGAGCAGCAATATAAGTAAACACTGTAGCTCTTACAATCAAGTCTGAGACCTGCACGGTCGAATTTTTAAGCCCAAACAGAAGGAACAAACGCGTAGTGATGCCATGTGTCTTAGCTTGAATCAACTGATCAAACAGCTCGAGCCGGCTCGGTTCGGATGAGCAAGCGCACTGAGAAAAAAAGGACTAGGATTTCCGTGTGGATACATCGTATTTACGCGGGTGCGCTCCTTAAGTAATGTAATTTCATGTATAAAAGTACAGCAGGTGGGAACACCATGCCAAGTCTGGAGTTCGGCGTCGAACTAAACTTGCTGTGATTGGATAACTTTATTCACATGATTGATTTCGTGTTAAAAACTATTACTCTCGTAAGGTAGGGACTCACAGATTTAGAAAGAACCAAGAGGGGACAGTCGTAGGAAGGTGGTAACAATATTATGTACGTAAGTTATCACCGTCGGAATGGGTATGGCGTTAATTCTAGATTTGAAATGGTGGTCCTACAATACAAAATTTTCGCTGGACGGTGGTGTAGATCGTACTACAGATGAAACAACATTACTTAATGTGGTGACGCGCGTCACCTGGTAAAAACAGCATTTACATGCCGACTGGATTGTGCATTTTTCTCCGTGCGGGTCAGTTCAATCGGTCGATGACTGACTTGAGCCGGCTCGGTTGGTATGAGCCATCTACTCAGCTCAATTGAATCCATGGCTCGAGCTGGCTCGGTTGGGATGAGCCACCAACTCCGTTCGACTCGGTTCAGATAAGTCATCGGTTCGAGGCGGATTGCTCGAACCAAGTCCATCGGCTCGGTTCGACTCGGCTCAAATGAGACGATAGCTCGAGTTGGCTCGACTGCGGTGTGCTATCAGCTCAGTTCAGTTCGACACAGGTGAACCATTGGCTCTAGTCGGCTCGATTCGGTGATCTGTTGGTTCGTCTCATTTCTCGGTTCGATCGATAGTGAATGGGCTGGAGCCGAGCCGTTGATACCCTTAAACCCAGGGCGAGTAGTTCTGATCATGTTTGGCCTACTCCCTATAACTTTTAACAATTTTTGGCTCGAGCCCGAATACTTGCCCCTCCGAAACTCAAATCTAGAATCTCGTAAACGATTTCCTTGCCTCCTGAAGACTCCTCAACTTATCGAGATTGGCAGTCAACTAATTTTTATTATTCAAATACAAAAAGCCTATCTTTCATGTTTGTGTTGTTATAATAATAATAATAATAATAATAATAATAATAATAATAATAATAATAATAATAATAATAATAATAATAATAATAATAATAATAATAATAATAAGTAGTAGTAGTAGTAGTAGTATAGTAGTATAATTTATAATAATACTATCTATATAGGATACTTCATGAGAGTATTTCAAATTATACACAGGATTTGGCTCGACTGGACTCGAAACTCCAGCAAAATTCGAGTCGAGTTTCGAGTCGAGTTGGAGAAAATTTTTCGAGTCGAGTTTTCGAGTCGATCTCAAAGATGTCTCTTTGGAGTCGAGTCGAGTTTCAAAGAAAACTCGCTCGTGTCCATCCCTATTTCCGGGCTCTAAGTAACATGTGTGCCAAGTCTGCTTAAAATTGCTCCAAGCATTCTAGAATTATGGTGGAACATACACACACACACACACACACACACATACATACATACATTTATATATATATATATATATATATATATATATATATATATATATATATATATATATATATATATATATATATATTGTATAAGAAAAACACAAACTGTCAAGTAGTAGGTTGTATCTATAGTTGTTTGTTTACAGTGACGCGCATACTAGTTATAAGTTTGATGCTGAATTGTTGGCAACACTGGTATAAGTCCATTGTTTCTCAGAAACAAGCAAAACACAATATCCGACTCACAAATGCAAAAGTTTTCATTAAATAAATTGGTACATACTTTAAAACACAGAATTTAAGAAAGGGAACAAGCAGAAACTAATGGCATGTTTTGCCATTTTAAGCAACAGTTGCGGGCAGAAATGAAATTTATGAATGCTAAAAATATTGGCTGTGCGTTGGGTAAGCAAAATGCACACACGGTAGAAAAGAATAAAAAATTGTCCACGGTAAACTAACTTTGTTAAGACTTGAGTCACGAATCTCAGAGATTGGATCTAAGGGAGGTAATTATCCCGAGAGACAGTACATGATTCGTGTGTGCATAAGTTCTCGTTGCGAAAGGCCAAAAAGGTTAATTGTACAAAGAAGTTGCACCATCTTGTTTCAAATGAAGATGTCACTACTTGTCATTCAGTCGAACGACCAAATGAAAGGAATAGATTGTAACTGAACAACCTAAGACACACATTTAATTAAGATGTAGCTTTTGTTTTTCCCATTCTTCATGATGAAAATTATACGAACAATAAACAAACAAATCGCTTTCGGCATTTCGGCTTACATAAAACACGATTTCTTATATTTATTTATTTATTTATTTATTTGCTTTTTCGATATGAACTCGCTATTACAAATCAATTTGTAGACAAATTTTCCATAGCTATAGCTAAGAACAAAAATGTTTTATCGAATTAAAAAACGGAACATGAGATGAAAAATTTAAGTATTTATTTACTTCATATAATATCAAAATTCCCCAAAAAATGTGTGATATTTTTGAACACATATATACAAGACGCATATTTGCCTTTTTTGTGAACGTAAATGTTTTCGACTATTTAAAGTTCATGTTTCCACGATATTTCAAGTGAAATTTATCCTTTTGGTGCACATCTCAATAACAAACAGCAAACATCTCAGTAAGAGCATCACGACGCTAATTCCTAAAAATCAACAGTCGCACTAATAACAAGCGGCAAACATCTCAGTAACAGCGTCACGTTAATTCCTGGAAATAAACAGTCACGTTAATAACAAATGGCAAACGTCTCAGTAAGAGCATCACATCAATTCCTTAAAAAATAGTCATACTAATAACAGCAAACGTCTCAGTAAGAGCGACACGCTAATTCCTTAAAATAAACAGTCACGTCAATAACAAATGGTAAACGTCTCAGTAAAAGCGTCACATTAGTTTCCTTTTTAAAAACAACATTCACGCTAATAACAAGTTTCAAATGTCTCAGTACGAGCGTCCCGAAAATTCCTGAAAATGAACAGTTACGCTAATAACAAACGGCAAGCGGCCCAGTACAAGCTTAAGGGTAATTCCTGAAAATAAAGCCATGCTAATAACAAACGGAAAACATCTCAGTACGAGCATCATGCTAATTCCGACAATTAAACAGTCACGCTAATAAAAACGGCAAACGTCTCAGTAAGAGCGTCACGCTAAGGGCGGATTTTCATTCAAGCGTCCGTTGCGTTCGTTGATTGCGATTTCTGTGTGTAGCCAGCAGAAGGTTGTGTTACACGTAGAACCGTACTTTCAAACATCCTCAATTGGCTATTAGGCACATCGCAAGCAAAGAACGCAACGATCGCTTGCATGAAAATCCGCCTTAATTCTTAAAAACAGTCACGCTAATGACAAACGGCAAACATATCAATAAGAGCGTCACGCTAATTCCTGAAAATAAACGTTCGCTAATAACGAACAGCAAACGTCTCACAAGGCAGGGTACCCAGGTGTAACACACCAATTTTGATAAGATTGCACAGACATAAAGAACATTGAAAAAGAAACGACACGTATTTTTTATATCGGCCAACATGCGCATTGAAAGAGTCAAATAGGGGCATACAAATGGGATCAAAATGAGATTATGTGGAATATAGCGAGAACGGGAAGAGATATCGGAAAAGGTTAAATGTATGAAATTACTACCCATAGTCGACGCAATTCAATGTGGTAGAACGTACCCATGAGAAGAGAGCAGAACAACCGGAAATGGACCAATCAAGTGTATAACATTGTCACAATGTGTTACGGAAATGAGCGAAAAGGGTGATAAGGAGCAGGGAGAAAGAAGAAACGAAAACAGAAAGTACGTGTTTTTGCTTTGGCTGCATACATCACCCATATGCGAAAAAAACGCAGATTTATCTCAATGCACGAAGATGGGATAACACGCAGGAAGGATGCAAACGCCGTTCGTGTAGGCAGCCAGCGAGACAGTACTGCGCAGTGGGTTGCATATATCCGGTAATGGGAACAAAAATTCATAGCATAGCACAGTAGAATGTAATAGCAGGTTGTCCACATACGGTACGTAAGATAAACAGCAACATTAACATCAGTACCACACATGAGCATCAACATTATATCACTACGAAAATACGCGTACAACATAACAGTAATAGTAACAATTTTGTTTTTGTATTACTACTGCCAACACACATTTTCGTTTCCAACATCCCTCATCGTTGTTCTCATTACGCGATATATGCAACCCATCGCGCAGTGCTGTCTCGCTGGCTGTCTAAATGAACAGCGTTTGCATCCTTGCTGCGTGTTATCCCATCTTCGTGCATTAAGATAAATCTGCGTTTTTTTCGCATATGGGTGATGTATGCACTCAAAGCAAAAACACGTATTTTCTGTTTTCGCTTCTTCTTTCTTCCTGCTCCTTATCACCCTTTTCGCTCATTTCCGTAACACATTGTGACAATGTTGTACATGTGATTGGTCCATTTCCAGATGTTCTGCTCTCTTCTCAGGGGTGCGTCCTACCTCATTGAATTGCGTCGACTATGGGTAGTATTTCGTACATTTAAACTTTTCCGATATCTCTTCTCGTTCTCGCTATATTCCGCATAATCTCATTTTGACCCCATTTTTATGCCCCTATTTGACTCTTTCAATGTGCTTGTTGGCCGATATGAAAAAAATACGTGTCGCTTCTTTTTCGATGTTCTTTATGTCTGTGCAATCTTTTCACAATCGGCGTGTTACACCTGGGTACCCTGCCTTGTTAGTAAGAGCGTCACGATGATTCCTGAAAATAAAGTCACGCTAATAACAAACAGCAAAACGTCTTAGTAAGAATGTCATGCTAATTTCTTAAAATAAACAGTCACGCCAATAATAAGCGGCAAATGTCTCAGTAAGAGCGTCACGCTATAAGATGTCACTGGATGCGCTATATGGAGTTAAATTGTGAAAGCAATTTACCAATTTAAAACTATTCTAATTTCTTTTAAAAAATTTATTTGTTGATTTATAAATTGAGTTTGGGATATCACCTTAAATTTATAAGTCAACGTCTCATAATTTGGCCTCGAAAACGCACGCTATTCTATTCGAGATATTGGGCTACTCGCGTTGATCTAGAAATGAGTGACTTATCGTCCAGGCCATACTACCATAGGTATTAACGTAAAATTTGGAGATATTACTCCTTTTATCGCAAAACCAAGGTATAAGAAATAATTTTTGGAAATGCGTATCCTAATGGGAAGAGGTAAGAGGTAGTTTTTTTTTTTTTTTTTTTGCCAAGAATAGTGTATCTCACGAATTCTTGTAGTTTGAAAGATGAAACTCACCATTTAAACCCTTCATTAAAAAATAAGGGAAAACACGTTTCAGCGTTTTCGGAAATTCTGCTCCTTTGGGGGAAAAGGGGGCATTTCTAAAATATTGAAATTTCTCTTTGTTTAATCAAAAAGGGCCGAATATGAGGATTCGCTTCAACTTGAAGATCCTAAATTCAATATATGTACTTCAAATTAAAAATAATAAACCAGAAATTTCAGCGTTTCCTAAAATTCCGCTACAGAAGGCAAAAGGACGCAAATTTTATATTTCCTACAAAGTGTTGAGTGTATGGAATTGCTTAAGTTCGAGATATGAAATTCGACATACTTGTATAAACTCTTAAATAAAAATAATGGAATACGTTGAGTTGTGGTGATTTTTAGTTTAGCGTCCTGCTCAGCAGCGAGGTTATATGAGACGTGGACATACAGCTTAACGTCGGATTCGAACCACATGATCTCCCGCAGGGAATCGAACCTGGGTCTCCAGCCACAAGACAGGTCTATATAAACGTGGGATTTGGCCAGATTACTACTTCTGTTGATAGAACAAAGATTTTTTTAAAAAAAAGATTCGTTTGGAATACATATGCTAAGGAAGGTAAAGAAGTTTCAACTGTTTTGCCTAGAAGAAAGTACCATATGTCTCCTTAAGTTAGGAATATAACTCGACACATAAATTCCTCATTACGAATAAGCAGACATGTGTTTTTGAAAATTTCCATTTTAAGGAAAAAGGAGCATTTTCTACTTTTTCCACATTGAAAGCGACTTTTTTTGTTTGTTTGTTATTATTATTATTATTATTATTATTATTATTATTATTATTATTATTATTATTATTATTATTATTATTATTTTGTAATTCCATTGAGGAGAAACGCCTTGAAACTTTGAAATGTATTTTGTAACATACTTGCACTACATACTAACATACTACGTGTTTTGCAAGCTCGAGCTAGGTTTTAATCATCACTTTGATTGAAGGGTGCTGAAAATTAATGCAAAGTTTCTATATGTTTTGACTACGTTAGAATCGAACGTTGTCTGTTATTTGTGGTTGGACCACGGAAAACGGCTTACCCGTTTGAAATGAATTTCGAAATAGTACCTACCTACCTTAAAAGTGTTTATCATGTCACATTGATTAAAAGGCGTATCCTAAGGGGGAAGGGAATTCAAAATTTATGTTAAAAAAGGATCTTATGGCTTTTGTAATTTAACTTTCATTGAAAAGCGTATTCCATGGTGGGAGGAAGGGTCAAATATTTTACATAAAATTATTCTCCCCGTGGGAAGGACGGGCATTTCAGCTAGTAATTAAAAATAATATAAAACTGTGCTTCACAGTCTTTCTTAGCTAATGACGTACATTTAACTGAATGATCATGGCATCATGACAAATTTACGTTAGCTTAAGTTAGAACTAAACATTGTCACTATTATTCCAAACGTTGAACTGTACAGTATGTCTCAAAATTGATTAAAACTTAGTATTAAAGCCTTCATGGTAAAAATAAAATGTGTCATATAAAGTCTAAACATCTACGTCTTCTGGATATTATAAAATATATTATTGAACTCTAATATTTCGTGACACATTACATGGGGCCTCACTACACGCTGGTCGGTTAGGAAAGAAACCCCTTCTCTTCGTTGGATACATAGTTCAATGAAAGTATTATCCCTGTTATGTAGGCAATCAACATTGTTTTAAGTCAAGAAGTGTTGCCTATTCTATTAGGGGCTGTTGTTAACGTCATCCTTCCTTAGTCTTACGGGTAGTAGGGATGTTTTACCCTGCAGTATTATTTCCTAATTGTAGATCATAAGTATACCAAGGTTGGTTGAAATTTCTCCAGGCATTCCAGAGTTAAGCTGGAACATACATACATATTTACATACGTGTATATATATAAATAAAAGAAGATATAATTACACTTGTGCTAAATTATATGTTTGGTCAGATTATCATGTGATCTTGGCAACAGTGCACTCGTTATTCTTTTGTCGACAGTTGTGACTTAGGTTTGTTATGGTGTGTTAGAGCCTGTCTATTCCACCTGTGCCCTCGGAAACTATGCGAACTATACTTCGGCCCCACCCCCGCTCTCCTCTGGCGGATGAAACCCTCCCTTTGCGTAGCGAAAAGAAGTGAATGACCTCAACTGTGTTGCCAATTTGTCATTCAATAGTTTGGTATTGACGAATGAAGATCGTAGGCTACTTAAAGTGGCTAACAAGACAGAGCACAGTGAAGTACGTGAAATAATTCATTGTGGCAACGTTTCAGCATCCAACAATTGAAAGATCTCGGCCGCAGCAATTTGTCCCTCCTCTTTTGAGGGAGGTACGGGAAATCACATATTGACAGCAGCGCCAGCAAGGGCACAGTTCAAATAGAAAGGCTCTAAGTTGGTAGTTCGATCAAGTGCCCGTTTAAAACTACAATGGCACAAAAATAGGACACAACATTACAGCATGTAAAAAAATTGCAGTTGTGGTGAGATGATAGAAATACTTGTACACAACCACGACTTCTGATATGCTTTCACCAACACGACAAACTGAACAAGAAATTAGTAATATTTTAGATGCACGGAGATCTGAACCTCAAGAATTCTTCGTACGGAAGAAAACAGTTTGTCGATGATCTTTTTTTTTAATGTCACATGACATCTGGATTAAACTTGAATGCACGACGAGGGCGGTACGGGTAACCGCCCCCTCTAAAGACCACTTTTTTTTCCCTTCTAAGCTCAATTGGTTTTCCGATACACAAAATCGCATGTCCAACTCCTAACACTGGTTTAATGAAGTTCCTTATAAATAGCACAGCGTTGTGGCGTTGTAATACTTTAAACTAACATGCACGGTAACTCTATCATATAAGTAAACTGTACATGATATTTGACATAATGTTCATGTGATAAGTGGTCTAAGTAGAAGACAGGTGTTTTATTTCTTTTTCTAAAATTACAGATTACGTACGGTTTGTTTATTTATTCTTTTTCAATAATGTAAAATTATACCCTGGTATAAGCGGAAATAAAAGAAAAACATAAAAATTTTCTACTTTTCTCGTTCTGCTTCAAATATTTTATGCTATACTAGTAATTGCCATCAAATTACAATTAATTATTATTGCTTATACGGGGTGGGCCACAATTATATATATGATGTTTCATTGTAGTAGTTGTAATTCTGGACAAAAAGTTTCGATATGGCAACACTGTGTAGCCTCGGAGTAGGGATAACGGTCACTGGGCTTAGAACCGTTAGTGTATGAGAGACAGGATGACTAGGCTGAACGAAACATTCCCGAACCGTTGGATCGGTCGACGTGGGTGTGTGGCCAGCTCGATCTCCTTATTTAACAGCACCTGACATTTTCTTATGGGGTGTTTTAAAGGACAAAGTATATCAACTTCACATACGTAATTTGGCCGAACTACAAGAGGCTATCACAGAAGAGTTCCACAGGATACCAGTACGAATATGTCAAGTTGCTTGTGACAACGTTGCTCTTCGTCTCCAAGCATGTATCGATTTGGATGGTTGCTCTTCGTCTCCAGGCATGTATCGATGTGCATGGTGCATTGGTGGACCATGCCATGGAGAACAAGATTCTTATAATAAAAATTATGAGAGTAATGTATTTATGTTCAATTTTATGTTGATAGTTTTTCACAGCAGACTTAACGCAGTCTTTAAAACAGCATATACATAAATATGGGCCACAATGTGTATAAACTTGTTATACTACTTATTTAGAAATTATAACATGTTATATAATATTGCTCAATTTCATTATGTTTGGATATAAAACTCCGTATTTAAAGCCAACCCATTCATCGACGAGGAGGCGATCCCTTCTCTGCAAAATATCCTTCTCGATCAGTTAGTACCTTGTATGTATATACTCCTATACCCTATAAGGTTAAAACAATGAAGTAATTCGATAGGATTTGCGTATTATCTCTAGAATATGCATCCACTTGACTTAAAGAAGTTTCTACTTGACTAAACATGCTGAATGGAGAGTTAAAAAGATTTATGGAAAGTGATGGTAGTTGAGTGAGCGGTTATCTTCGGAGGTCTGCGCCTCGAAAAGGCAATCAGCGTCGACCATGAATTATGTAGCCTTCAATACTTAAGATACACTCCAAGAAGGGGCAAATGCCTCATTAAACACCGAAAGAGGAAAAGAAAGTCCATGACTTGTTTGGTGAACCGTACCCAAAAGGTTCCGAGTGAAACGAGAAGACATTGAAAGTTCACGAGTAATGAAGAAGGATTATGACAAGGGGAAAATCAAGATTAGGACATTGAAAATACGACGTCTACCTCACAACAGCTGTGCTATCAACTTCTTGTGCTTTTCTTAACACAATCTTGATATCATCATTATTTATGATTTTTTTTTTTTTTCCGGAATGCACTGAGCAAGACAAAATTTAGCAAGTTGCAACTGAGATACGTAGTCAGAGACCATGGAAAGAATTGGAAAATTAGTGATGAGTCACACAAGATATATATAAGAAAACTTTACATCCTTGCCCTTTTAATTGTTCATTCAACCCTGATATAAAAGGCTATAATCAGACAAAATCAGATGCATAACAACTAAGATTCGACAGTGGTGTATTTGACAGAATGTTCGTACAGATGGCGCTAGAGAACCACACTTCTCAAATATGGTAAAAAAAAATCTTGTCAATAACGGACACCAATGGGACATGATTATTTTATCTATAAATTAGGGATGCCAACTTGTAGGGAAAATTACATTTTGTGGCATTTAATCACACTAATTTTTCGAAAAGGAAACTTTTGTCGAGATTAGCCGGATATATGGGAGGTTTCATATATATATATACTTGATCGACAGCAACACAAATTCTCCATAATCGAAAAGTAGACTAGTGACTCCTTGATAATCTTTAAATCAGATGGTAATTGTCAAATTTTGTTACCGGAAAATGTATGCTATTGCGGAAGTAATTTGTGATTCTAAAAAAAAAAAAAAAAAAAAAAAAAAAAAAAAAAAAAAAAAAAAATCAACTAATGTTAATGGGGTTGAGTTGAGTTGATTTTGTGTTTAGCGTCCCTTTCAGCAGTGAGGCTATATGGGACGAGACCTACTGATTAACGTAGAATCCGAACCACATAAAACGTTAATTGAGCTCTGGTATAATTAACGAAGAAAACTACTATACGAGATGTGAAACATGAACTTGGGAAACTCCACACAAAATGATCGGTGACTGAAGTTGTTTTCATATCGATACTTTAGTTAGAAGATGATGGCTCAAAGAAATTATGTAAATGTACTAGTTTTCGTCAAAAATTTTCAACTGTTTCTTTCAATGAAGAAAAATACTTATTCATGATATAGTTGATATATATCTCCTGTAGCTTATAGGGATGCGCACGAGAAGAGTCGAGACAGAATTTTCCTGACAAAATTCGAGTCGAGACACAGCTCTTCCAATAGAGAAATATACATTTTTCGAGTCGAGACATCACTTTTACAGCACATTTTCGAGACGAGACAGCCTCAAATCTTGTCTCGTGCGCATCCCTAGTAGCTTATAAGGTAAAAACAATGAAGTAACTCGATAGGATCTGCGTATTATCTCTAGAATATAACATGCTCTTGTTTAAACAGTTGAAATTTAGGGATAAGTCACTCATATATTAAAGAAAGTGAGTGAAATACCATAGTTTCATTTTTCATATTCAGTAAGTTTTTTTTTTTTTTTTATGTTATACTTAGTATAACGTTGGAAACGGGACCAAAAGGGGAATTTCTGCCTCATAAGATGGGATTTTATAACGTTTCCGGGTGGTATCTTTGCTGTAAATAAGAGGTGTTCATAACAAAGAGGTTACACATATTTAGATTACTCACATATGATGTAGTAATTATATGCAATATTATATAAATGTAAATATAGGCTAATATAGATATACTGTACTCAATATTCGAATTACTGTGCTCTGGTGCTTGAGGTCCTGGGTTCGATCCCAGCCCCCGCCAAGTGAACTTTGTGGTGGACAAACACCGTGTGTGTGGGCTTTCTCGGGGTTCTCCCGTTTCCTCCCACTTTCTTCATTCCACCATTTCATTCATAACTCATCATCACCGTCTCCTTTAGCCTAACCGGCATAACCGTGGGACGTAAAACAAAGATTTCATTTCGAATTACTGTAGGAATGAAAGGGAAACTCCTCATTGTAAAGAAACAAAAGTGTCAATGGCGGATGTTTATATGGGCATGTACTGCAAAATCCTTGTGTGATAATTTTCTTCTCAAGTCTTCAACAGGTCATACCTCTATAAAAGTATTTTGATACACTTACCATCTGTATTAATAGTAAAAGTAACCCAGTAAAAATATGCAACATTGTTATTAAATACTAGCAGCGTTCACCCCGCTTCGCTGCGGTCACCCCGGAACGCAATAAACTTTGTTACTTAGATAATTTTTACTTTTTCGCTTTCAAGTGATATGATAAAAACCATAGAAGATTGCAGTAAATCTTAACATTATATCGCCTGTCATTTATGTTAACCCGCCCCGCTTCGCTGCGGTCATCCCGGTGCTGGCATATTGTAAAAGTGTCTGTAAAAATAAGCAAATCAATTAAAAAATTTTAAACAGAAGATTCAAGCTATTTTCCGCTGTATATCGGCTGTCATTTATGTTAACCCGCCGAGTGACACGGTCATGCGGGTTGCATATAAATACGTTTATTTTTACCTATGATGAACTAATAACAAAGGATTTGTGGACACCTGAATGGTCAATTATCTCAAGACACTGGTAATTAAAAATTAAAGTGATATGATAAAAACCATCTAGGGTCCAAATCCTTATAACCCCCCAAAAATGAAAGAAATTGGTTCAGCCGTATTAGCGTGATGAGCGGACAAAAAATTGTACGTTCTCTTTTATATATATAGATTTAAAATCTAGACAGAAGTAACCAATCATAACGGTTTTTTTGAATTTCTTGGGGAAAAGTCTGAAAAGTTGTCTGCCATATAATCCTGTGAACCTTAGTTACTAAATCGGAATTTGCTTGTAATCGCTGGATCAGTTGAAGAAGCTAATTTGATTATGTATTTGCAAAGTGCACAAAGTAGTTTCTGTTATTAAATGCTTATGAGCTGAGAATAATTTCTGTCCATTATGAAGAAGTTACTAAAACATTGAATATAAAAGAAAAGACTGTCTGTGCCCGTATTTGAAACTATTTGTAACAGGTTCTCTCCTATAATAATACATATATTTTTGCCGGGCGAATAAAGTTTGTCCATATTATGGAGATGACTGCTGTTGAGAGATCTCTGTTAAGGGAGGTTTCACTGTAGTACTGTTCTGAGAAACTGTAACAATTTTAAATTTTGTATAGTACAAATATTGGAAGAATTAAGTTTTGATTTTTTTTTCTGTCCATAGCCTCAACTAGTAGCCGTTATTACGTTGCTTTAACACTAACGCCATCTGTGTAACAATTCTATAAACTATTTGAAACATATTGCTGGCTGGTTGAAATAATGATTTTTTAAATACATAATTAAATTATCTTGAGATATGTTATTTTCAACGTGTTATTATCTTAGTTGTCAAAACGTAATTCAGAATCTAGTTATGGACCACTGAATGTACTGTCTGCCTCCAATTTTTACAATTGTCGAAGTTCTCTTTGTCCTAGTCATAAGCGGTTTTGTCTTGTTAACATTAATTTTCATCCGATATTGTTCACAGCTTTTCCTCAAACTGTCTAGCATCATGTTAAGTTTCGTTTTCAATTTAGAGCATTAAGGATTCTGAATATTAATAGGAGTACACTTTTGGTATGAGGATAAGGAAAGCTACTTGTTTTCGTCATAACAATTTTATGCTGCAATAAATCTTTTACAAAATTCAGCAACCTCGTTGGAAATTGGCTTGGAGTAAGAAAGAAAGGAAAGAAAAAACGCAGATGAAAGCGTCGAAGTTGAACAAACACGTGAATCACGAAGTCCAGAGAATCAGGGAGACTTGATTGAAATCCATTCTTTATTTCTGAAGTCTTTGGTAACTGTTTGCCTTTCATGTTCCTGCCTTCTCAATTAAGATAAATTCATTTTTTTAAGACATTATTTTATTTATTTCAACGTCCCATAATTGAGTACTAATGCAAAGAGAGACGGTGATGATGAAATCTATGATAAAAGTGGAATGAAGAAAGTGAGAGAAAACGGAGAACCCTAGGAAACTATCGCACGCGGTGTCTGTTCACCACAGAGGTCATTTGCCGTGGGCTGCGATTGAAGCAGGGACTTTACGCACCAGAGGTGAGTGATCTACTGAGCTAACGCAGCTCCATATCCACCAAAACATGAAAGATCTACTGCTAACTGTGAACCTCTCCAAGGAGTACTTAACAGACCAAGATGAAACTACTCATCTAATTTCAGTAATCCCCAAACCGTCGATCACGAGTACTAAAGCCTGTGACAAACATCTTGGGATTTCAGCTAAACGAATAAAACGCAAGCTCTGATGTGACGTTGCCAAGTGGTAAAGGGGTGTGGCTATGGCTAAGCAGACAAAGTAGAGCGCGATCAGGTGAGAGGGAATAGACGTGGATGTGTGCAAAATAAACGTGGCAATACCGCTGGCCTCTCATTTGCTAGCAGCATTTAAAGGGAACTTGGAGTGCCGCCTTCAAATGCCAAGATGTTTGTCACGCCGTTTAGTTGCTCATGGGGACATTTTCGGCAGTTCGTGTTAACGCTCCGGTTGACTAACCTAGATTCATCCACTAAGCTCACGCTACCGACAGGGGGCGCTGATGACAACAACTGCTTGTTTCTCCCGCGCAACTGCCATTGTCAGCCTCGTTTCACAGTTGATTGTATACGCGTGGAGTTGTGCATGCTATGTTTTTCGTGTGTATATTAGACATTTACTAACTTGCATAGTTTGATTTCATTTTACTAGAGATGTAAGTTTATAAGCAATAAATAAGTGTAAGATTTTTTTTAAAAAAAGTTGGTCGTCAACTCACAGTAGGATTCAAAAATGGTATGGTATCTCAGAAGCTTCATAAGTTTGGCGACTACTGAGTCGTATGAAGATCAAAAGTGAAATCAATTTGGATTTAGTTGCATAATTGTAAATAATTACGAGCCTCTGAAGGTAGTAATGAATCTAGGGTTAGTAAGATTACGTTGCATTCTCCTCCATTATTCTTTATTTTCTTATTAAATGAAAGGAAATAATTATAGTCTCTACATCTCTACATGTGTGTGTGTTTCCAGTAGCAGAACCCACAACGGATTGACACAAAATGTTTTATTGAAATTTTAGGAGAGATCAGGAGAAAATTAGGAAAACCTAGAGGTTAAAAAAAGAGAAAGAAAATTTTCCCTGTTTTTGGTTTTTCGAGACTTTCTCATTCAAGGTCACTTTTGTCTTTCAGTACTGGATTAAACTACCTATACAACATTCACTACTTATGGGCCCCATGTTCAGTGTCCGGGATTGACTATTTTGATTGATTTTAAACTGACATTTCCTCAGTTGCTATTGAATCTAAATTATGTAACTCAACATACCATAGGTGTCAAGTTGGTTGCCTAACTACCGTATCAAGTCCCTTAAGGTTAATTCACATATAATTCCCATGTCATGCCTTGTGTCCGTGCCGTGGTCACTGAAGTTTCTTTCCAGACTCTGACACTGAAAATTCATTGGGTTGTCCTTTTTAATTCAAACATGCCATGCCCTGTAGAGGTCTGCACGGGAAGAAATATTTAGCCCGATCCCGGCCCGGCCCGTAAATTTATAATGTGAGACCCGACCTGAGTCCGAAATACGTTTTAGCATTTAGGCCCGATCCCGGCCCGAGCTCGTGCGTAGTCATATGAGTCCGAAATAAACCCGAATTACAGCAACTTCATAATGAACGCAAAATTGCATTTTTATTTACAGCAATTTTTGAAATTGTGCTTTAAAAGTTCTCCGGAAACAACGGTTCAATAAATATCATTGTGCAGCATATTTACAAAGTTAGGCCCGAGAAATATGGTTGTGTATTGTAAAATTTACGGCCCGAGCCCGAAGTGATATATGCTTTGTATGTCCGAGTCCGGCCCGGGCGCCGGATCGGGCTTAAGCCCATATGCTCGGTCCAAGTCCGAGCAAACCCCTAATGCCCTGACAGGCCGCCTTGAAGAGAAACTGCGATGCTTCGGCGTTCCTCGAAGTACTCGAACTGACACGAAATCAGCGTTGCCAGATTACAGAAACAAATTTACCGTCACAATAACTAAAAATTATCGAATATCAGAAGAAATTATCGTATTTTTCGTGCACACAGAAAGTATATATATATATATATATATATATATACACAGTGGCGTATTTAGGGGGTGGCTTCCGGGCTTAAGCCCCCCCGAAATTTACTTAGTATAGTAAAGTAAATGAAATATCTTGCAGAATTTTCACATTTCCAGGCAAAGCCCCCCCCCGAAAGTTAGCAAAGCCCCTCCCGAAACAAAATCGTAAATACGCCACTGTATATATATATATATATATATATATATATATATATATATATATATATATATATGTGTGTGTGTGTGTGTGTGTGTGTGTGTGTGTGTGGGTGGGTGTGGGTGGGTGGGTGGGTGTGGGTGTGTACGTTTCACACATGACTTATAAAGCTATATAATGGGAGGGAAAAGTGAAAAAGCAGTTAGGATAATCAATTCGCTTGTTTTTCTCGCCCTCTAAAAAGAGAACCGAGTTTCACTGTGATTATATAGTCATCTTGTTGACCTGAGATTTGTCCGCTGAAGCGGTTAGGGATTCAAAAAGGAAAATGTCATTTTGTTTGCTCTTTCGTTTTACAGTCGATATTTTTGTTCCTGTCCATCTCCGCACAAACAGCTGTTCTTCCCTATACACAAAGGAAATACCAGTGGAAACTGTATATTCTATTCAACCCTAAAATTATCGTACGTTCTGTAATCTATCTACCGGAGCTCAAAATTATCGTATGTTTTGATAATTATCGTACAGTCTGGCAACGCTGCACGAAATTTACCTTTTTTACCTTTCTTTCAATCCTCTTGGAAAAAGTAGCGGGACGGCACGACAGGGCATGGTTATGTGTGAATGGTCACAGCCTTGGTACTAACGGAACAGGACAGTGGAATGGCATGGACACGGTACCCTATGTATGAATGAGCCTTAGTTCTACATCTTGTCGTATGTGTTTTACGGACTACCTAAATTCAAACTGATAGGCAAGCAATAAATAAATAAATAAAATAAATTCATAAACCAAGAAACAAATACAAAAAAAAAAGGTCATATTTCGTTCTCCGTTGGGAAACAATATTATGAGCTTCAGAGATTCTACAAGTTTTAAATTGTAACATAATTTTAGTTTACAAAATTAAAGCCATTAACGGCAGTTTTGAGCAGAGGAGGATCCAAGGGGGGCTATAGCCCCCTTGACGCTCAAGTATACACTGGATAAAATGGGCTTCAATCTTGCTTTACACTGGATAAAGCTGCAAACTATGTTTTAGCCCCTCCCTTGATCATATCCTGGATCCGCCACTGGTTTTGAGTATAATGTTAGTTTAACGAAATTAAAACATCATTATTCACAGAACGAGTCATAAGACATTTGGGAATTGTGTTTTTAACCGCCACTCTTCGAATTTTAACAATCTCAACAAATGCTATGTATACCCTACAGATAAATAGGTACACTCTATTCCAAAAAAAAAAAAAAAAAAAAAAGATGACTGCATTAATTCTGGCTGTTTTGAGCTAAACATTTTCTAAGTTCAACTTTGGGTATCTTCGGAAACAGTTAATCAAAGATCCCAGGTTCAAGCCTGCAAGCCAAACTTCGCAAGCAGGAAAAAGTGTACAGATGTGTTTTCCTTCTTTTAAGTGTAATGAGATAATTTGAAATGTTATTATGTATAGAAAACACTAACATTCAATTAAATATGTAATGATACAATATTTCGAAACTATGTACACATGTGAGCAGATTCTAGTTTCGTCACCTACGTTTCCGTATGTAAAAAGAACATTTATGATGAAAGGAAAGACAACATACGGAACTACCCTGTTAAGCATTATTTCGAGGTTAAACGTTTAGTAAATACAGTGTGCATTTACAATATAAAGATTTGTTCAAATTAAGAAAGCAATATCTTTCCTTCTTCCACGGTTGTTAAACTCATCGCTAGTTAGGATAAAAATTTCATACTTACAGGCAACGTAAGTAAAGGGGACAAAATCAGTAATGTAGAGTTACATCTATGTTAGACGTAGTATGTCCTAGAAAGTCTCTGGGATTTTTTAAAAAATAATTCTCTCCCCAATCTCTTCCCACTGAAATCATTGATTGAACGAATCGCGAAAAATACATACCTCTGTATAATAAATTATATTTTGTTCAATGCTCATATACAACAGTGAACTTGTGCATCAGTATTAGCACTAACAGCACGAATAGCAAGTATTCTCAGCATTGGGAAACGGAGCCTAGATAAGTGTCAACGTTGGCCCTATGCTGTAAGTGGCCGTCTGCCGAGCATTTGCTGACTTTGGCCCTACGTTGTAAGGGACCGTCTGCCAAGTATTTGCTGACTTTGACCTTACGTTGTAAATGATTGCCGAGGATTTGCTGATTTTGGTCCTACATTGTAAATGATCGTCTGCTGAGTATTTGCTGACTTTGGTCCTAAGTTCTAAGTGATCGTCTGCCAAGCATTTGCTGATTTTGGCCATACGTTGTAAGTGATCGTCTGCCGAGCATTTGCTGACTTTGGCCCTACGTTGTAAGTGACCGTCTGCCGAGCATTTGCTGACTTTGGCCTTACGTTGTAAGTGACCGTCTGCCAAGTATTTGCTGACTTTGGCCTTATGTTGTAAATGATTGCCGAGAATTTGCTTATTTTGGTCGTCTGCAGAGTATTTGCTGACTTTGGTCCTAAGTTCTAAGTGATCGTCTGCCGAGCATTTGCTGATTTTCGGTCCTACGTTGTAAGTGACGGTCTGCCGAGTATTTGTTAAGTTTGACCCTACGCTGTAAGTGACTATCTTCTGAGCATTTCTTGACTTTGGCCCTACGTTGAAAGTAACCATCTGCCAAGCATTTGCTGACTTCACCCCTATGTTGTAAGTGTGAGCGTCTGCTGAGCATTTGCTGACTTTGGCATTATGTTGTAAGACCCCATCTCCTGAGTATTTGCTGACCCACTCAGCTGCCAACGTAGCCCTTACGTAAGAACTAAAATTGGGATTTAGGAGTGCAAGGTCGAAACTGTTAGATAAATCATGGTAAATTGTTGGTTGGCCATCAGATACTGTAATCTACGCTAGGTCAACGTATTTTCAACTTTATTTCTGAAATTACCAATTTGAAATGTGTCAACCAAACCCCTATCAGGCTAGATTATCGGCATACGATGTCATTTGTAGTTTGCTTGCCCATGAGACGAATTTGGATCTCTCTCTCATCTAGAAAAGATGTCCACATCGTTGGCAGCGTGTGGTTTATTCTTTTGAAGACTATTTCGAAGACGCCACTGGCATGTGTTTCTGGTCTGTAATTGTACTTGTAATGATTTGTAATTCGAAGTAAACCACATATGAAACTAATGATTCGATGCACTCATTTTACTCGTGCTACACTGTAAAAAATCGTTGTGTTATTTCAACATGCCTATGTGTTAACACGATTGTGTTAAAATATAACACAAACAAGTGGTTAGAACAACTCACTCTCTATTTGGAGTTGTGTGTCAAATGCCGGTAGTTGAAATTACACACAACCTGTGTGTTAAATTAACACAAGTGTAGAATCTTCGGTGTTGTTTTCTGCGTGATTGCCAAATATGTTGGGCATCTAATTATAAAGGCTTATCAATTGAAGCTATAGACAAATACAGTAGAAAGAAAGAAATACTTAAACAAATCCAGGTATATGCAAAATTTCAAAATGCAAACCGGCGATTGTGTACTAGAAGCAACAAACGCATCAACTTTATTAGATGACAACTGGCGCCGATCATTTGAAAGTGAATATGGAAGAACAATAAAATAAAGTAAATAGACAGTCGTCATTTTGTTATAAAATTACATGGCGAGCAGATTTTATCTTATCCCGAACGGTTATCGTCGAATATACGCGGCTTAAAGAAGCACTCTGATTAGCCAAATTCAAAAGACCTCAACAATTTATCCCTCTACAAGCGACGTTTTCTTCATCGCCTCCGTGGCAACGTCGGAAGAGCACGCGGCTAGTAATCGAAAGGTTGGTGGTTCGTGCCCTCCCCCGCCACTGGAGTATTTTTTTACTTGTTTAAAGTGTTTTTTTTAAGACTCAGCATAATGTAAACACATTACGCATATAGGCGATTTAACATATTTTGAGGAAGTATTTTGTGGTCCGTTAACGCTTACGGCGCGGCTCAACACCGGTTGTATGTTAAAGACGCAACACACCCCCTATGTTAAACGCCAACAGCACGGGGTATGTGTTGAACTAACACTGCATAGTGGTAGTCACGCTGGAACCACTGCCTTGTGTTAAAATTGAGTTGAATTAACACAACCATTTTTTACTGTGTATATTCTGATGGGAACACATACAGGGTCGGATTTATGGCGGGTACACCGGAGCACATGCACCCCCTTCACTGTAAATATTACACTATCTAAAATGAGGACCTAGCAGTGAAAAAGCAAAATTTTCCGAAACTTTCTGCTGTCATGTGTCCATTTGAGGCTTAAAAGAAAGCTTAGTTTTGCAAAAGTAAAAGTTTAAGTCGATTTTCTAAAGGTTGAAGGAAAAGGATTCACCGAACAAAGTAATATTAGTCATTCATACCACAGATGCTTAAAGGTTAAATCAAATGTAGTGGTAGTTATTTGTGCACCTCCCTTCAAGAAATCCTGAATTCGGCCCTGGATACATATGTTGATTTAACTTCCTAAATGTAATGTTTACATATATATCAATCTTCCATTTGCATATTTCAGAATTTCTTGCTTAGCTTCCATTCTCGTTAAAAGAAAAGGTTGGCATGACTTTTATGGTGACTCTCGTATATAACTACAATGCACAAATTTCATTCAAAGCAAATAAACACAGTTTTCTTTGTACTTAAGTGCAAGACGAGATGCACTTCTTATTTCATATACTGTACCGGATTTTATAAAGGACATTCAAACCTGTGGTTTAAAATCTGGGGGGCGTGCTTCCCTGGAGAGGTATGAAGAGTGACCAAAGAGGACACAAGCTATTAACAGAAGTAAATTATATTCGTATTGTTTATATTTAACGCTTTCTTCTTCTTCTTCTTTTCCTTTTAGTTTGCCCATCAACTAACTTGCGGTTACATAAATATTAATGTTCAAATCTAAATATGGTTACGGCCAGTTAGTTCTAGTTGGATTTAAATCTTATCAAATGCAGGATGTCCGAGAAGTCTCTAACTATTTCCGGGAAGGAGTGCTTGAATTCGCACTGATCCTAAAATGCGTTCACACAGGTGCGTCAAATTCCTAACCTTCACTTTGTATACCTAAATATTAGGAATTTGCGCATCTGCGTGAATGCATTTCGACATCAGTGCGTACAATTACTTCAGTAATTTATCACCATGTGTTCAGGTGCACCGCACAGATTGCAACTCTGCTTGGATATGAAAGGCGATCATGTCGTGCTCCTGTGATTTTGTTGACTTACGGTCTTTTCTTTTACATTATAAGCATTTTATTTGAAGTCAAGTGCACCTTCCCAGAAATGGTTCGGGACTTCTCTGACACTTTGTACTGCTCAGACCTGAAGGTTAAATGGCAACAACTGTCTGTAGTTTATTGTACCGTGTTCATGTTACTTAGTTACTAAATTATATTGTTTGGCATGGAATAAATATTTGAGAATTTAATTACAACCTTATTTACGTTTGATACGGTCGTCCATTTTGGGATAAAGGCTTCCAGGCAGGCTGCGAACGTAGCGGAGCGGCGACTGTAAACTATTAGGAGATTAGTATTACTCACAGATTGAGACATTTCCCTTGTATAATAAGAATTAAGAACGTTGTGTCAAAGAGGCATTAGATTAAATATCGTAGAAACAAAACAATTGAGTTAAGAACTCTGGTTCAATTAAGAAGAAAGTTTATTATTATTATTATTATTATTATTATTATTATTATTATTATTATTATTATTATTATTATTAAATATTTCAGAATTCAACGCTGCATCTGAAAACGCAAAAGGGGTGAGGCTACACAACAGCAAGGAGGGGATATAAAATATGAAAGATTTACGAAGGGGAGCTGCAGGTAAATAAGGTTAGAAATCACAGCTTTAAAGTCTAGAAATGAAAATAGCTTAGATACAGATTGTACTATGCGAGGGGGAGATCAACAAGTTTTCGCCCTCGTATAAAGACGATGGAGCTAGAAGTTTGAAACTGACCCATGCTATTTGTCTTTTCCATATGGTCATTTCTCTAAATGGTATTTCGAATTTCACAACCATTCTTTGTAGAAAGTGTCACATTGGCTAGAAAGCCAATGCTCGACAGTAAAAATGAAATTAAAATCTTAAAAAAAAAAAAAAAAGCCTTCCTTTTAGAAATTGTGTTATTTTTGGAAACAACAAGAAGAATGATGACACAAAGTCAGGGTAATATGGTGAATAGGTAATTAACTGGCAAACAAAGCTTTGTGCAACATTCAATGTTTCCTGGACTCTGTAATTGAATTGAATTGAATTGTAAAGGTTGGAGTGAATGCGCCGACGACGGAGGTCTTTTAGCACCCATCACTAGGTAGGAGCGCACACAGTAAACGCGAAAAGACACAAACATAGACAGCTAAAAAAAAAACAAAAAAAAAAACGTACTGTCCATAGTAGAGAAGATCATAAGGAACACACTTAAATAGTCACGCACAGCACCAGAGTAGTAATTGCGGCACCTGAGGACATTTTGGACTTTGACCCCGACCTTTATGACGTCATAGGTCAAAGGTCAATGACCTTGGCCCGGGGTCAATGACCTAGGGGTACATTTTGGCAGGGGTACCATGGCCCACCCCCTAAATTTTGGCAGGGGTACATAGGACCACCCCCTTAAATTTTGGAAATTGCTAAATCTAAAAATTTGGTATGGTAGCCTAGGACCATAGTATGTACCTCTATCCGTATTGGGTGTCTATGTCGTTCCCTTTCATGGGTAAAAAATTGCCAAAAAGTCAAATTTCGGGGGTTTTTGACCTAATTTATCCCCTTTGATGAGGTGTTATTACCCTATATGGTTATATGAGCGTATACAGGGGTCCATTCCCTTTCATAACACATGGGTATATTAATGCACCCCTTGAAAAATTTGGGAGGGGTACCTTGGCCCACCCCTTAAATTTTGGAAATTGACCAATTTAAACATTGGGTATTATAGTACAGGACCCTAATATGTATTATAATAAATTTGGGTGGTCCACCTCGTTCCCTTCTAGGGATACAAAATTGCCAAAATATAAACGTAAGCAATACGTAGTACCACGTGTTTGGCTTTTGGTCGATTTTATCCCCTTTGATGAGGTGTTATTATCCTATATAGTTATATGGTCATGTATAGGGGTCCATTACCTTTCATAAGATATGGGTATATTTGTGCACTCCTTTAAAAATTTGGGAGGGGTACTTTGGCCCACCCCTTAAATTTTGGAAATTGCTCATTTTATATATTTGGTATTATAGTACTGGACCCTAACATGTATTATAATAAATTTGGGTGGTCCACCTCGTTCCCTTCTAGGGCTACAAAATTGCCAAAATATAAACGTAAGCAATACGTTGTACCACGTGTTTGTTCTTTTGGCCCAATTTATCCTCTTGGATGAGGTTCTATTACCTTATATGGTTATGTATAGGGGTCTATTCCCTATCATAAGACATAGGTACATTTGTGCACTCCTTTAAAAATTTGGGAGGGGTACTTTGGCCCACCCCTTAAATTTTAGAAATTGCTCATTTTATATATGTGGTATTATAGTACTGGACCCTAACATGTATTATGATAAATTTGGGTGGTCCACCTCGTTCCCTTTTAGGGGTACAAAATTGCCAAAATATAAACGTAAGCTATACGTTGTACCACGTGTTTGGTTTTGACCTAAGTTATCCCCTTGGATGAGGTCCTATTACCTTATATGGTTATATGGTTATGTATAGGGGTCTATTCCCTATCATAAGACATAGGTACATTTGTGCACTCCTTTAAAAATTTGTGAGGGGTACCTTGGCCCACCCCTTAAATTTTAGAAATTGTTCATTTTATATATTTGGTATTATACTACTGGACCCTAACATCTATTATGATAAATTTGGGTGGTCCACCTCGTTCCCTTTTAGGGGTACAAAATTGTCAAAATATAAACGTAAACAATACGTTGTACCACGTGTTTGTTTTGGCTCAATTTATCCCCTTGGATGAGGTCCTATTACCTTATATGATTATATGGTTATGTATATTGGTCCATTCCCTATTATAAGACATGGGTATATTGATGCACCCTTTAAAAATTTGGGAGGGGTACCTTGGCCCACCTCTTTATTTTGGAAATTGCCCAATTTAAACATTTGGTATAATAGTATAAGACCCTAATATATATATATATTACTATAAATTTGGGTGGTCCATCTCGTTCCCTTTCATGGGTACGAAATTGCCAAATTTTAGTACAACCACGTGTTTCGTTTTTCACCTAATTTATTCACTTGGATGAGGTCCTATTACCTAATATGATTATATGGTCATGTATAGGGGTCCATTTTCTATCATAAGACATAGGTATATTGATGCACCACGGGAGGAGTACCATAGCCAATCCCTTAAATTTTGGAAATTTTTCAATTTAAGCATTCGCTATCATAGAACATGACCTCAATATGTATCATGATAAATTTGGGTGGTCCACCTTGTTCCCTTTCATGAGTAAAAAAAATGCCAAAATATAAACATAAGCAATATGTTGTATCACGTGTTTGGTTTTTGGCCCAATTTATCCCGTTTGATGCGGTCTTATTACCGTATATGGTCATATGGTCATGTATATAGGTTCATTCCCTATCATAAGACATGAGTACATTGATGCACCCTTTAAAAATTTGGGAGGGGTATCTTGACTCATCCACTCAGTTTTAGAAATTGTTTAATATAAGCATTTGGTATCTTCGTACAGGTCTTCAATATGTACCACTATAAATTTGGATGGTCCACATCGTTCCCTTTCATGGGTAAAGAACTACCAAAAATCAAATTTCGGAGGTTATTGACCCTTTGATAAGTATTTAGCACGTTATATGGTTTATTACCTTTATATGTTTTTGTTCTCTTTTAAATTTGGGAATTATAAAATAACATAATTTGGTAAACGTTTTCTAGGACCCATTGTAGATGTTGGTGTTCCTCTTATGGCCAAATATTCAAAATTTAAAGATTATTGACCGTCTTTATTATTGAATAACTACAGGATTTATTACTTTTTCATAAGACACAGGTGTATTTGTGTACCAATCTTAAATTTTGGGAGGGGTACATTTCTTATTGTCATATCAATAATTGGTAATTGTTCTTAAAATTAGATAGTATCTCATTCATTGGGTAAATCATTATGATCACGTGATCAGTTATTGACCTATGATGGGATTAGGAGTCCAGGACATTGGTACATTTAAACTTTGTAGGATAATTTGAGAATGCGTCATTGGTATTGATTATTACAGCCAAATATAAACGTAAGCAATACGATGCACCACGTGATTGACCTTGATGAGGTAGTGTACAGGGATACATAGCTAACCTTATTGAATCTTATGACTCATAGTCTTAAGGGAATACATGCTACAACACTGGCAAAGTTATTGTTGATGTAATTTGATTGGTTGATCACTATTTTTCGTGCAATCTGATTGGCTGATCACTATCTTTCGTGCAATCTGATTGGTTGATGAGTTTCAAATCTTTGCTGCATTCAGTTTTGTTTTAACATTTGAAAAGTTTTTGAATTTTTTTGTTTGCAACTTTGGTTTGACATTTTTTCGTTTGATATTTTTAGTTTAAAAATTTTTGTTTCGAAATTTTTGTTTGAAAACTTTGTTTCAAAATTTTGTTTGAAACTTTTCGTTTGAAATTTTTGTTTGAAAAATTTTTGTTTGAAATTTTTGTTTCAAAATTTTGTTTGAAAATTTTTTGTTTGTAAATTTTTGTTTCAATTTTTTTGTTTAAAATTTTTTCGTTTGAAATTTTTCGTTTCCAAATTTTTTTTTCTGTTTAAAAATTTTTGTTTGAACAGTTTTGTTTGGAAAATTTGTTTCAAATTTTTTTGTTTGAAAATTTTTGTTTGAAAATTTTTTGTTTGAAATTTTTGTTTGACATTTTTAAAAGTTTGTGCACTCATTAGTAAAGAACCGGAACTGTTTAGAACTAAAACCCCTGGCAACATTGTGGTGCAATAGTACACGTCAGAACATGATGCAACGTCATCAGTTTTGCATCATATATAAGTATCGTTCGAGTTAGTATTCATGATAACATCATCATGGCTACTTGTCTGCAGTTTCTAAACACACGTGATGTGATGAAATCATTTACCAAGATTACTGATTTACAACAGAATGTACCTTATAGAATCTTAGCTAGCCAAACGATCCCTACAAAGTTTGGATTAAGAATCGTAGTGAAGCTTGAAAATGATAAGAATATAATTTTACCAGCAAGATATTTTCCCATGGAAGCATCAAAACAAGAAGAACTGCTGCGTTTCTTAAATACTGGATCTGTATCTTTATGTTACAAAGGATTCTTGGGTCGAAGTCATCAATTTGAATTTAGTACACAGCCAGATTCGTCAGCAATTGTGATGAAATCATGAATTCAAACGTCAGCACATTCCTTTGACGTCAGACATAGTTGTATGAATTTGGTTGGTCAGCATGACGTCAGCAACTGTGATGAAACCATGAATTCAAACGTCAGCACATTCCTTTCCAATGACGTCAGCCGTAGTTCTATAAATCAACCAATACACTGTCATCCCACGAAATCATTTGAGCAAGTGCTTTTCAGGAGGAAAGATGTGTACTTCTAACGATAAAGAGTTCATCTTCGCAAGCTATTATCCAATAAATATATTTCAAACAAAACATGTGATGATTGGTATCAGTGCTAGAACATTTGAACCAGTAATTCGATTGGGCAAAGCAGAACAATTTGGTGTACAACTGACCTGTGAAGAATGGCAAATATTATGTTCACGAATCGACCAAATGAACGATTATTTTCATGATGAGCTAAATGTGACCATAGTCAAATCATTAGGCTCAAATCATGAAGTGGTGCTGCGTACAGTCCTCGAAGAGAAGATGGTGCTGTTACGTAAAAAGAGTACATTTCATGTCCCTCGCAACATGGTGTATCTAACGGAAACGGAATGGAACAAATTCATCAGCGTATTTCAGTGTGTTAAACATGCAGTGGAAGTGTGCAACAAAACAAGTATATTCCTGAAAAAGTACTATTTTGAAAAATGTGTTATGCATATTGTACAACATGTATCTAGATATTGTGATGGTTGTCAACATCGTTCGTGGGTGCATACCTGTATTGATAAACAGTTTATTTGTGATCAAATGGACATTGAGTTTCCACCAATTGATATTGCAATAGACCTTAAAAGACTTCAATTCGAATTAAAAGTATATGCTAAAGACAAACTAGTGCAAGAAGTTCAAAATACATTGTATCGACAATATCCAGAACCACTATCTGGTATGGATGTATGTGGAGTGTAATAAAATGATCCATTTCAATGAATTGTGTTTTTTTCATTTCAAGTACAACTCCATATTCTG
This sequence comes from Thermobia domestica, assembly GCF_964235325.1. NCBI lineage: Eukaryota > Metazoa > Arthropoda > Insecta > Zygentoma > Lepismatidae > Thermobia > Thermobia domestica. The sequence continues at coordinate 158,641,327 of NC_137468.1, forward strand.
ATGTGTACTATTGCACCACAATGTTGCCAGAGGTTTTAGTTCTAAACAGTTCCGGTTCTTTACTAATGAGTGCACAAACTTTTAAAAATGTCAAACAAAAATTTCAAACAAAATTTTTGAAACGAAAAAATTTGGAAACGAAAAATTCAAACAAAATTTTAAACAAAAAAAATTCAAACAAAATTTTGAAACAAAAATTTCAAACAAAAATTTTTCAAACAAAAATTTCAAACGAAAAGTTTCAAACAAAATTTTGAAACAAAGTTTTCAAACAAAAATTTCGAAACAAAAATTTTTAAACTAAAAATATCAAACGAAAAAATGTCAAACCAAAGTTGCAAACAAAAAAAAATTCAAAAACTTTTCAAATGTTAAAACAAAATTGAATGCAGCAAAGATTTGAAACTCATCAACCAATCAGATTGCACGAAAGATAGTGATCAGCCAATCAGATTACACGAAAGATAGTGATCAACCAATCAAATTACATCAACAATAACTTTGCCAGTGTTGTAGCATGTATTCCCTTAAGACTATGAGTCATAAGATTCAATAAGGTTAGCTATGTATCCCTGTACACTACCTCATCAAGGTCAATCACGTGGTGCATCGTATTGCTTACGTTTATATTTGGCTGTAATAATCAATACCAATGACGCATTCTCAAATTATCCTACAAAGTTTAAACGTACCAATGTCCTGGACTCCTAATCCCATCATAGGTCAATAACTGATCACGTGATCATAATGATTTACCCAATGAATGAGATACTATCTAATTTTAAGAACAATTACCAATTATTGATATGACAATAAGAAATGTACCCCTCCCAAAATTTAAGATTGGTACACAAATACACCTGTGTCTTATGAAAAAGTAATAAATCCTGTAGTTATTCAATAATAAAGCCGGTCAATAACCTTTAAATTTTGAATATTTGGCCATAAGAGGAACACCAACATCTACAATGGGTCCTAGAAAACGTTTACCAAATTATGTTATTTTATAATTCCCAAATTTAAAAGAGAACAAAAACATATAAAGATAATAAACCATATAACGTGCTAAATACTTATCAAAGGGTCAATAACCTCCGAAATTTGATTTTTGGTAGTTCTTTACCCATGAAAGGGAACGATGTGGACCATCCAAATTTATAGTGGTACATATTGAAGACCTGTACGAAGATACCAAATGCTTATATTAAACAATTTCTAAAACTGAGTGGATGAGTCAAGATACCCCTCCCAAATTTTTAAAGGGTGCATCAATGTACTCATGTCTTATGATAGGGAATGAACCTATATACATGACCATATGGCCATATACGGTAATAAGACCGCATCAAACGGGATAAATTGGGCCAAAAACCAAACACGTGATACAACATATTGCTTATGTTTATATTTTGGCTTTTTTTTTTTACTCATGAAAGGGAACAAGGTGGACCACCCAAATTTATCATGATACATATTGAGGTCATGTACTATGATAGCGAATGCTTAAATTGAAAAATTTCCAAAATTTAAGGGATTGGCTATGGTACTCCTCCCGGGGTGCATCAATGTACCTATGTCTTATGATAGAAAATGGACCCCTATACATGACCATATAATCATATTAGGTAATAGGACCTCATCCAAGTGAATAAATTAGGTGAAAAACGAAAACGTGGTTGTACTAAAATTTGGCAATTTCGTACCCATGAAAGGGAACGAGATGGACCACCCAAATTTATAGTAATATATATATATATATTAGGGTCTTATACTATTATACCAAATGTTTAAATTGGGCAATTTCCAAAATAAAGAGGTGGGCCAAGGTACCCCTCCCAAATTTTAAAGGGTGCATCAATATACCCATGTCTTATAATAGGGAATGGACCAATATACATAACCATATAATCATATAAGGTAATAGGACCTCATCCAAGGGGATAAATTGAGCCAAAACAAACACGTGGTACAACGTATTGTTTACGTTTATATTTTGACAATTTTGTACCCCTAAAAGGGAACGAGGTGGACCACCCAAATTTATCATAATAGATGTTAGGGTCCAGTAGTATAATACCAAATATATAAAATGAACAATTTCTAAAATTTAAGGGGTGGGCCAAGGTACCCCTCACAAATTTTTAAAGGAGTGCACAAATGTACCTATGTCTTATGATAGGGAATAGACCCCTATACATAACCATATAACCATATAAGGTAATAGGACCTCATCCAAGGGGATAACTTAGGTCAAAACCAAACACGTGGTACAACGTATTGCTTACGTTTATATTTTGGCAATTTTGTACCCCTAAAAGGGAACGAGGTGGACCACCCAAATTTATCATAATACATGTTAGGGTCCAGTACTATAATACCACATATATAAAATGAGCAATTTCTAAAATTTAAGGGGTGGGCCAAAGTACCCCTCCCAAATTTTTAAAGGAGTGCACAAATGTACCTATGTCTTATGATAGGGAATAGACCCCTATACATAACCATATAAGGTAATAGAACCTCATCCAAGAGGATAAATTGGGCCAAAAGAACAAACACGTGGTACAACGTATTGCTTACGTTTATATTTTGGCAATTTTGTAGCCCTAGAAGGGAACGAGGTGGACCACCCAAATTTATTATAATACATGTTAGGGTCCAATACTATAATACCAAATATATAAAATGAGCAATTTCCAAAATTTAAGGGGTGGGCCAAAGTACCCCTCCCAAATTTTTAAAGGAGTGCACAAATATACCCATATCTTATGAAAGGTAATGGACCCCTATACATGACCATATAACTATATAGGATAATAACACCTCATCAAAGGGGATAAAATCGACCAAAAACCAAACACGTGGTACTACGTATTGCTTACGTTTATATTTTGGCAATTTTGTACCCCTAGAAGGGAACGAGGTGGACCACCCAAATTTATTATAATACATATTAGGGTCCTGTACTATAATACCCAATGTTTAAATTGGTCAATTTCCAAAATTTAAGGGGTGGGCCAAGGTACCCCTCCCAAATTTTTCAAGGGGTGCATTAATATACCCATGTCTTATGAAAGGGAATGGACCCCTGTATACGCCCATATAACCATATAGGGTAATAACACCTCATCAAAGGGGATAAATTAGGTCAAAAACCCCCGAAATTTGACTTTTTGGCAATTTTTTACCCATGAAAGGGAACGACATAGACACCCAATACGGATAGAGGTACATACTATGGTCCTAGGCTACCATACCAAATTTTTAGATTTGGCAATTTCCAAAATTTAAGGGGGGTGGTCCTATATACCCCTGCCAAAATTTAGGGGGTGTGCCATGGTACCCCTGCCAAAATTTAGAGGGGGTGGTCCTATGTACCCCTAGGTCATTGACCCCGGGCCAAGGTCATTGACCTTTGACCTATGACGTCATAAAGGTCGGGGTCAAAGTCCAAAGTGTCCTCAGGTGCCGCAATTACTACTACCAGGTAGAAAAAGAAAAGTACAGGATAAAATAATAAATAATGCATGAAACATTAAAAGCGGTGCATCCACATAACAGAACACTGCACAGTCACAGAGGCACACACAGAAAAGTCAAATGGCGGATAAAACTTGTTGATGTCGCAGAAATCGGAACACCTTCAAGGCGATGCCAGGATCATCGTTGAGCAGAGTTCGGAGGTTAGCGGGTAGGCCAAACTGAGCACGCACAGGTGCACGAGGCACGCAGTCCACAAAAAGATGACAAATAGTCAAACGTTGACCACAGAGGTTACAGTCAGGAGGAGGAGTTCTCTGTAGAAGGTGTCCGTGTGTCAAATGACTATGACCAAACGAAGACGAGCCAAAGTCCTCTTTTCCAATCGTGAAGGACGGGAGCTCGACGACCAGACTCCAAGACGGGGCTTCACAGCATGGAATTTGTTGTTGATCTGCTGATCCCATGATGACTGCCAGCGCTGATGTAGAAGACAAGAAAAGACGTGACGAACATCAGTGCTAGGAACAGGGAGGCGGCAACGAAGACCATGAAGAGCAGCCTCCTTCGCAGCAGTGTCGGACAGCTCATTTCCAGGGATGCCAACATGGCCTGGCATCCAACAAAACTGAAGATCATAGCCCTCAGCAAGTAAGCCATGGCACTGAAATAGTACTTGCTGGACAAGTGGATGCGGGGACGAGACATCGGCAAGGCTATGAAGGACATTGCTGGAATCGGAATAGATCACAATAGCGCGAAGCTGGCGGCGACGAACATGACGAAGAGCTTCCAAAATGGCTACCAATTCTGCGGTGTAGACGGTGCAGAAGGGATGAAGCTGAACTCGATAACGGTGGACTTCCAGAACAAAAGCACAGCCAACAGAGTCATCCTGCTTGGAGCCATCGGTAAAGATGAAGCAGTAGCTCCGTTAGGAGCCCATGAATGAGAGAAATTCCTAGTCACTGGCAGTGGCCTTCTTGAACTGCGCCAAAGAGAATTTGATCGCCGGTGGAAGCAGTTGCCAAAACCAGCAGTTGCTTATTCCGTAAAAAAATACGAAAACTCGATTTAGGAGCCGTTCAAAAATTTTGTGGCCTCTGATTTAAAAATACATCAAGATTCAATATATTTCAATCAAAAATTTTCTTGTACACCTTATATCTGAAGAACTACATATAGTGTAGCCAAAGCCTAACTATATTGGTAACTTAAGGGTCTTTACTACAGCGAAATTAAACTACCGCTAATTTTAGTTTTTCTGTATTATCTTCAAAACAAATAAAAATATTTGAAAAGCAGAAACATAGTAAACTAGACAATACGATTTTGCATGTGATTCAGTTATCACAACTCATCTATCTGCTTTCGGTTTGCAACTGTAGATAGATTTAGCATTTTTTGCGGATTCTGTAAATAACGGCATACCAAAAGCAGATAGGTGAATTGTGGTAAAGGTATCAAATACAAAATCGTATTATCTAGTTCACTACGTTCCTACTTTTCGAATATTTTTATTTGTTCTGGAGATATTACAGGAAAACGCTAAAATTAACGGTAGTTTAATTTCGCTGTAGTGAAGACCCTTAACACAGGATGATGTGCTTATTCCGTATATATATATATATATATATATATATATATATATATATATATATATATATATATATATATATATATATGAAAACTCGATTTAAATGCCGTTCAAAAATTTCGTGGTCCCTAATCCAAAAACTATTTGATCATTCCTAAAATTCTTGGCCAAGATCACAATCTTTTGATCCATTTTTTTAGATCATTCCGAAAATTCTTGTTTGGCACACATAGAGCAAAATCATTTCGGTTTCTCTATCAACTCACTGCTCTTTCTTAAAAGGGACGAGCACAGTTCGACACATCCAACCGTCCAGACGTCATAACCTTAAATCTCTTGTACCTCTGATACATTAGTATTATACATGGGCATATTTGCTGCATACGTTTTATACATGTAGCACAACACTTTCCGCGCGAGGGTACAACGTTATTAATCTTTCCACGTACAAGTCTGAAAGAATAAACTCCTAGGTATAATAGTTGGCATATCAATACTTTAGAAACATCCTGTGCCTCTTTCTAAGAATAATAATAAGGTCGACAAGTATAAGTACTGTATTGTATGCAAGAAGTACGGTCATGAAAATCTTCGTTTACTTTCTCTTAACAAACCATTGTCGTCAGTTTTATTAAGAGCTCTATTGCATGCTTCATCATCGTCCTGTTCAAAGAGTTTGCTGGTGTGAAGGGATCACTTGTTATTAGACTTTCGTTAGTTCGTTCGTCTTTCTTTCTGTACGAAGCAGGTCATTGGCAGCCAGGATGCAGTCACGTCGTCGTAGCAAGTAGCAAGAAAGACCGTGAAGGAAAAGGCTGGAGGTGCCAGAGGCTACGCGCAGCCAAGGAAGGAAGGAAGGAAGTTGGAGGTTCTCCTGTGGGAGACCTTGGCGTAAAAGTTTGGTAGAAAAGAAAGGAGGAAAAAAGTGATAGAAACCTATACAAGTTAAAGCAATGATTAAGGAAATAAATTTAAAAAAAAAAAAGTAATTCGAAGGAAGGTGAAAGACCTGACGTAATCTTTCTGGGTCTCTAGCGTCAACCAGACCTTGCCTACGGGCCCTGCTCAAGATCTGGGTCATGGATTTGAAGGTGATCGCTCTAGTACGTGGGTAATAATACATAATAATCACATATACACAACATACATCACATGGACTTTTTAGGCCTTTCCTGGTTCGACAACAGAGGCCATTATTATTAATTATGAACCAGCGTTCCTTAATCTTTACGCGAGCGCCGCTGTTATGTTTCAGTCTCTCTCTTATATCACAGAAAAAGAATATTAGCAGTAATGCTCAACCTTCTTATCTTTTTTTAGTAGTAGTTTTAAATAAACAAAAAAATCTTATCATCCTATGTTTGAGTTAACTTTTTGTTCTCTTTATTTTCCTATTCTCAGGACACAGATCGATGTCGTAACAAATCTCTTCGAGACCTTGACGGAGAAGAGTATTTTGAGACACCCAATGTGTAAGTTAACCCCAGTGCATGAGAGCATTTTTTGCCCTTCTCCTCTTCTCAATGAGAGAATTATTTTGAAGATGTAAGAGCTGATGCATGGTCCCCTTGACAGGAGCCAAAATCATTCTTTCCCATTAATTGATTTGTATGTATCGTTCCTCGATTAGTTGTATAGGTCCTTCTCTCTTATGGGTACCTTGCTGCAGCAATGGATCTCCTCTCCTAGGGATCATGAACAAGTAGCACCATGAAGACTAAACAAGCCCGCCTATTAGATTTTTTTTATTATTATTTTCAAGAAAGAGTATTACTGTACACAAAATCTTTTTATATATATAATAATCACAATGATTTACTGATTATCGGTTTTACCGTCGTTTCACTAACTCTTTTGACATTCTATATTCTAATATTATTTGGATATTAACAATAGGACGAAGAGGATCAACACAAGCTTGTTACTAATCTGAAATTGAATAGTATACAAATCTCACTTAGAAGAAATGGATAGCAGTGTAAGTATTCAGTTATAAATACAATGTAACATGAGCTTGAAACAGCGGGTGATGTCGGACCATTTCTAGTGATGCAATGGCTCATAGGTTACCCGGGTCACGACTCTTGTCCGGGTCATCCGGTCTGGGTCTAGCCTCTCAGACCCGGTGACCCAGAAGCAGCAGAAATATTGTCTCTGCAACATTACTGTAGAATGTTATAGTTGATGAATGATGTTTACTGCTGGAGCTCGAACATTCATTTGTTTGATTCTCGGTGCGAAATTTCTTAATCAAGACACCATGCTTTGAATATTTCATCTTTTCATCAACCTAATTTCATGTGTTTTCGTTTTCCCATACGTGGTTTTTGAACAAATCCTATACAAAATGTGTTAATAAAACACTGTTTGGGGTCAGTAGTATCGTTTATATTCTAAACAAGTTCTACAGGTCGATTAAACTTTCATTCGGCCGAAAAAGTGTAAAAGCTTTTTTCAGGCCAGTCATACTAAATGAGATTTTCCTGGATTTTCCTCATTCACACCAGGCAAATGTCGGCATGGTATCTAACATACGGGTTTCAGGCCGCTTCCTTCCTTTCATTACCTCGGATAGTGTGATCGACGAGAGACGTCATCCTTCATACGTGACGGGCCAACATAGTCATAGATGCCGAAAGCCCAGAAATCTAATTCCTAATCGATTAAATTTTGACAATTCTTCATAAGAGAAACACATAACTTGTCTTTTCTGTGATTCAGACGCGTTTGTACTCTACCAAACCTTGTAGTTATCTTTCAGTGCAATGTCTGACAAATATAGATGTAAACGACAAGCGAGAAAGAAAATTATATTTAGTGAAAATGCATCCCTCTCTTTTAATACCTTAACTGTCACCACTTGGTGAACAGGGTAAGTATACTTACCAAATAACACAACAAGCAGCTCAACTTGTGGAAACAAATTAGTTATTTCCTTAAGAGATCGGTGGATGAGGTTAAAGATTTAATCTAAAAGCTATAAGCTTGGACCAGGCCGTGTTTGTTTATATTTTGAAGTTGGCGACCCTCTGTATATTACTGACAGACTGATATGCTTTTTGCTTTATAATAAGAATTATTGGATAAAATGAACGTTAACTGAACTTGAAATCCAGTATTTTTTATGATACTGTACGATATTTGCGGTTAAAAAAAAAAAACTTACCCGAGCAATAACGCCATACGGATTATCCTACCGCGGGACAAGTATCAGGATATGGGCATCCATAACAGAAACGCCCAAAGTTAATTTCACGCATTAATAATGTAAGTTGTGCGGATGTGCGACGTTTTGATATTTTTAAAAGAAACTTTCTCAACACACATTTCTTTCTTTCTTTTTAATGAACAGACGTGCTACGCAGCTTCTGAAAATGTTTAATCCACGACATTGGGAACAAGCAGCCAGCATCTAATAATCAACCAACGCAAGAACAAGGTGTTGAATGTGTAGGTGCTACCTTTGTACTCATGTTTCATTCCATTTGTTGCTGATGATGAGCTCAGGAAGGAAGGAATCCACTTTCTCCGATAGAAACAACTTTCTCCCTCGCACGAGACGTCACTTTCTTTTTCGTTGTCGAACTGTTTCTTTCTTTTCTTTTCTTTCCTTTTTTTGGACCATTACACTGTCATCACGATCATCACCAGATATTCTTGGCAGAAAGTTAAGCAGCGTCAATCATTTCCAAAATGTAGGTTGCAAAATGGAAAAATCAAATTTACTGAAGGTATTCGTTTTGCGCCTATTAACAGGTGAGAAATAAGGAAAACCCTTTGAAACATATTTTTCTTTGTTTTTCTGGGTACGGAAACCTGTTGACTCTGGTATGTGGTTAGGGTATGGGACCAGGAGACCTGGATTGGATTACTGGTAAGGTCATCCTGCCAACTACAGTTACTGGAGGTCATTTTCCTCGTCCAGTCCTCCACCCCTCAAAGATAAGGAATAGTTTTCAGATGTATTTTTCGGAAAGTCGAAGGCTACCTAAACCATCTTCTTACATCGGAAAATGGTAAGTTTCCCCTTTATGAAAATTATTAGGCAAAATCATTATAATGTAAAGATACAATCCTTCCTGAGCGAAGGTTTTGAGCAGCGGTAAAAATAATTGACGAGGGTAAAAAGAATTTTTTGTGCAGTAAAGTGAAATGGAAGTGACATTAAAGTGTTAAGAGTTCTTTCTATAGCTGAGTGCTACGGAAAGTTACTTAAACATTAAATCTCGCCCAATTATTTTAGAATAAGTTCCATTTCTTCATTTTACACTGCTCCCACACAAATCCCTTTCTATTACATTTTATAAAAACTTTGTTTCTTAGTTTTTTTTTAAATAAAAGGATTATTTACTTTTTTTTTTAGTTTTTCCTCAATTAATTCTTTACTCGTAGCTTCCTTATGATTTCAATGTATGAAATTATATCTTTTATTTTCTAGAAACATTTCACAAGACTTCCCAGTTTTGTCGTTAAAGGCGCCAAATAAAGGACTTTCAAACTAGTATTGAACCACTCTGCTATCTGTTAAAGTAACACCTTATTATCTACGCAATATAAATACATTAATTGTAAATAAATTAATTAATTTTACAGTAAAATGATAAAAAAAGCTAGAATAAAAATTATGTAAAAAAAATAGTGTATTATTAACATCGAGTTTGCACGTCTGCAGAAAATGTCAGAGCTCAACTTAACATGGAAGTGCATGAACTTTTAAGTTACAAGATTTGATTTTAACAGAGAAATGAACAGAAAAGTAACCTAACAGGGGTGTTGTAAAGAAAAAAGAAAAGAAAAATCTAGAAAACATTATTCTTTTAGCTTCATTCGCCTCTTCATGATTTTTCATGAAAGCCTCTGAGGTTATTAAAAGTGTCGCAAATGACTGATGACTGCGATGAAGGAAGAACCAATGAATAACAACCATGGAAATTTCTGAAAAACCTCCTACTATTCCCCAACATCAACCAAACACATAAGGAGAGATTTTAAATTCTTGGAACGAAAACCCATTTCGTGCATTTGGTCTTTATATGATGCCAAAAGGTCGGACTAATTGCCTTATAATCATTGGTTTTGTATGTTAAAATCTTTCAACATTGAGTCATGAACACAATAACAATATTTTTTTTTTACGAAACAATAAATCGTTTAACGTTAAAAAAAATTAGTACTTAGGTAGTTATATAAATTTTCATTGCCTTAAAACTCAAATGAAAAATGTATCTATTAGATAGAAGCCATGAGGATCTTTGTATTTAGAAAGCTTGCTTTACAAAAAGTTAAGATGATTTATTGCCATAACATATACTTTTAACTTATATGTAATGTTTATGATATTTATATGAGATCAATACGGGAACAAACACGATAAAAGATACGGTGCCCCAACGAATTAACTTCCAGTCTTAATCGACCAAATACAACTTAACTCTACAAGTAAGCTACTTTTTTCTTTTTCTTTCTTTCTTTCTTTCTTTCTTTCTTTCTTTCTTTCTTTCTTTTTTTTACAATAGTTGTTTGCATTAAGTTACTCATGTGTTTGTTTGTTTGTTCGAGTCAAATCTTGCAAGTTAAGTTTCATCTACTTCCATACTAGAGCCTTTCTGTTTCAAGTGTGCCCTCAGAAAATACGTGAAACAAACTTCGGCCAATTCCTGCCGCTCTCTTATGGAGGAAAGCTTCCCTTTGGTTTGGAGAAAGAACCCTGTCTACATCCAACAATTGAAGAGTCTCGGCCTCAGCAACTTGTTCCTCCTCTTTTGAGGGAGGTATCGGGAAATCACACATACTTGAAATAGAAAAGCTTTAACTAGAGCTTTGAAATTTATACAAGGTGTTCAGTAAGTCTTTGTACACTTGATTAGTCACACATTTAAAACCACAAACAGAAACATTTTATGTGAGTTTGTAACATTTTTTATACTTATTGTGAAATTTGACACTGGTATCAGAAATTGCGATAAATATAGGTTAATTGTAGATTATATGTGCTTCTTTGAATTCGAAAAGATTTAATCGAACTCGCATTAGCATATAGAGACTTTCCGAATACCCTGTACAACAGGCACATAAACTCTATGACGATATCTTATTTTCACATAATTTTTGCTCTACTTTACAGTTCTACCATAAAATTAATTAAATGTATTTAGATTGTGTAAATGAGTATAGGCAACGTCAGTTACTTAAGTATTACTTCAATGTATGGCAGGATGGTTCAGTGCTTGTTCGAGACTTCTAAGTGACCCCTTCAGCGAAAAAATAGGGAACTATATAACATTACACAAGTAAAACTAAAAGTAAGTATTCTTCTTGTTGACCTCAACCATAGGTTGATGGGCAACATGGAGATTTTAAAACTTTTTCTCTCCCTTGGGAGAGGTATTTCATACTTTGATAAGGGCTCTTCTTCCTATCCTTGGTCTTCCTCTTCCTGCTTTTCCTTCTACCTTTCCCTCTATCAACACGGTGATCCAATTCGATCCAATTGAAGTGATGAATAAGATGGCGAAGCATGCTGTTTCTTCTTTTTCCTATTATCTTCATGATCTGTCGTCCTTCATTAGCTTCCTTTAGTACGTCTTCATTTGTTTTCCTTTCGATCCATGATATGGGCAGCACTCTGCGCTAACAAAACATTTCAAATGCTTCCAGCTTTTCTCAATAATTCCACGTCTCTGATTTGTAAAGCGACACGCTCCAGACCAGGGTCTTAATAAATCGTTTACTTTAAAGTTAGTAATAAGCGTTAAAATCTTCTAGAACTAATGTTTTTATAAAATGCACTATGAAAAAAAAATTGACGAAGAGGAAAGGGGTAAATGCAGAAAGAGGACTAAGATTAAAGACATTGCGCGTGATTTAATGTTAAGTGATGTTCCATTACTGACCACCATCACTAATGTTCATGAAAACTTTAGTCTTCAACTTTATTAAGAGCGTCCAATGCAAGGATGTTATAAAATAGAGGATCTGCCTATATAACAAAATCGTGAAGCCATGCGTCACAGTTTTGCCACTCCCACTCCGTTCGATCCGCCCAATAGGATCGCAATGTTTCGAGCCAATCTAAAACGAGAGTAGCCAATCCGAAAGCGAGATTAGTGCTTTTTTTTTTTTTTTTTTTTTGGCTTAATTGATTTAATAGAATGAAGATAGATATGAGCAGATCCTCTATTTTATAACATCCTTAGTTTAATGCCCTTGGTTTCAGCTCCACTTCTTCATTTTATCAAATCAAAAATAAATTTTATTTCAGTGTATTTTATGAAAATTTATGTTTAATAGTTTTTTTAAGGGTTTTTTGTTCATATTTCTAAGTGAAATGAACAATGTGACGCAATGAAATATTTTTTCATCAAATCTAAACAAAATTATTATATCCGTTTTCCAGAAATTTGCACTTTTCAAATTTTCTTCACTAGTCAATGTCCCTTATTTTTGCGCATAAAGAAGGGAAAATACGGAACTCTCTGAAAGGATAATCCAATAATTGTTTTTAAAAAAAAAGTTGAAAATTTGCTCTCGATACGTTGAATGATGTGGCTTATTTAGGCCTCTGTGGACATGGGTAAATATCCCAAAACAACTTTTCCAATTCGACGTTTTTCCCCCTCGAGTAGAAGACGTCCTTTTCCCCTATCGACACACAAAACTAATTCTATAGAATTTTCCTTTCGTTCATTTCAGCGACTAATTTTAATTATATTACTGGTTAAGTCAGGGTTCTTCAGCCTGGGGTTGCGACCCTAGGGGGGTCGTGAGAGGTTTCATGGATGTCTTGAATATAAGCGGAAGAGATAAATATAATTAGAATCTAGAAATAATACCGGAAAATATTTTTAAATATTATTTTGATTTTTGTTCTGATAAGCATATTTTTATTTTTATACATAGAACAGCAAAAATAAATAAATAAGGGATCTATTAAACATTTTCAATAGGTGCAGAATTGTATAAAAATCAACTTAAATGAAAGGGATACGATATGAAACTAATGAGAGCTGCATATTCAAATACCAGAAAGATACAAGGGCAACAAAACCTGCATTAAAATCTAATAAGATACCTGAGCATGGTGTGATTTCACTAGTGCGGCAATGTCGGGTTCAATCTTCGTGACGCAGCACATTATTATGTCATTTAAAATATATTTTTACTTAATAACGTTTTAACAACTGTCCAAGTTTTTTTTTTAAACTAAAATTAGAAATCACTTTATTTTTTTGTCATATGACCCAAAATTAAGGGAATTATCAAGTTTTAAAATTTTCACAGTCTCCATTTTGAACCAATATGACGGATCGGATTCGATATTTGTAATATGAATGAAGTGGCCAAATTTGGTTTTAATCCATTAGCTTTTAGGGAAGAAACTGTATCCTTTATATACAATAAATGTATTCTACTATTATAGAAATTGATGGATATCGTGAGATCTCCGCATAATGATCCCAGACAAGCTTATTACAAACCAGAAATTATAAGGAGGTCGCTGGCAAGAGGATGTGATAAAATGGGGGTCGTGATAGGAATTAGGTTGAGAACCAATGGGTTAAATTATTTAATTCTTACTATGCTTTTATCCGTGGACTGAGTTACAAGATGTGGTATTCCACAAGGTAGTATTTTGGAACCGCTTCCCTACAATACAAAAGACGTTATAGCTTCAAGACTTAAAAATAAAGATGACAGTAATTGTTTCCGCTAAAAAAAAAAAAAAAATAATAATAATAATAATAACTGAACAAAATAGAGAGAGAAACAACTAAAAACAAATGGTCGGCAGGAGGTCATTTTGCAAGAAATGGCATCATGCAATCTGTTACACTTCATGCAAGACATTACGTATTGTTCACGTCACGCCAACCGACCAAATGCATCATACAACAACAAGAAATGATGTAACATTTTGTAGACACTTTTCCGCGAAAAAAAAAAAAAAAAAAAAAAAAAAAAGTGAAGCTACACTCAATGTAAGACATGAACTGTTGAAAACCTACAATTGACACGTTCTTTTAACAAAATTCCTTTTTGTAAAAAAAAAAAAAAAAAAAAAAAAAAAAAAATTAATTAAATGTTTATTAATGTTAGAAAATTCGACAACATACATATTTAACTTTCGAATTTATACAAGATCAAACCTATTTCATGTTACCGAAAACTTGATAAAATCAAATGTTTATTTATATTTAAAAAAAAAAAAAAAGTGAAGCTACACTCAATGTAAGACATGAACTGTTGAAAACCTACAATTGACACGTTCTTTTAACGAAATTCCTTTTTGTAAAAAAAAAAAAAAAAAAAATCAATTAAATGTTTATTAATGTTAGAAAATTCGACAACATACATATTTAACTTTCGAATTTATACAAGATCAAACTTATTTCATGTTACCGAAAACTTGATAAAATCAAATGTTTATTTATATTAAAAATTTGACGTAACGAAAATCTGTGACAAAATATTTTTATGTTGAAGATTTGACGAAACCAAAGTGTTTAAAATTGGACATAATAAAACCTTTATTAGTGTTCTGACACCTTATAACACCTTTCTAGTCTCAAGTACATGAAATTAATATTTAAAATAGTTTTTCAAAATTTCACAAAATCAAACACTTATTCATATGTTTGAAAATCGGATGAAATTAAATTATTATTAACATGTTCGAAACTTTAACGAGATTTTGTAGCTAGAAATGATTGAAAACATATTATATTATTCTTATTATTATCATCGTCTTTGGCAACGGCACAAATCTGTCTTCAACATTGGGAAGGGGACGGGTAAGACCGTCCCAATAATCTTTTTCTTTTTTTTATGTCCCAAATATTTATGAAGTTGAAAAACAATGTTGTGGGGGATCAGAGGAGCAGCGTTGTCTTCAACGTTGGAAGGCGGGCAGATTTGAGGCTTATTCTGGGGGAGCATCCATTTCGTCTAACTTTCCTTTGTGACAATCGGACAAAAATCATCAAATTTCTCCCCCAAAACACATTTCAAATCGGATTATTGAGGGACAGTCCCCCTCAGTTCCAAGATAGGAGGGAACATTTCCCCCTCATTCCCCCGGAATTTGCGCCAGTGGTCTTTGGTAATATATATTATTGACTGCTAAAAATTACTACATTGTGTTCGTTTACATACAAAATGTGTTCCCATTTGATCAACTTTTTCGTGTAAAATGTTCTAATTTTGCACTTCGACTCTAGTATTAAATATTCTGCACTAGAGTCTTAAAGCAAAAAGATCACTTGCGTACATTGCGTACATTTCTATTTATCTAATGCGTTTTTAAATCTATTTTTAGATACAAACCACTAAATAACATATTGGAGTGCATGCAAATGATACACTTGAATAATTTTTTCCTCTTCTAATAAATGAAACACGTTACTGCATAGATTTCATAGTATACGTTAATAAAGATACGGAAATAACAACGCACGACGTATTTCTAATTGCCACGTGCATTTTAACGCATTGGTAGGCCTATATATGTCATGAAAGTACTCAATGAATAAATTCATGACTTTACAAAGATCAAAACCGTTACTTGACTATATTATATGAGGCAAAGTGTTATGTTTGTAATAAATCAGGCTTATATTACTTTTAGTTAGATCTATGTTTTGGCTGACACTAAATCGGTATTTGTATCGTTAATAACGTATAAATTGTCGTTCAAAAATGCATTTTTAATAAATACTTTGGTTTCAACAATGCTATACATGCATGAATTGGATGATGTGTACTTACCTAAAATGACCGTTCCCACAAACAGACTTAGCGTTACACTTGTAAAGGTGGTGAATCTCTGAAAGAGAAAAGGGATAATAATAATAATAATAATAATAATAATAATAATAATAATAATAATAATAATAATAATAATAATAATAATAATAATAATAATAAATATTAAATAATACTTTTGATAAAGTGGATAGTTTCAAATATCTAGGATCAATATTAACAGAGGAAAATCATATTCACGAAGAAATTAAATGTCGTCTAAAAGCAGGGAATTCGTGTTACTATTCGGTTCAAAATCTCTTGTTGTCGCGAATTCTGTCGAGGAATTTGAAGCTTAAAATATACAAAACGATAATTATGCCTGTTGTTCTGTATGGCTGCGAAACATGGTCACTTACTCTGAGGGAAGAACATAGACTGAAAGTATTTGAGAACAAGATCCTGAGATGAATATTCGAACCCAAGAGGAACGGGAATGGGGAATGGCGGACTCTTCATAATGAGGAACTACATAAGTTATATGGTTTACCCAACATTGTTAGGGTCGTCAAGTCTAGAAGATTTAGGTGGGCGGGTCATGTAGCTAAAATGGAAGAAAGTAGAAACGCTTTCAAAGTCTTGACTGGAAGACCAATCGGAAAACGACCATTAGAAAGACCTAGGCGCAGATGGGAGGACAATATTAAGATGGATCTCGCAGAGATTGGAATACAAAGTAGAAACTGGATCCAATTGGCTAAGGATAGAAGTCAGTGGAGAGCTTTTGTGAACGCGGCATTGAACCTCCGGGTTCCATAGGCCATGGAGTTAGTTATAATAATAATAATAATAATAATAATAATAATAATAATAATAATAATAATAATAATAATAATAATAATAATAATAATAATAATAATAATAATAATAATAAACTTTGATATCACTATTTGGAACTAAGTATCGGATTTATTTTCGAAGACTATTTATTATTACTTAAGTAATAACTGACTTCTATATTTTTATTTTTCGTACATTACATGACTGGGTGAAAACTTTCGCGGTAAAAGTGCATACATATTGTCTCCAAAAGAAACGAGGTTAAAGTTGGCTTACGAAATAAATAAATAACCAGTTGAGAATGCTCCAAAAGCATTGCCAGAACGAACTTAAAAAGAATTAATTTTTCTTATTAATTTCTACAGGCTTTACACCAGTTGTTCTACGTACCGGTTAACTTACCAATTATTTCCAAAGGAGCCTTTCAATTTTTACCTATTTTTTTATTGCTAAATTCTAACATGTAACATCTTCTAACATTTTAGGAACAAAACGAATGGCAACAGTGTGATTATTTTTACTGAAGGCAACAATGATTTACTATGCCTAAAATGTGCTTTCAATAAAACCTAGAATATACTCGAGCTTGTAAACTTTGTACCGTTCAACTGTTATCAATTGTAATAATGCCCGAATATACTCGAGGTTTTAAATTATTTGTAAAATTAAAATCTCGAATATACTCGAGCTTTTCAGTTAACCGGTTAATATACTCGTTAAACAATTCTTGTCTATATATATCCCACAGGGCCAGATTTAGGAGGGTGCAAAGATGCACGTGCACCCCCTCTAGATTGTAAATATACACTAACTAAAGTGAGAAGCTAGCAGTGAAAATAGCAACTCTTTCTGAAAATTTCTGCTGTCATGCTTCCGTTTGGGCTTAAAAGAAAGCGAAGTTTTGCAAAATCAATAGTTTAAGTCAATATATCCTGCAGATTGAAGGAAAAGGATTCGCCAAGAGTACGTATTTAGCATTTCCAGGGCAATTTCTCATTTACACCACAGATGCCTAAAGGCATTTAAAAAATTCAAATTTATTTCAAACGTACTGGCAGTTATTGGTGCACCTTCCGTCAGAAAATCCTCGATCCGGCCCTGTATATATATATATATATATATATATATATATATATATATATATATATATATATATATATATATATATATATATATATATATATATATATATATATATATATATATATATATATATATATATAGTTTTCATTCAATAACTTTTACAAGAATGGAGAGAAAATATTGATCTTCAATACCAATTCTAGATCTGGACGTAGACTTCCTTAACTTTAGAAAATGAATGTAACTTTATTTGCACCGTAAAAGGGATAGGGTGTATAACTTGTTTTGCACTATATCTTGATCAAATTATAGTTTGCGTTTGCGATTGAAGAACATTACTCAAATGTTAAAATGAAAGTATTTAATGGACAATAAAAATAAGCATTGTTTTTAATAGGAACAATGAAGTTTGTTAAAATATCAAGTTAACAACAATTTTAGGAATGATGCATCCTGTATATATAGCTCCAAACTCCATAGCTCCAAAACTATGGGACCTACTGTAGTCGGGTCAAGACGTCACTTAGGAACTAGTATGTGCTCTATTCAAAAATACATGTTTTAGAATCCTAAGGTAGTCACGCAACAATTTTTATGGAGGTAGTTGGAGAGTACTTTATATCATAGGCCCGTGGTCAAACTCCCTCTATAAAAATTGTTGTGGAAGCTTTTCAGGATTCTGAAACACGCATTTTTGGATAGGGCACGTACTAGTTCCTAAGTGAATTCTTGACCCTACCAAGGTAGGTCCTATAGTTTTGGAGGTATGAACCTTTAAAATTGATTTTTTCGTGTTTTCGGCAGCCTATAACATGTAAACGATGGGGTTTTCGCCCTATGTTTATTGGAACTTTTTTGTTTGTTTTACTCGCAGGAATCACTCCTCTGCTTTTGTACAACGAATTTAGCGCCATACTATATATATATAAAAAAAACAGCGATCTTGGCCAATAAGTAGTTTTTGGATCAGGGGACACAAAATTTTTGAACGACCCCTAAATCGAGTTTTCATACCTATTACCCGAGTTTCTGAGTTAAGTGAATGTTTGGGTTTGGCTACACTATATGTAGTTCCCCAGATATAAGAACTAGAAGAAAGTTTTTGACTGGATATCATTAATCTTTTGATTCAAAAATGCAATTTTAATGTAGATAAATTATGATGCCCAACTACTCTCTTCCTGTTAACTATAGAGTTACATAAAAAAGAACAAATCATAAACGAATCATAAATCACAAATCGTAATTATATTTTTAGAAATATAAACACAGTTCTGAACAAGACTGCACTTATTTAGTATAAAAACACATTTACATGTGACGTTTCGATCTTCTATGATGACGTATGAGTATGATTGTGTGTTATACATTTTTATTTTATTTATTTTCGGGCCGGATGAAACACATTCGAGGGCCCCATTTGGCCATCACTGTTATTTATTGGCATTTCATAATATTAATTTTCGTTTCTTTCGTGAACTAACAAGCCCTCTGGAGGCCGCGGTGGGGCAGTGGTAGAGCGTTCACCTCTAGTGCTTGAGGTCCCGGGTTCGATCCCAGTCCCTGCCAAGTGAACTTTGTGTGGACAAACACCGTGTGCGTGGCTTTTCTCGGAGTTCTCCCGTTTCCTCCCACTTTCTTCATTCCACCATTTCATTCATTACTCATTATCACCGTCTCCTTTAGCCTAACCGGCATAACCGTGGGACGTAAAACTCAAAGATTTCATTTCATTTAACAAGCCCTCTTAGCTGGGTGCAACATTGGTATGGACACAGTTTTAATCAAAACAGAACGAGGACTTTAAATTACAAAATAAGCAGCTATAACTTCGCTAAATATCCGTTATTATTATCTTATACGCTTGAATAGAAGGAAAGTATGTAACCAAAGAGCTAACTCTCAGTTTCTAGTCAATGTCAAGCTTTACTTTCAGCTTTTAAGAGGGAGAAAACGACAATATATTTTTGTCGCAAACAATTAAGAATACAATGCATATGTATTTTCCGCTTCCTTGAATGCCACATTATTAATTAACGGTATTTACCAATTACACGACATAAGCCAACATAATTCTCAAGAGAAAGTCAAGTAGCCTGTTCCTTTTGCTATTCTTTTGTTCTTATGACCTATTTTTTTTTTTTTTTAATGTCATAATTAAACAGAACGTCTACCAATACAGCTCATAAAATATACTGTATACATCTAAATGCTTTTGGCATGGTCTTCTATGGGAACTAGCACTTTCATGGAAAATAGGTCTATATATATATAATACAAATATTGAAGCAGGAATGACCTGAAACTGTATTCAAATGTTGCTCTCATGATGGGAGATTTAACAAAAGAATATCTCTAATAGGCTCCATTTTCCAATCAAACAGTTGAAGATCGTACAGGAGTAAAAGCAAGGGACAATACAACGTTTCGGACACTTTTCGTACTCATTAGTGTCCAAACTAGCATTTTTGTGTCTGAGATGTCCTAAATTCACGCAAGAAGTGGTTTTGATAGAAAACACAGCTTTATAATAAAAAATTGTAAAACTTTTATTGATTCATAAAGTATACAGGATAAACCTAAAATATGTGCACAATCTCCAGAAGGTGATTCGTGACATCAGAAGACAAAAAGTCCTCTTGCATATTGACCAATTCCGCGTCGTGTAAGAGTAACAGGAGTGCCAACTTAAAATCCAAATTCAAATCATGATAATTTGAACGGATTAGAAAGATGTGCTCAGCGTACACGACACGGAATTCGACAACATGCAAGAGGATATTTTTGTCTTCTTTTGATGTTACGAATCACGTCCCGAAGTATGTGCACATCTTTCTGTTCCGTTCCGATTGTCACGATTGGAGTTTCAATTCCAAGTTGGCAGCCTGTCACTCGTACACGACGAGAAATTCGACAACATGTAAGAGGATTTTTGTCTTCTTTTACTGTCACGAATCACCTTCCACAATTTGTGCACATCTTTCAGGTTCACACTGTATAGAATAGTGTTATGTATGAAATAGCATATCAGGTAAATGGCCTTCACGGCTTTGCTGGCACATACGCGATCTTTTGTTGAAATTTTCCATGACTGTTTTGCATAAATGTGGCTGAATTTCGTTGATATAACACTCAATTTCTACTTCAAGGCGTGGTTGGTCATGAGCTTGTTGTCATAAACCTTACGTTCGACTTCACAAAACTCCAAAGAAAAAAGAAAAGCGGCGTTAAATCGCATGATCTGAGCGGCCAATTCTGATTACCCAAACTGGAAATTACACGACCAGGAAATGACTCATGCAGTAATTGAATTGTTTCTCGGGCTATATGGCATGTGGCACCGTCTTATTCAGACCACGTGTCGTCCACATCCATATCTTGCAATTTATCAGGTCGCAATAGCAGCTTTTCGCTCACAATTTAGTTACCAAGGATATTATAAAATACAGGATTTGCCTATAGAAGAAAATCGTGAAGCCATATGTCATAGTTTCGCCACCGCCACCTCCACTTTGTCCAATAAGATCGCAATGTTTTGAGCCAAAATTCATGGCGGAAACGAGAGTAGCCAATCAAACGTTCCGATACTCTTTTTTTTTTTCTTCATTGAGCTTCATAGGATAAATATACATATATGCAGATATATGTCCTATTTTATAACGTCCTTGGTAGTCACTGTTCAAATAAGTAATTGTGTTTTTTAATATTTTTTTGCGTTTTCGCAATGTGTTTTGTTATTTTTGAAAGGTTTTTTTTTTTTTTTTGCACTATCTCAGAATTTAAATAACGGAGAATATAAGAATATTCTCGGTTCTACAGTATATTATCCACCACATTTTACAGAATAGAGTGATGGTACAAAAAACTTAATGAAATATGTATTTATAAAATTTGAGCAAAATTATTATAGCCGCTCCCGAGAAGAAGGTCATTTTCAAATTTCATTCACGAATAACTTATCCTACATTCACGAATACGGGTTTACTTAGTAATAATTTAGTATCTGGAAGTAATGATAGTAAAATATTTGTGAATGTAAATTTAACTCCTAAAAATAAGCAATTATTTTGGAAAGCTCGAACAGCTGCAAGAAATACACAGCATAAAAACTGTTGGGTAAATGGCAATGGACAAATTTGAATTAGGAAAAACGAAAATAGCCAGGTTTTGATTATTAAAACTGAAGAAGATGTACCAGGATTTCCAAATTCTATTTCAGTGTAATCTTGAAATACGTAGGCTATAATTTAAGATTGCAGTAGTTAAAAGTACGTCTGATATATATTACCAGAATGTTAATGGGTTAAAAACAAAATTAACGAATTTTACCTAAGATCTACCATGTTTAATTTTGATTGTGTTGCCATTACTGAATCATGGCTAAGACATGAAATATTTAATAATGAATAGTTTGACGGTAAATATTTGGTCTATAGAAAAGATCGCAACTTAGAGCGTAGGAATATGAAAGATGGAGGTGGTGTTCTCTTAGCTGTTCACAATAATTATATCTCTGAAAGAATAACAAAATTTGAATTGTCAGATAATGAGGATTTGTGGGTAAAAATTCAGTTATCAGATTTAGCATGTATATATGTTTGTATAGTGTATTTCCCGCCACATAGTTCAGAAAAATTGTATTTAATTTTTTTTCGAAATATTGAAAGCTTTAGTGAACTAACATTATCTCAAAATGTTTTTATTATAGGAGATTTGAATTTGGCGCCTTTAACAGATTATTTGGATGGTAACTATTTTTAAAATTTGCCTAATTTGGAGAACAATGTCTTACATAAAGTTTTTTTTTTTTTTAATTTCTCACAAATCAATAAAGTAAGAAATCTAAACAATAGAATTTTAGATGTTGTATTTACTAATGTATTACACGTTGAAGTTCTTGAATCTGATGTTCATTTTGTTCAACCAGATCATCATCACCCATGTTTGAATATTAGTATTCCATTTTATAAAAACTGTAAGACACGAAATGAAATGGAAGACGTAGTCTACAACTTTTGTAAGTGTGATTTTTTGAAACTTTATCAGTTATTGAGATGTAAGAAATGGGATTCCTTGTATGAGATTAAGGATATTGATAATTGTGTCGAGTTTTTCTATTCTGAATTACATGGAGTTTTAAATGAATGTACACCTAAAAATATAAAGAGGAAACGTTCATATCCAACGTGGTTTACTTCTGAAATAATAAAAAACTTAAAGAAAGAACGTTATAGGAAGAAATTTAAAAAATCATGACTTTACTCAGATTTCATGCAATTTGTTACACTATGGACACAAGTAAAAAATAGTATTGAAATAGCTTTTCGTGATTATAACAACGCAATAGAAGAGCAAATTGTAAGGGAACCTAGGAAATTTTGGAACTATGCTCTACACCAATTGGTCGGAGAGCGGAGGATATTATGCCATTTGTGGATGTGTACATTAACCACATATGGTTTTAACTTTATAAGACACAACTTTGAAATAAAGATACTTTAAACAAAGTTAGTTAGTTTGATGTTTGATTACGGAAAACAGCAGCGGCACATCAACAATATAGCTGTGCACCTTGAAAATTTATTACCAAGAAAGATTTGCAAGATAAATGAATTACTTTGTGTATAATTCCGGAAAATAATGGAAATGAGGAAAATTTAATTTATTTTCATTAATATTTCTTTTGGAGGGAAGCCATAAAGGGAAGGGCCAGTTCACCCCTGCCCCCTTAAATCCACCTCCTCCAACTCGACAGGAAACGAGTTAAGGACTATAACACTAAATATTATCGAATCGTCTTATTGCGCCATTTTCTGTCAATTTGTTGTCATGATCTATTTTGACTAAAATATTTCGTTTCTTTTCTCTTTGTTTGTGCTTGTTACGTCATTTGGCGTGTGATAGAAAGTACTTGTTCGCATAACAGTGGTATATCATCAGATAATATTTGTTCCCATTTCAACGAAGAACAAACTACTTCTGCTATATGACTTATAAACTTCTGTTTTAATAATCATACACAAACTCTCTTTCTCATGCAATTAAACATTTGAAGAAAAACTTTCTCCCATTCACGCAGGGCTTATGAAAAAAAAAAAAACTCATAGCCACATTAATTCTGAGTGTTCCACAAATAATAAGTTATACAATTATTTCTCTTGAACCACATTCACTCTAAGACTATTTTCCAACACCTCTTCTTAAGGAGTTAGTCTTGAGTTTCCTTTTTGTTTATTTGTTCTAAGGATGAGAATTATTGCACGGTGTGTAATGATTTTAGTTCATTCAGAATTCTCGAACGACACAGTGGTGCCCACCCCCCTCATGTCCATGACGCAACCCCCCCTCAATTGCCTATCCGTAGGTGTTCTTCCATGAAAAAAATCTTTTCGATTAATTTTTACACCCTCTCAAGCATATTTATATAGATTTTTAACCCCCCCAAATATTTCAATGACGCAGTTTGCGTCATAGCCCCCCCCCTTGTCGGCACCCCTGGAACGACATACCGAGATAATTGTTCCTAACTTATCAACATAGGCGTGCGCAACGTGGGTGCCATGGGTGCCTTGGCACCCCCATTAGACAAACTTTTTTATGTAGAATTATTACAAACTGAGAAGAGATTATGTGTAAATTATTTCCCGTCTGCATGTGTGCCGTGCGTCGCCGACGCAGCGTCGGGTGCAATGACGCTATCTTTTTTTAGGGTTAAGGGGGGGAGGACGACATTCCATATAGTGGTACTTTAGATCTGGCACCCACATTCCCAATGTCCTGTGCACGCTAGTGCTTATCAAATGTAGAAATTAACAATTAAAAATCTATGAATCGATTATCTTTAATAACTTAGTTTCTGATAATTATTAATTTAATCAAATAAAAAATAGAAGGAAATTTTTAACTGATAGTTTTTTAAAGGCATTTTTCCAATTTAATCAAGAAGGTAAAGTAAAGAAATTGGTTTAAACATTATTTGAGAAAATTTTTTTTATTAGAGGGGTAATGCAAGTATGCTGTAGAACGATTTCGAGGTTTAAACAAGTAAACGGGTACAGTTAAAACTTGCTCTATGGGAGACCTTACTCTCCTTTGCATTAACGAACGATCAGTACACATTCTGCTGAGGGAGGAGATCGTCCCAGTTTCAAACAGGTGGCCTGAACAAGTAATACGGTAGGTTCTATTAGTGCACGTGACACCACAGCCCTAATATAGAGTAGGCAGGGCTAGGATTTTAGCCCATCTGGTTTCCAGAGCTTCTTAGTTCATCGGTTGAACTCTGCCGGATTGTGGTCATACCGTGGGATTCGGTACTTTGCGAGAATGTGACCTTACCATAACTTTTGGTGTTTACACTGAAGTTACCGGTTGAAATTGACTAGGTAAGGGAGTTCCTCCACCAGTAGGTATAACTGGCAGATGGGCTTCGGTTCATCAAGCTAATGGGTAATTCCATTACCTCTATTCGAAGGAGTTTTGTAGCATAGTACTGGGTAAATCGAAGATAGCATATTACTGTGCACCTTTGCAATTACGGGTTGGTTTAAAATAATAAAGCACCAGCCTGTAAGTCCAACGCAGCATACTGTAAGTCCACCTTTGCAATTACAGATTGGTTCAAAGCAAGAAGGCAACGGCACCTAACTAATCCATTGCAGACAAGGACGTCACTCCATACTAGAGATGCAAAAAAGCCGGCTTTTTTGAATCGATGTTTTTTTTTCACATAAAAAGCCGTCTTTTTTGGGAAAAAACGAGAATTTTGGAAATTTTGGCTTTTTTCAATTTCATGATTTTTCTATCTTTAGCTTTCTTATAGTATATTCTGTAGTTAGATAAGAATTCCATGACCTGAATGTGATATTTAGCTCTGAAATTCACCATCAAGATGGATGGAGCACATGTTTTACGAATTAAAGCTAACATGAAGAATGTAGTATTTCAGGGTAATTTTAGATGCTATTTAACTTTATTTTAACTTTTGAGTTATCGACATCTTTTTTCTTCTCTAGTTTGTCATCCGTGTTTCATTTCTCAGAGCTTTTAGTACTCTAGCTTCTAGCGCAAAAGTTAAACTTGCCCGTTTTTCTATTTATCCGTCAAGGCGTACGTTTTTCAATATATCCGTCAAACCGTACTTCCACATTTCTGTTATACTGTAGCTGTGAAATGATTTAGCAATAATTTTCCGGACACAACCTTGAATACCAATTTATACAAATAATCAGTAGTGGATTTAGAAAAGTACTTTAGAATGGGTTTTTCTGATTGTTTCGTTTCCTAAAAAGTCCTAATTTTATTTGGGAGGTGCTTGAAGTTTATGAGTACAGGCATAACTGATATTTCGTTTCGTTTACATGTTTAGCAATAATCTTCCGAATACAACTTTAAAATTCATTTTATACTGAGAATCAGTGGCGGATTTAGAAAAGTATTTTGGTAAGGGTTTTTCTTACTAATGTTTGTTTTTTTTTAAACATTCGTAATTTTTATTTGACGGGAGCTTAAAGTTTATGAGTAAAGGCATAAATAATAGATATTTCGTTTGTTGCAGACATTCCGTAACTTTGGGGAACAGGTTTCAGTCCGAAAGACCGCCCCCCTAACCTTCGCAAAACCGTCACTGCTGGTAATTAGTAATAATAACGGTTTAAAAACAATAAGAAAGGAAGTCGCCCAACTCACAGTACACGCACTATTTCTACATTCACAGATGGAATGAAGAAAAGCTTTATCAGAATGGTCGAATGCTGGTTGAATCCCGGACTTCCCGATAGAAGCGCAAAAGCTAATCACTCAGTTATGTTTGTTGTGCAGTTGTATTTAGCTTAACTTAAATATATTCCGTAGTCCTTTTTTTTTGGGGGGGGGGGAGTTCCGTAATGATATGTTGAAACCCTCTTGTTAAAAATTCAGAAAACTTGAGGATTGGGTAAACTGTGATGGTGGTTCTATAAAACTTAACTGTAGAATTTCAAGAATATACAGAACCAAAAGTTCTAGATGTGCAGCCTTTAAGTGTATCATATAAATCTAAGTATTTCTCTTATGTTTTATTTTGTTTCAAAAAGAGGGTATGGAATATTTTGAAGTAAAAATAGTACATACTATTTTGCTAGTTATTTGTGTATTCTTTTAAAAGAAGTTTTAGGGTTGGCTGGTTTACACCAACTTTTTTTTTTAATAACTGGTTTAAACAACAAAAATAAAAAAAATGAAAAATGCGAATCGTGTGAACTTCATGGTGACGTTTCCAGATATCAAACCACCTGCAATAGTTTTATTTCCCTTTCACCTTTTAATCAAGGTGTCCCATGTCCAATTCTCGGTCGAACCACAAACCTTCTTTCATGCGTAACCCAAGTAGCGGTTCGGATGTCATTTTAAGCGATAGTCTTCTCCTTGATAACCTCAGTATTTCGTAAGGATGTTAAGCCTAAACATATGAAACAAACCAAATTGTATATTTCTGCATGCCTAAATGCCAGTTGTTTTATAAAGAAGCCGAGATTGCTTAAATATATTGATAGAAATTGGCAAAATTTATCGATTGCCAATGTAGCTTCCAACATTAGCTTGGATTGGACTTTCAATGATATCTACGTACTAAATTTGTAATTTAATACCTCAGTTTTAGCGTACTGATTATGGTATGTTGACCTTTAAATTTTACATGCAAAGCAATAACAGGATTTTCCCGTTATTGTCTTACATTTCAAGTAATGACGGGATTTTTCCAATGGCTAGGACGGGAGATTCTCAATTTAAGAAATTTACTGACCGGACTTCTTTAAGCTTATGGGAGTTCTTCCGGCATAACCCCGCTGTTGCATAATAACACCAAGGCGAAACAAACTTATTTCTGTGAATATGTAATATAAATACATAAAGCAAAAAATCTAAATCAAAAAAGCCTGGTTTAAACATCCCCCAAAAAACGGGTTTTTGGCATTTTCAAAAACAACCATAGTTGTTGCCAACTCTGCTTACTTTTGTATATAGGAGGTTAAAAAATTCTTATTATATACATTGGTTAATCCTGTGGAATTCATAATGTAAATATGTTGAAGAAAAATTGTTTGAAATATCTTTTCGAAATTCATAGTTTATTTTCGATGTTTTATAATATTATCAGCATCAACCACTAATTAAATGATTTTTTGTGTTATAGAGAAGCGATACAAAGTCTGTTTTATCAATTTAAAGCAGTATTTTGAAAAAAGCCCAAAATTTCTCAAGCTAAAAAGCGAAGCAGAAAAAACCGAGTTTTTTTCCAAAAAAGCCTGTTTTTTTTCGAGCCCTTGCATCTCTACTCCATACTATCTAGATTTCATGTCTACAGCGATGAACCTGAATCCTCATGCCATGGAAACACTTCTTACATCGTGTAGGAAACACAATAAGAGAACTCGTGGTCAGCAAAGCACACTCAAACCGCAGTAACAGCCTCTGAAGTGTGAAGATTAATGTGCTGCTAATGCGAATGGCATCCATTTGCCAACAATAAGTCTCTGTAACAAAAGACATTATTATACAGATACTTTAGTATCATATCTTGCAGCATCACTAAAAAACAGAAAAGATAGAGTTACATGACGCTTTTATTTTATTTTTTCTGCTAAGAACACATTCTCAGGTGTTTCCTAATCTATCCATTGCTTTGAAAAGAAGTAAGTGGACGCGAGCAATCTCCTGTTGTGATGCAACAATACAGCGAGTCAATTATTAATCTCTTCCGAGCACAATACAACAATGATGGTGGTTACCGGTCAATTTAGTTGCAATATCGCAACAAAAGAAATGGTTACAAAATATACTTCAATAAAGAACTCAGGTAGTAATTCAGCATTCCACACAAATCAATTCGATGCATCAAACCAACTGATGATAAATTGATGGTCGACTTTCTTTTATTTTTATTGGAAGCAAACGAGTGTCAGTAATTCTTGCTGTTTTTCACTGATACATCATCGTATCATTACCACAAGCATCAATGACTGGTTACTTACAACAAATTGACAAGGATCCAATCAACACGGTTCGCAACGAATCTCTTCTGACAACTATATTTTCTAACGTTACAAGTAGTCTCGTCTGATAACTATCTTTTCTAACGTTACAGGTAGTCTCGTCTGACAACTATCTTTTCTAACGTTACAAGTAGTCTCGTCTGATAACTATCTTTTCTAACGTTACAAGTAGTCTTATCTGACAACGATCTCTTCTAACGTTACAAGTAGTCTCGTCTGATAACTATCTTTTCTAACGTTACAAGGTAGTATGAGCGTAAAGAATATGCATCCTAATGTTAGGAGGACAAACAGAAGTTGTTAAAGTCTATTAGTAGTATTTTGCTGCATAAACACTAATTACATACTTAAATAATAATCGCTTCCGGCAAAATAAGAACTGATAGTTATTATTGAAACGAAGGACAGTTTTAAAGCATTACAGAAGTTCGTGTTTCGGAGTTTTGGGAATTTACCCTCAATAATGTTGTCTTGTTAAATTCATTGTTATCTATCGACTGATATTTGTCTATATAGTCACATCAGTCACAGATGCAAATCGAGAACATGGTGATGAATTGATTCGAGGAGAAAAACGCTCGATGCCTTGAATGTCACATATGACTCTGATCACGAAATAATTGCTGACTTGGGATATCACAAAGTTCGTGCTAAGTAAGTTCAACAACGAAGTTAAAACAGCTTTAAAATCATGATTCAAGATGCAAACACCTGACTTTTTCCAAAGTAGGTTTGATGAATTGGTTCGACAATGGCATAAATGTGTTAAAAATCATGGGGACTATGTTGAACAGCAGTTTCCTGTAAAGTTCAAAGTATGATATGT